>NW_027266265.1:37715499-38315499 GCF_022045235.1 Haliotis cracherodii
TATGGTGATAGTTTTATGAATGTATTTCTTCATCGTCTCATTGGACATTGCCCCACTGAAGACAGTGAGTGAGTGAGTGAGTGAGTGAGTGAGTGAGTATGCAGTTATAACAATATATGAGTGAGTGAGTTGGGTTTAACGCCGATTTTAACATTATTCCAGTTATATCACGGCGTGTCAGCTTAAAGCGGGAGGAAAGCCGAAGTGATGCAGGTCTCAGACGTTTACCACTTCGGTGAAACCCACGAGCACTGGTATGGTGCTGACAAACCTAGAATCATAATCGGGGCGAACCGGGGTTCCAACTCACAATCATAGGTTTTTCTGGCGTGCCCAAGAGACGCAACTCTGCGGCGCCTTAGACGACTGCGTCACCCGTGCCCCCGACAATATTAAGAGCCTGGTCTTATGAATACAATATGACACACTTTCTAGGACCCGAGCACCTATGGCTGCACTGTCAGATTCTTACCTTTCTGAATGAGATACGTTTTACGTTTAGATTTCGGGGTACATTTTTGGAAGATTAGTTCTGGAAATGATTTATTGAATATATATGTATGAGTTAGTTTCCTTTGCCACCTGTATACACTCTTCAAAAAAAAGAAACGCACAGGTAGTATGTAGTTTATTGAACCTTACTACACAAAAGATCCGGTATATACATCGGACATATGTTATTGGAAAATGTTGGTGGCCTGATATTCGACAAACGGTGCGTCAAAACGCAGCCATTGTCGATTTGCAATGTCTTAAACGGCATTGTTTTCACACTTGTTCAAAAATGTCAAGGATGAAAACAGTAAAGCAAAATGCAAGTTATGGCCTTC
Organism: Haliotis cracherodii; assembly: GCF_022045235.1. Classification (NCBI taxonomy): domain Eukaryota; kingdom Metazoa; phylum Mollusca; class Gastropoda; order Lepetellida; family Haliotidae; genus Haliotis; species Haliotis cracherodii. The sequence continues at coordinate 37,716,330 of NW_027266265.1, forward strand.
GTAACTCGTGGTAGTGGCTATGAATGGCCAAGCATAAGCTAATAATTTGTCATGCAATTGTCAACATTTTTAAAGTTCGAAAATGCCGAGACTCATTGCTGCCGATCGGAACATCGCCATAGGACGTATCCAAAGAGGGCAATCGCTGTTTTCTGTTGCACGCCACTTCAACGTCCACCACAGCACCATTTGCCGCCTTTGTGACCGATACACCGATACACAGTTCAATACTGTCAATGCCACAGCTACGGAGACTGCAGGACGCATCCCTGGTTTGAGGAGGATATCGGACCAGACTGTCAGGAACCATCTTCGCGAGGCTGAGATCCGACCCAGAAGATCTAGAACAGTTATCGTCCCTGTTTTGCAACAGATCCATCGACAGCGACGCTTGCGTTGGTGCCATCCCTTACAGCCTTGGAATTTGAGAAACGGGAGACAAGTGTGGTTTAGCGATGAATCACGGTTTCTTCTTCACCGGCGAGATGGAAGACAACGTGTTTATCGTCGTCGAAATGAGCGTTTTGCCCAACATTGTGTACGTGAATTCGACAATTTCGGTGGCGGTAGTGTCGTGGTGTTGGGGGCCATATCCTACACCACGAGATTTGACTGGGTTGTGGTTCTGGGAAATTTGACAGCAAATCGCTACATGAATCAAATTCTTCAACCTCACCTTCTTCCAATCATTGACCGCAAGAGGAAGCTGTTTCAACAGGACAACGCTCAACACTCGTGTCACGGTAGACTATCCCCATAATACCAACATCAACTCCTTGCCCTGGCCGTCGAGATCTCCAGATCTCAACCCAATCGAACACCTCTAGGATGAACTCGATCAACGTGTACGTCAACGTCAGAAAACGCCGCAGACACTCATACAACTGGACAACGCGTTACAAGAAGAATGGCGCACTTATCCAGTCAGTGCCGAGGAGATGCAGAGCCGTGATTGCTGCCCGGGGCGGTCACACGAGATACTGAGTTCAGCGCCACCTTGTTGCCTTATTATGTGACACGACAATTAACAGTTTTCAATGTCTTTGTACAACGACAACATGTGACTATCGATCTCCGAAATTTCATATTTGTACCTATGATATCAAATTAAATAAATCGACTTTAATAGGTACAATAAATTTACTAAATATCTACCTGAGCGTTTCTTTTTTTGGAAAGTGTATGTTATTTCCTCAGTTTCTTTAGTCAATATTTCAAGGACGTTAAAAATATTATGTATGCAATGGAAGATTAGAATAAAAGGTTATACTTCTGTCGTGAGTTATGCAAGACGATTTACACATCACATTGAGTCCACTAACATGCTACATGAACTTAAATCATATATTCTTAAATCTTAAATTTCTATATTCATTGCATCGGACATCTAGTCCTGTGCTGAAAACGGACAACGCACTGTGGAGCATAGTCCCGCCTGGTAAACAATAAGAGCATACAAAGTGAGAAGACCCAAAACAGTAACCAGCATATACATGTTTGAAGTACATCGTAAATAAAGCGACAAAACCCTTTCCATATCCAATAGAAATATCGGCATAAAGCAGAGTCGATAGTACGATTCCGACTATATCATAATATGTATATAATTTCTATATCCTAAGAAACGTTACACAGTACAGTACATCACAACATCAGGACTCACCTACTCGTCCACTGATGTGCGTCTGCCAGGAATAAGTGACTGAATGCGAACCAGACCTAAGTTATACTAGTGAAGTAATGCATGAAATGAATGCACAGACATAATATATATACCTAGGAGCATCAGTGAACAGGTGTTCATGGCTTTGTAATTTATGAGGAAAATGACAATACTCACTTTTGCTTTAACGCAACGAGGGAATGTATGTGTCCCGGGCCATTAATAACAGAGCAACCTGTGTGCTCAAGAATACTGATTATTATTTTTTTACTGTGTCAGAAACAATGATACGCATACCCATAATGGTGACAGTGTCAGAGTTACTTTAATGAATATCCCTGATGGTCACAGTGTCAGAGTTAATAGGAATACTCCTATTGGTGACAGTTATAACAGAGTAACATGTGTGCGCAGGAATACTCCTTTTTTTGTTAGTGTCAGAAATAGTGATAGGCATACCAATTATGGTGACAGTGTCAGAGTTACCAGTAGGATTATCCCTGATGGTCATAATGTCATAGTTACTAACAGTAACATACCTATCTGGAATAATAAACCACCAGACCACGGAGGCGGTCACCGGCATACTGGAATGACATAAGTTTGACCAACTTCATTTCAAATTACAGTTAGACCCAGAACCTGACTACACAAAAGATCCGGTATATACATTGGATATATGTTATTGGGAAATGTTGGTGGCCTGATATTCGACAAACGGTGCGTCAAAACGCAGCCATTGTCGATTTGCAATGTCTTAAACGGCATTGTTTTTACACTTGTTCAAAAATGTCATGGAGCAAACCAGTAAAGCAAAATGTAGGTGCAAGTTATGGCATTCGTAACTCGGGGTAGTGGCTATGAAAGGACAAGCAGAAAACACCAGACCACGGAGGCGGTCACCGGCATACTGGATTGACATAAGTATGAGGATAAAACTTGGTTAACCAACCTAATTTCAAATTACAGATAGGCCCAGACCAGCCTCTGCTTGGGTGGCTTCAAGTGAAGAAACCCATCTCCGACGATGCTGACACCAGCTCTCCTTCACTCATGCTCAAAACACTGGGTACCTAGTAGCCATGCATTGTTAAGCAGCTGGGTGTCTATGGAGCTGTCATCAGAGGTGGGAAATGTGTTCTCAAGACTGAAATTCATTGTTACAGACCACAGAAACAGACTAAATAAAGAACTGCAAGAGCTTCTTGATGATGAGCATGAACACATCTTCTACTGCTGACCTAGCCGTGGACACATTTGTGTCTAAGTTCCTGTACAGGAAGAACAGAAGAATATAAGAATGAACTGCGCTTGTCGGTTGACAGGACGGCGTGGTCTGCGTCTGTCAAGTCTATCATGATGTCGCACGGGTGTTTATTGGAGTGCATGTCTGGAGAACGTTCTGGCCACGACAACAAGTTGATGTTAACAGCAAAGAAGTCCCGAACGATTCGGCCCGTGTGGGGTCTGGCGTTGTCGTGTTGGTACCGAACACCATTTATACATTGATAAATAATAAATACAGTTTAAAGCCACAAACATTTGGGCGTTACGTTCGAATCAACCAGCAAGTGGTCTTGTCATATAAATAATATAGTTGAAACAACCTCAAAAATGATATACTCATTAAGAACACTGAAGTTATTATAAACCTATACACTCTCAATAAAATGTATACGATTTTCTTAAGGCACCATTTTCAATACGCATGTGAGCTTCGGGGTAGATGTACAATAGATCAAAGTGACAGACTAGAGAGATTGCAATTGGAAGCAACCACAATCATTACTGGGCTACCAAAAATACACACCGCGATCAACATGCTATTTCGGAACAGGTTGGGAACCTTTGCAAGGACGTAGCAGGAAACGATAACTATTCTTTTATATTAAATATATCACAACTTAGCCCCATTTTACTTAAAAGATATTTTACCCATTTCGGTAATTTCCAAAAATACATATACCCTCAGAAATTCGGAAAATATCACAATTCCCCCAAAGAGAGTAAAACCTTTACGTAATTCTTTTTCCACATCTACTATCAAGCTGTGGAATGATATACGATTAAATGAAAGCTCTAGTAGTTCAATTCAACATTTTAAGACACTTAGAAATCAAAATCATCCTTTGGCACCATCGCACTTCTCGTTTGGACATTGAAAATATAATATCATGCATACTAAGTTTTGACATTATTATGATTTACGTAGACTAGCATTTAAAGACACAGCAGAATGTTAAAGTGGTGGTAAATTTGAAAATGCATGCAATTGTTTCCTTGAATGTGACTAGTTTAATGAAGAAAGAGACACTTTGCTCAGAAATATAAGCAGTAAAGCTAAAACTACACCAACTGATCTCAAGTTGATATTCAATGGAAATTAGGATTTAACAGAACCAGATAACATAAAAATTTCAAATATGTACAGAGTTATATTCGTATACAAAGAAAGTTATGTGAACTATATTGTTCTCACTGTTCACTTATCTTCCCTTTTCTTTCCTTCTGTTCTGTTCATGTTTAGTACAAGCTTTAAATCAATTTCTGGGAGAAGATGTTCTAAGTTGGAGAACTTTTACCTAATCCCATTCACTTTTTGTGAAGAAAATATGTTTGAACAAGACAGAACACCATCGGGTAGTAAATGTGAAAATGCATAATATTGTTTCCTTGAATGTGACTTGTTAAATGAAGAAAGATAATTTATTTAGAAATATAAGCAGTATATACGCCAACTGATCTCAATTTCATATTCAGTGGAAACATCACGTTGACTCGATCCTTCTTCAAGCATACCATTGGCTCGCAGACGCTCATATTCGGACCGGCGTGTCAATTCGTAATGTTAACTTTGAACAAGAGTTTGCCACTAACGTGGCTATATCCCCCGCCCCTATTTCTAAATAGCAAAAGGCACCAGTTCAGCATGTACCTGACAGGCCTGCAAAGTTTGATGAAAAATATTGAACGGTTTATTAGTTATGCTCTGGAAACGAACCCTACCCTCACAAAACCTAAGTCCATCTTGTTGCCATGGAAACGTAAAATATAAAAATTCTTTAAATTTCTTAATAGCAAAAGGCACCAGTTAAGCATGTACTTGACAGACCTGCAAAGTTTGATGAAAAAATATTGAACGGTTTATGAGTTATGCTCCGGAAACGAACCCTACCCTCACAGAACCTAAGTCCATCTTGTTGCCATGGAAACGTAAAAAATAAAAAATTCTAAAAATCCTAAATAGCAAAAGGCACCAGTTCAGCATGTACCTGGCAGACCTGCAAAGTTTGATGAAAAAATCTTGACAGGTTTATTAGTTATGCTCTGGAAACGAACCCTACCCTCACAGAACCTAAGTCCAACTTGTTGCCATGGAAACGTAAAAAATATAAAATTCTTAATAGCAAAAGGCACCAGTTAAGTGTGTACTTGACAGACCTGCAAAGTTTGATGAAAAAATATTGAACGGTTTATGAGTTATGCTCCGGAAACGAACCCTACCCTCACAGAACCTAAGTCCATCTTGTTGCCATGGAAACGTAAAATATAAAAATTCTTTAAATTTCTTAATAGCAAAAGGCACCAGTTAAGCATGTCCTTGACAGACCTGCAAAGTTTGATGAAAAAATATTGAACGGTTTATGAGTTATGCTCCGGAAACGAACCCTACCCTCACAGAACCTAAGTCCATCTTGTTGCCATGGAAACGTAAAAAATAAAAAATTCTAAAAATCCTAAATAGCAAAAGGCACCAGTTCAGCATGTACCTGGCAGACCTGCAAAGTTTGATGAAAAAATCTTGACAGGTTTATTAGTTATGCTCTGGAAACGAACCCTACCCTCACAGAACCTAAGTCCAACTTGTTGCCATGGAAACGTAAAAAATAAAAAATTCTTAATAGCCAAAGGCACCAGTTAAGTGTGTGCTTGACGGACCTGCAAAGTTTGATGAAAAAATATTGAACGGTTTATGAGTTATGCTCCGGAAACGAACCCTACCCTCACAGAACCTAAGTCCATCTTGTTGCCATGGAAACGTAAAATATAAAAATTCTTTAAATTTCTTAATAGCAAAAGGCACCAGTTAAGCATGTCCTTGACAGACCTGCAAAGTTTGATGAAAAAATATTGAACGGTTTATGACTTATGCTCCGGAAACGAACCCTACCCTCACAGAACCTAAGTCCATCTTGTTGCCATGGAAACGTAAAAAATAAAAGTTTCTAAAATTTCTTAATAGCAAAAGGCACCAGTTCAGCATGTACTTGACAGACCTGCAAAGTTTGATGAAAAAATATTGAACGGTTTATTAGTTATGCTCCGGCAACGAAACGTGACGGACGGACGGAGCCCGTTTCTATATCCCCCGCCAACTTTGTTGGGCGGGGGATAATAATTGTGTAATGTTGTTGTTCTTCTGAATGGTTGTTGTCAGCACGATGCCAAACAATGCATATGGAATCCCGTTAACGCACATGTTTTTATACCCATTCTTGGGTAGTGAAATGCATGTGTCATAATTGTACATATTAACAAATGTTAATATTTATTGATGAATTCCTTATTGATTAATGTATAATAATAAAATACTTTTTTCAGAACATGGTCATGTGAGGGCTGATACTGTTAATAGATATAACTGGCTACACTATTCTAAATATAACATAAGAACACACACGAAAAGGCTTTATATCTCCACGTTAGGCTGAGTATATATCAGTATCTTCGCATCCGATATAGGGGGAAGCAACACACGATAGGATACCTAAGTGTACAACAATCGAGCTACTTTTACGTCACTATCCCGCCACACACATAGTCTGTTTCCTGCTGAGAAATACCTTTTGTATATGTATTATTATAGGATTTCTGTTATTAGTGTATGTCGTCTATAAAATGGATTACTTCAGAAGTGGACTGTAATTTGCCAAATGATGCTGATGCCAGTGTATGACACTTCTAGAATGACGAACGTAATTATAGCTATGGCTCCCATACATCAAGCTCATGGGGCAGACACGGTTACAGTGGCGGGTACAAGTGCAAATCAATAGCAAGAAAAACAATTACTGTACACACCCGTTGAAATTGAAACAACCATCCGTAAAACTAAAGTAATAATAATAATAATGATAATTGATTTGTAAAGCGCCTAATATCCATCGACAGTTGCTCACTGTGGCTGTGACAAAGTTAACATTATTACAATCTATCACACAAAAAGAAAACCTATTACATCCAATGACTTGGAAATCCTCACCAAATGTATAACCCCCAACATCCTTTTAATAAGAGACCTCAGTGCACATCACCCGCTCTGGGGCACACAAAAAATACACTGATTAGTATGTTAAACGTATAATAGATAGGCTTGACAGCAAGAACCTAATCTGTTTACATGACAACCAACTCTACTCCCCTGTCACCAATAACCAAACCCAACAGCAGTGTACCCTTGATTTATAACAACTAATGTATCACAAAAACTTACCTAGCAACCGCCAACAACCTTCAGATCCAACTTCAGACAGTGACAATCTCAGAATGATGGACTATATTGACCATGTGTCTCATCTACCTGGTTATTGGGGAGAAACATTTATCCTGAACGAACGTATCAACATATAAAAACATGGAAGTATGAAACAACTCATTGTCCATACGAACAAGTATACCATGGCAAATAATGGTGTGAATAAATCTAGTATTACTACCATCCTTTTTGGGGGTTCCGTTTTTGGTAACTCCTTAAGCATTCAGGAGTGGGCTCTTCCGTGCCCACATCACCTAATTTGATAAACCCAGTCTGGCATAGCAGACCCTGAATACCTAGGTACATATGTACCTCGCTTATGGGTACAAAAAAGATGAAGGTGGTGGACATCGTCGAAACGCATCATAAACTGAAAACTGAATTCTCGAGACATTCGACAGTGAATCAGACTGAAGCATTATCCACAACGATATATTAATCGGTAACGAACAATACACACAGAATATCTGCTACTTTTACAATATTTTGCTTGACTGCGTGGACTTTACAACTGCAAGGGATTCACATTATCAATACTAAATCTAAAATATCTATTTTCCCGTGCGAGCTGGCATTTCATCCTAAACGACTTGAAAGAAATCGGTCTGTATTAGAACTTTTAAAGTATATCTGAATAACTAATTGCTTGTTTTTTTTATTTAATGTGATGCTTTCAACAACAAAGATGATTGAAGGCTCTGGTCATCTGATCAGGAGGTTAAAAAAATGATTGTCCCCATGTGTGACACGTAATCCTATCATAATTGATGTAACTATCATCAACCAGTGTTTTAAGCCAACTCATTGCTGAGTATTTGTTTGATATTCGCTAGCGCTGTGCACACTCGTCAGAAGATAAAGTGATGACGTAACTCCTGCTGGGGTATCGTGCAGGAAGCTGAGATACTGCCAGTTCCCTGGAGTAAATAATTATGCTGCCTAGAATATGCCCAGACATGTGCTCCGATGGTTGTATTGACGATGAGCTTCATATTCTACTGAACTATCCTCTGTACTCAGAACTACATTTTAACTTAGACTGTTCAGCAATATATTTTAATGACGAATATGGTGTTTTATCTGATGTGAACAAGTTCTGTATATTTTAATGCCCAGCAGGTAAATACTGCCAAAACCCTTTATATATTTTTAACTCGACGGCGAGCATGGTAGTACTAAGCTGAGACGTAAGGTTGGTCAGTTAAATTATGATTTACGTAATCAGGGAATTAAGGGCACAGCAGAATGTTTGTGTTGTAGTAAATGTGAAAATGCATATATATTTTTTTTAAATGTGACTTGTTAAATGAAGAAAGAGACACTTTATATAGAAATATAAGCAACATAGCCGAAAATACACCAACAGATCTCAATTTGATATTCAATGGAAATGGGGATTTACCAGAACAAGACAATATAAACTATTCCAATTGGTACAGAGTTATATGCGTATTATAAAGAGAAATATGTAAACTATATTGTTGTCATTTTTCATTTATTTATTTTTTCCTAATCTTTCCTTTCCTTCTGTTGTGTTCATGTTTAGTACCAGATGTAAATCAACTGTGTAAATATCAGGGAGAAGGTGTCCTAAGTTAAGAGAACTTGTACCCTATCCCATTCACTTTTTGTGATATGCTTGTCGTAATAGGCAACTAACGGGATCGGGTGGTCAGGCTCGCTGACTTGGTTGGTGCATGTCATCGTATTCCAATTGCGTGGATCGATGCTCATGATGTCAATCACTGATTTGTCTGGTCCAGACCCGATTATTTACAGACTGTCGTCATATAGCTGGAATATTGCTGAGTGTGGCGTTAAACAACAAGCAAAACAAACATGACAGTCATATTTCCCAACAACACGGTTTTAAGACCATACGCTTTCACATAAAAGAAACCATTTGATCAAATGTCCGAATATGTTTTACATTGAAATAGATAATATAATGAAGACTGTCTACGTAATAATAACCACAACTACACTTAGGATCAATAGCAATAATCGACCGGGTCATTACAATTGAGTCTCATTCTACGGTGTTTTCTAGAGATGAAGTGATAAAGAGGTGATTTAATGTGTTATTTATGACCAGGTGAGGTGAGGTGAAATGGGGTTTAACGTCGCGTCCAAGATTATTGCACTTATATAGCGACGTGCATGTACGTGTGTGTGTTTGTGTGGCTGCTTGTAATAGTCCGGACTGATGCCGATTTAAAGTGCAAGCTCACTGAGATACCATGCCGGAGTTTAACATGAATACCCCACTCAGACACAGTATACTGACTCCGAGCCGACCAGTCCTTGTTTTACCTCTTAATGCCGAGCGCCAGACAGGGTAACAACAAGTAACGTCTTTTGGTATGACGCGGCCGGGGATCGAACCCAGGACCTTCCGCAGGACCACGGTCTTATTTATGAACAGCTATAAATTGTGTGGGGTAAGAGTGAGCATCAGTCTATCCTGCTAAAATGACTGAGCAATCCATGGAAGGGCCTCGCGTGTCCCGGGGATACCTGGATCAGAAAAGATTGTCAAAGGCAAGAGGAAAATTAAGGCATGGTCTATAGATGACAAGTATGCGGCTGTGATTGAACCAGAGCAAGGGGAGTCTGGTTTAATTTAGCGATGAAATTTAAAGTTCCACAGAACATCGTTTATAAGTGGCTTAACATCTGACAAAACAAAAGCCAGTTCATGATGACCGACATTCTAGTTTAGTGCAATGTGTGCATAATGCAAGTTGTTATTTGTAGACTCGTATCATATTTTTTAGACATGAAATAAAGATTGCAATCCTCATGACTATTATATTAGTGATTATTTGTATCTCATATCAATGTACGTGTGTGTAACAGTGCATAAAGAATGTGAGGTAGATGATTTTAAAACAGGCAGACAAGCCGTAGTTGGATAACCAGAAAATCTGTTAAATAGATATCTTTTTTCAAGTTTCCACTGTACATCTATGATCATGAACAATAAAACGATCAAACTTACGTCCTATCAGTACTTAACTGGTTTAACTTATCTAGGATTAGATATACATGTAACAATTATTATAATTAATAATAGATGAAATAACAAAGCACATATGGTGAAATTATACGGCAATAATACTTTGATAAATTATTTTCGACGTTTCGCTCGGAAACTTGGTGTACCTCACGCACCCAGCTGTAGGGTGACACGTGACCCTACAGTTCTACCAGCCTACAGTCAGGGAGAGCAATAACTTCATTCAGGTCAAACATGTAAGCGGGCCATTCGTCACCACTCGCCCCTTTCCGTAACCTGCAAGAAGACTCGTCCCCCTATCGATGAATGTTATGTGCAAAAATACGACAAACCAATCAGAATGCGCGCATGATTTCAAGTTCTTCGTCAAAGAATCCCTCAGAAATAATTTTTGATTTTACATATGTCTTGCATCTAAAAATATACACAAGACACAGTGACATGTGTTCAATCATACTGAATAATTCCGCATGTCCAGGCGTGCTTTAAATTGCATATGAAATATATATAATATATGGGGAAATACATGTTAACCATTACGCAACGAGTTGACAGTTGTTTTAGGAATGCCCGTTTGCGCTAAGACTGAACCCGGTCGCAAAAATGGCCATGAGAGGGGCACGAGTCGCTATTCGGCTTGTCCCGGAATAACACGAGTTGGTCACGAATGGTAAGCGGGCGTGGTAACGACGTTTTCTCTCCATAAATTTCAATGTCAAATGTTTTGGCGCATTATAGACGTTTTAAAAGCAAAAGAGAAAATAACCACAAACTGATTCCCCAAGGCGTACATTTCAATCAAAAAATAATCACAAACAAACGTGATATATCATCTCAGTGTTATTACACTATCTCTGAGCTGAACTAAACTTTATTACACTCCGGCCGCTATCAGCGGCAATATAGATACAGCATTGGTACATCAACTTATACATCATTATACACAAATATACCATATATATCAACTTCAGGCTTCAGTAAAAAAAGATACAGGAAGGGTATACCTCATTTCCATTCTAAACTAGCTCTTGATTACGAAATTGATTGAGATGCCGCGTGACTTGACAATGAAAACATTTCTCCTAATCCTATACCCTCTGCTTGAGTGAAATGTCACGTGATCTGACAATGAAAACATTTCTCCCAATCCTATCCCCTCTGCTTGAGTGAGATGTCACGTGATCTGACAATGAAAACATTTCTCCCAAGCCTATCCCCTCTGCTTGAGTGAGATGTCACTTGATCTGACAATGAAAACATTTCTCCCAAGCCTATCCCCTCTGCTTGAGTGAGATGTCACGTGATCTGACAAGGAAAACATTTCTCCAAACCTATCCCCTCTGCTTGAGTGTGATGTCACGTGATCTGACAATGAAAACATTTCTCCCGAGCCTATCCCCCTGCTTGAGTGAGATGTCACGTGATCTGACAATGAAAACATTTCTCCAAAGCCTATCCCCTCTGCTTGAGTGAGATGTCACGTGATCTGACAAGGAAAACATTTCTCCCAAGCCTATCCCCTCTGCTTGAGTGAGATGTCACGTGATCTGACAAGGAAAACATTTCTCCCAAGCCTATCCCCTCTGCTTGAGTGAAGTGCCACTCACTCAGGCATCACCTAGGCCAACCGATGAGAATAAAAGGCTATGCGTTGGTCCATGTGAAGTAATTCTACACCATTCTTTCAAGTTGTGTTTAGAACTTCTACGCACCTGCTGAAACTTTCTTGTTTGAAATGGACCAGATTCAGGTATGTTAGTTGACAGTTTACATAATGCGGTTAGAAAATGTCCTTAACACTGTCTCACTGTCTAATTTGATCGTCAGGTTCGGTGACTTGTTTGATTATCGGTGTGGGTTGTTATCAACGTCTGGCGAATCATCGATTATTCAGAGATGCAGCTAGAATTTCTGGCTCACTGTTATACTTGTATAATCTTTTTAAAATGATAATGAACAAAAAAATTCCTCAATTTTATGTGAAGGGATATACATATTACTTTCGATGTCTCTACATATGTGTCATATGATATGAGTATGAGTTCATTCATATTATTTGTCAAAGCGTAATTGTGCTTATTCTCCTGCAGACCCCTGCCAGATGTCTGTTCCCAAAGAACACAGCTTCCTTTGCACAGATCAACAAAACTCCGACGAAAAACCCAGTGGCCAAACCCCCAGTTCCCTTCTCCATCGGGGACATCATGAAGTCTGTCAGCATCCACAGCCACCGGGATGGAGTACTTGGTAAAACTCAGATAACCGACTCTAGCCGAGTCGGGGCCACAAGCATTAGCTTTCCGTTAGAGGAATCAAACGAGTTGGGTCAAGCGATTGTGACAACCAAGCAAGGCCTGCAGCTTGAGCACCTTCTTCTCCACCAGAAATCAGACTCTCCAAGGACAGTTGACCTTCGCCGTTCATCCTACAACCCCTTTATCACCTTCCTTGACAGATCCATTATACAAAACACCCAAGGAAGATCCGCTGCTCCTCCAATGGCACTTAATCTGAGTCTCCACCACCTCCAGCCCTGTCCAGAGCTGCCCTTTCCCAGTGTCCAGTCATGCCCAGAACTGTCAAATACCACTATGTACTCCCAACATCAGCAGATGACTTGTCAGTCAGGTACCAATATTGGGAAGAAGATGTCTTCTCCATCAAGCGATGTTTTTGGTAAGATCGTTTTTACATTACTAACAGGAATTTTCAGTATACAATCTCACTATCACGTTGTGGGTAGATGATATGTCCACTAAAGTTGAAAAGTGAAAACAAGTATATCTGAGAATTGTCACGTTAATTGTTCAATTTGTTTACAGATGATCTCATCGACGTGGAGAGCACCAGTCCAAACGGAAGTACTGCTTCTAGTGGTTTCTACAGCAACCCGAGCCCAACTCCCAGCTCTGACAGTTCCTCTATCTCAGGGCGAACCTCCCCAAGTACCCAGGAAGATCGTGTCTCAGAGCGAACCTCTCCCAGTATTCAAGAGGAAGATCGTGTTTCAGCGAACCCGAGGAAGAACTACACCAAGAATCAAGTGAGGCGGTTGAAGCAGGTGTTTCTGGAGAACAAATACCCGGATGTAGAGTTTTATGAAGATCTGTCCCAGGAGCTGGATATTCCAGTACAGAGGCTTAAGGTTAACATTTGTATAACATTTCAAAACACTGTAATGTTATGTATTAATGGTACGTGGTAATGACATGCTTTAACTGCTTCTATAATAAATTTGATATTCCTCAGAATAAAAACAATCCTACTGTAAAATCTGTCACATGATATTCCTTATTATTTTTATCTATTCTATTTTATCTATAATATCTCATAATTATTGTATTGCCTCCGCAGGTGTGGTTCCAGAACAGACGAGCACGCAACAAAAGAGCCTCCGATTCCAGAATAATGAACTACTCCCTCCACCAGCAGAACATGGCCGCCATGTTGTCGTCTGCTCAAGGATACGGATACTTGTCTCCCATGATGCACCAGTCCGTGAACCAGTATCCAGTACCCCATGTACCAATGATGTACCCTCCCAGTCTGTACCCAGGGTACCCCTACCCGTTCTACTATCAGCAGTGAAGCAGCGACAGAACCCCTACATAGTGCTTGTTAATCACGTTCACGCTTCTTTTTGTTTTTCGTTGTAAATAAATTTGTTTTGAAATGAGTTTATTGTTTATCTACTTTATTAAAATAGAACTTCATATTATCATGCAATTCTCCTGAAGAATTATTCTAGATTAATATCACTGGATCCTAGCAACGTCTACCATAAAACCTTTTTAAAGTTTGACTGAGGCAAATCTTTGAATAGTCTTTCCATAAGAAAGAACAAGATCTTCACCATGACGATCACATTCCTTTGGGGTATGGAAACCAACGTGCATGTAAAACCTTTTCGTGAAATATTTTTAAACTTAACCAAATTTAGACCCTAAACACGTTTAGCTGTTAACCACAATCCTAAACACGTTTAGCTGTTGAACACGATCCTAAACACGTTGAGCTGTTGAACACGATCCTAAACACGTTAAGCCGTTAAACACAATCCTAAACACGTTTAGCTGTTGAACACAATCCTAAACACGTTTGCCTGCTGAACACAATCATAAACACGTTGAGCTTTTGAACACAATCATAAACACGTTGAGCTTTTGAACACAAACCTAAACACGTTTAGCCACAATCACACAACAAAACGTCCAAGAAATTGAATATGAATAATAAGTATATTTATGCTAATGTAGGTATTCCAGGTCACGAACAAATTCAAATGTGAACGAACATGCAGTGTCTACGCATTCTAGTAGCATACCAATCAGAATCAATAATTGAGTCTGTGTCATTTGCAGTTCCAGCTCTCGTGTTGTATGCGATCATTACAGTAATATAGTTAATGAAGACGAAGGTTTTCTATCCATCATAGAGAATATCTTATCGTTTTGTTAATGTGGTATTTGTTGTTGTCTTCTTTAAAGATAAAAATCAAAACAATTTGACCGAAAGACTGATTGTATTACAGTTTTTCGTGCTCCACACGAACAATCACATGGCAGCATGTGTGAATACGCATATAGATGCTGGTATTCATGAACATTGACAGACATATAGACATATTTATTAAGTAATAGTTTGCAGTGGGACATGCACGCACATTGTCACAAATATCATTGCATATAAATATATATGAATAGCCGTGTAATAGCACAACATTAACTATTGTAATTGTTTTCAGGTATGTATTACCTTAATACTTGTGTGTATGTGATAAAAGAGTAAAGCACTGCTATATATGACATCAGAAATATAGATCGTGTATGGTATATGAAGATATTTACCAATATATTTATGTGAACAGGTGAGAATATCAACATGCATGCTTGGATTCATGAACATTGCACAACTATGATATACTGAATTAATAATTATTTCAAAATGACATCGTAAATTGGCATAAGTGGAGAATGTCTTGATTTGATAACTTTACGAAGGACCCGCCCTGAAAGTATTCACATCTTCAGTAGACAGCACAGACAAAGAACACGAAGTCCGGAAGCCCTATGGGCAGGTAAAACAGTACAATCAACACAGTCAGACATGAGTATATTTAGACAACATTATACTATATCACCTCAACATGACACCCTCGCATTAACAATCAGCATCAAGCTCTTGATCACGACACTGAGTGAGCTGTCGTGTGATCTGACTAAGAAAACACTTGTCTTCATCCAATCTCCTCTGTGTGAAGTGTCACTCACTCAAACAGGTCGATGACTATAAAGACCATCAGATGCGGGGAATGAACAGCTAAGCTTAAATTTCTGGGCCGCGTCCCAATCAAACCCTCCCTTCCAAAACTTAATAAACCAAAACATCAGCCCTAAAAACCAAGCTCTAGCTCGTAAACACCCCTTACTTACCCCAATATCCCAAAGAATAACAAACTACCTAAATGAACACCAAATTAAAAATCTTAAACAAAACTGCAAACAATCAAATATCTTCACCCCTAAACTTAAAATACCCAAAATAGACACAACACTAGCTAGCCAAATAAATAAACAAACCGACCCAAACATAGCTAAAACTACCACACTAGCATACATACACAAAAATTGGCCAAATTGGTGTCACATTTACACGGACGGATCCTCAGATCCGACCTCCAAACACACGGGTTTCGGAGTCCATACCACACAACCAACTAAAACCACACAATCCTTCCGACTCCCAAATAACCAATCAATATTCACGGCCGAACTAATGGGCATGGCCTCAGCCCTCCACAATCAAGAATCCAAAAACAACCAAAAAATCCTAATACTTACTGACTCCCTAAGTGGACTGCAAGCCCTCCAAAACAAAAATACCAAAAACCGACCTAAATTAATAAATCAAATACTTAAAAGCTCCAACGACCTAACAAAAGCAGGCAAACAAATAACCTTCTTGTGGATACCCGCCCACGTAGGAATATACGGTAATGAAAACGCCGATAAAGCAGCTAAACTATCCCTTAAAATCCCAGAAATAAGCTTAAACTTACCCATCTCAAAAACAGAAATTAAAAGTGTAAACAAACAAAAAATCACAAAAAAATGGCATAACCTATATCTAAACTCAAATAGCAAAATCAAAAGAGTGCTCAGCAAACCACTAACCAAACCAAAAATTCTCCATCCATCAAAAAAAATCGACAGAGTAATCACTAAACTCCAAACAAGACACACCAACCTAAAAAACCATCTAAAAAAAAAATTAAAAACACACTACAGGTAACTGCCCACATTGCAAACAACTAGAAACCCCAGAACACGCACTCATCCACTGCAAACACTACCTAACACATCGAACCGCATTACAAACCACCCTCAATCTAAACAAGGCTCTCACTCTAGAAGCAATACTAAACCCACAAAATAAACTAGAAAACTTCAAGGCCTTAGACGTATTCTTAATCAAAACGGAACTAATAAAATGCATCTAAAAACACAATAACCTACCAAATCAAAATCACATAAACAAACAAACATCCACCATACCCAGCTCCCTTAGTTCTCCTCCCCAACCCCATCGGCATCTATTCCAAATCTCAAAATTCCCAAATTCTATATAAGCAACCCGTAAACCCCCCTCTTGGGTTGCACAGACCACTTTCGCCCCTTTCGGAAACACATTAACTGGCCTGGCCGGACCCGTGTGCGAAATACGCATCAGTCGGAAAGCGCACGTTAAATCTCCAAAGTAAGTAAGTAAGTAAGGGAATGAAGTATTACTACACTGAACTGAAGGAATCTCGTGAAAGCGAGACGTTTACACACACTTTATTAAAGCAAACAAGATCGTCACACGCATCAAATTTGCCTTGCATTCTATATTAGTTATGCTTAGAGCTACAACTGACCGAATCGACCTATATCCATATGCAAAGTACGACTACCGATAGATCGAGAGAATGATGCACCTGACCACTTTCACGACTTTCAATTTGATTTAAAATGTTAAGCGTGATGAAATGAGTCAGTTAAACTATCTGGACAGACATCTAGACTTACCATGGATGCTCCGGTTCTTTCATGTGTCTCCAATGTCCAAGAGTATTTTGTGACAATGCTTCCGAAGCTGTTTGTTCATGAATTCGGAAGTAACAACACAGCTCATAATTTTGTGTAAATAAAACAACTCAGCAAAAATAGCTCAGCCTCAATAAAAAGTCTTTACCACAATCTGGCCATCCTCATCAATACAGAATATTTCGTGAGCAAAGCCATAATCTTTGACAGAGAGACAGTATGCCTGTAACCCTTATTTATTAATAATGACATGCATCAACCAAGTCAGCGAGCCTTACCACCCGATCCCGTTAGTCACCTTTTACGACAAGCATAGTCACCATTTACGGTAAGCATGGGTTGCTGAAGACCTATTCTACCCCGGACCTTCACGGGTCGTTGTGTTTGTGTTATGGCCATTGATTCTCTACCATTTTGTAACATTATTCGGGGTTTGGATCCAACGTGTCCAACTTTCAGTTTGGTAAGGTTGTTTTTTTCCTCAGTTGACATCAAAAGTTAGTTATGTCCATCATCCACATCACATGGTGTTGTAAAATAAATGGTCTTCCATTTATTATTTTATAATATGCTTTATTATACTGCTATTTTCAATGTTCTGTTTCAAAATCATCGACATGTGTATAGTTATTATGTTTTAGTGAACAGTGATATAATTCCAACATTCCTTCCATAGGTTGAATTAGTGAGTGAGTGAGTGAGTGAGTGAGTGAGTGAGTGAGTGAGTGAGTGAGTGAGTGAGTGAGTGAGTGAGTGAAGATTTAAAGTCACATCGGCAGTATTTCAGCCATATCGTGACGAAATTAGTGGTTGAATTATGGTACCGACAGGATATCAATACAGCTGATAGATCAAGGAAACCAAACCATTTTGATTGCACAGCCGGGACCCCGTCGGTGCGAGTGACCGAGTGTTGGTCCGAGATTCAAAGCGCGGCGCTAATTGACTTTTTAAGTTTTCTCACAGTTGTCTCGCGCACTAACAGCTATGTACGGGAAACCTTTTAGGGCCGTGGAATTTTCCAGATACTAAGTGGAAATTTCCAGTTAATAGGGATATGAATTTTTTTTTTGGACATGGCCCTAAAAGGCTTCCGTAACTATGCGCTTGAATTACCATACGTTAAAAAAAATTCAAAAAAGGGATCTTTTGCTGTCATGTTTACACACACAACAGCAGGAACACGTTGTTAACGTGTATGCATAGAATTGTCAACAATGACCATATTTGAACATACATGTATATTAATAGTCATTGCCAACCAGATTTGCAACCGGTTTCAGATTGGTATGTTAACGAACGAAAGTTGTCATGTATTTACACTTAAATACATCTTTCACGTGGGTAATAAATAATGTATTTACACTTAAATACATCTTTCACGTGGGTAATAAATAAAATACCACACTCGTTCTCGTTAGATGCCATTTTTGGTAAAGTGGTATCTAACGATAATTCTGTATAACGGAACACGAACAATCCTTTGCGTCGAACAAACCTACTTATGGATGGACCCGTTTAATTAAAACTGTATTCTTACTCGTAATGAGCCCATTTTTCAAGAGAAACAAATGAACCCAAACACATTGTGATTTATATTATATGATCATATGTGCATTGCTGTCGGTTAATGCAACATGTGTTCACGACATTTGGCACAGGACAACTTTGCGATACCTAATAGTATATATGTAGTAGCCTGCAAGGCTCCGGTAAAGGCAGCAAAACACAGAACAGGCTTCTGGCGTGTGAGTTGACAGCTGGAGCAAATATGCTTTAAAATATAATGAAAATATCTAATAGATGAGTGATTGAGTGAGTTGGGTTTAACAGCGCTTTTAACATTATTCCAGTTATATAAAGGCGTGTCAACTTAATGTGGGAGGAAAGCCCGAAGTGATGCAGGTCTCGGACGTTTACCACTTCGGTGAAACCCACGAGCACGGCTATGGTGCTGACAAACATAGAAGCATAATCGGGGTGAACCGGGATTCGAACCCACAATCATAGGTTTCTGGCGTGTCCAGGGGACGCAACTCTGCACAGCGAATCGCGGCGCCTTAGACGACTGGACCACCCGTGCTCCCTCTAATAGATTAAATAAAACAAACATATCACATAGTATAAACACACCAATGCAGAAACTAGATTTAGATTCACGGCTTGTCCAATTTAATATGCTATGCATACTATATATATTATTTTTACTTGATATTATACATTAATGTATCAAAAATGCAGAGCAGTAGGCTAGTTACAGTTACAATTATGGTTTTAAGCCAAATTACAACGTAAAATACTTAAGACGGTTACATAAGTACCGCCTCTACAAATTGCCATGATATACACAAAATATACACATAACTTACCACTGTGTGGCAATGAGCTTGTAACTATGTTTACGATGGTCAGAGCAAAGACATCGTGACATCGACTGCCATATTCTAGAAAATTGAAACAATAAGGCCGCATAACAAACAGGAAATGGCCAATAAAATTAAGAACATGTAAAATTACCTTTTCATATGTATCCATTCAATCATAATCTACATACATACATACATACATACATACATACATACATACATACATACATACATACTACATACATACATACATACATACATACATACATACATACATACATACATACATACATACATACTACATACATACATACATACATACATACATACATACATACATACATACATACATACATACATACATACATACATACTGTAGTTAGACGGTATTTAAGCAGTGATTAATAGTTAAATTTGATTATAGATTCAGATTATAGATTTAACTAAATTATTTAACGAATTAAGAGAGAAGGTATACCAGCTGCACAGTTGGTAGAATATCTGAAGATATCAAAATAATATGTGTACTAATTATGCAATACTAGTTTATATTTTAAACTATAATGCATCTAATTCATAAAACTAAACACACAGACATATTTACAAGATATATGCATATGAACCAAACACAAACTAACCTTACAGAGATCCTGAGAACGAAAAATAAACCATCCGTTGATTCCATTACAAGGTTAGGAACCACTGATTCTTTCAAATGTAAGTGACCAACTGATTTAGCGAACTCAGCTAAAACAGAAGAAAAGTGTACTTACATAATACAGAAGCTGGAAAAGGAAGACAAAGCAAGACGCTTGTGCTGTTTGTGACTGTACAGGTGAAAGTGGCTATTGTTATGTATGTATGTATGTATGTATGTATGTATGTATGTATGTATGTATGTATGTATGTATGTATGTATGTATGTATGTATGTATGTATGTATGTATGTATGTATATATGAATGTATGTATGTATGTATGTATGTATGCAGTTCTATAAGTGCTGCAGCTATTCGTATTGTTGTTGTTTTTTATACTGCTCAAGTAATCTAGCTTGAGACAGAAACTGGCCAAAACAGAAACAAGACAATTAAAAGACATTACTTGAATATTTACAAAATAACAATAACTCGGACAAATATCGCTCTCTGTACTCTGGGTAGTGGTGGCGATGGCACAGTGTGGCAAGTCATATGATTCAGTTAAACGTGTTGCTGTTTATAAATTGTCTTCACATGTCGGGACAAATTATCAGGCTGACGTATGTGAAGAAAGCATAATTAAACTAACACAACAGAAAACTCAACATTAACTCCATGTTACTTTAGATCCACTGAAATCGAGTGTAAATAATTTGATGTGAATGAATTGAATACAGTGAGCTGTTGCCAAGGCTGACTACAATGTTGTGATTTTTCGAAAGCAAAAGAAACATTCATATCTAATCACATGAACAACTGTAAAACAATTCATTAACTTATTAAAAACAACTTTCTCTTAAAAACAAGCCATCACCTGAGTATTTACAATGTCTATGTGATGCTACATCCCCGTTATAGCGCAAGTAATCGCGATAAATATGGCCATCCGAAAATGTGTGATAATATGAACCACGAGAATACAATTTCGTACTTACTTACTTATATTGGAGATTTTACGTGCGCTTTCCGGCTGTGAGCGTATGTCGCACACGGATGCAATTTCGTTTCTCGGTTCGTCTTTTAGCTTATACACACCGGAAGCACGTGCCGGTGAAATGAAAACAACGTTTTGACAACATTGCACTGCTCAGTGACTGGTGCAGAGATGTAAGGCGGGATTATGGCGAACTGATTAAGTGTCTGCTAATGACAGTTGGATGTGCGTATAGACTGTTGTGGCTGTGATAGAAGAAAGCGACATGACGACCAGATTTACGCCCAAATTCTGGAAACCAGGTGAAGAACCAACATAGCACGTGAAACCTCGGCAATGGGGGTTTGAATTAAACCATAGTTGTTGCTTCAGAGTTGTCACTTGAAGGTAATGATCACGTTAGGTGAGGTGAAGTGAAATTGGAATTAACGTTGCGTGCATGATTATTGCACTTATATATAGCGATGTGCAATGCACGTGAATGATCACGTTAGCTTGTGACATAAGAAATGTAAGTTTTTGATGGTGTATTGACTTTGAAAATCACACCGTGACACAAACATTAATGTTAGAATACATACACAAATTTCCAATGAATAAAAAATATATGTTTTCATTATTGAAAAGCATACTGAGTTAAAATAAGTAACAAGTTGAGCTGTAGGCCTATCCATTGAAATAGTATAAAATTTCAGTGGAGCTTTATTTTATTCCACTGAAATTATTCAAACCCCACGCCACAACTGATATATCCCTGTGTAATCGTTTTTCCGTCACATGAAAAACTTTGCTGCGTCCTGAAGGCGAATGAATAAACATGGAATCTAAGTGTTATCTCACATATTAGCTTGACTTTGATTGAGAAATTGCACAAATCATGATCGTTTTTTACCTTCTAATAAGTATCGATCTCTTCAGCTACCCAAACAAACTTCTTGACAGTGATGTCATTGGATTTCGGTCAGATGATCAGCTGACCAACAGTGATCTCCCTTGAGCAAATATGGTGCGCTTAGAGGGCTACAAATTTTGTCCATATGATGAGTAATTTTACAAAATTATGTACAAGTTACATAATGGGCGACTATGCTTGTCGTTAGAGGCGACTAACAGGATCGGGTGGTCCGTCTCGCTGACTTGATTGATGCATGCCATCATATCCCAATTGCATAGATCGATGCTCATGATGTCAATCGCTGGATTGTCTTGTCCAGATCCGATTATTTACAGACCGCAGTCATACAGCTGGAATAATCTTGAGTGCAGTGTCAGCAAACAACCAAAACATCCTGTTTACAATTAGTGAGCCACAACTATATAATGTATATTTACATTTTATCGGATTATGTACATCATGCATACATTTATTATTTCCCTTGATCACTTGTTCATGCTATCAACACACCGCGATATAACTGGAATACTGTTAAACGCTGCGTTAAATCCAACTCACTCAATCATGCTATCAACCAGGGGATGCCAGCCAAGACTAGACTATTTACAGACCCCTAGCTGTGACTAGGCTGAGCTGTAAAACATTCCCTATCTTTTCACTGACAACATAAAGTTGATTCGTTGTATGCAGTGTGCAACATGGCAAGTAAGGCAACCTTCATCCCCAGCCAACTATGTTTGTCGTAAGAGGCGACTTATTGAATCAGTTTTTCAGACTCAGGGACTTGGTTGATGCATGTTATTGTATCCCAACTGCGTAGATCGATACTCGTGATGTCAATCACTGGATTGTCTGGTCCAGACCACCATCATACAGCTGGAATATTGCTGACAGCAGCAAACAATAAACATCATATTACTGTAAATCCTTGAATAAACGTCTGGTCCAACTACCCTCTGCCTTATAATAAATACATGCTTTGTTTGTAAGCATATCCATGTTAACTATCCACGAAACCTTCCGAAATAAACAAATGCTGGGCATTTATTCCAGGATTTATGGTATGTCATTCTCATGCTGTATTGGTCTGTTGCAGGAACTGCTGGTCCAGGTCAGGGGTTACAGGAAGAGAGACAGTCAACCAAAGATGCGGAAGCACAGCCTGTCAAATATAACCCCAACCAATCAATGTCTATAGAACAACAGAGACAGAAGCTGCCAGTGTTTCAGGTGTGATAACAGTGTTATACCATGACAACAGTTTTTTGATGCATGGCAGTGTTTGAAATTAAGAAAGGAGTCCTTGTAATAACCCCAGAGCTCCAGATAAGCTTTTGGTGTTGTGGGTATTTTACCCATGCATTTTAAAATCATTGGGTATCAGTAATTACATCTGGGTATTCAAATTTCTGTTACCCACTAGTTTTTACACATGTGGGTATTTAAGTTAAATATTTAAAAACACTATTCATCTAGTCCCTGCAAACTGGTGTCATGTCGGTTCGAGAGCTTTATAGGACTCAAAAATACCCCGATACTTCCACAAGAAAGTGTGATGGCAAATGCTCATGATGTAACTGTCATCGTGGAGTTTGGCAAGGTTGACGGAATGCTCGTAATTTCAAAATAAGTTGCTGATTTGCTAATCGAATACGCAGGGTTACTTCACAATATTTTGATGATACGCACAAGTTTTATTTTTGTAGCGTATCTGTAATGTTCATTGCGTATTTGATACGCTTGGATTTGATTTTACTGCGTATTTCTGCATTTCTGATGCATATTTTAGATACGCAGCTTATCTGGAGCTTATCTGGAGCTCTGAACCCTAATGTCACCAATTAAAAGCCATAATGAGTCCCTATGTTCAAACAACTGTTATGTTCAGTAACACTCTTAGTTTTAAACACTGCATAATATAACCAATGGTAAGGTAGACATGATTTTTGCATAAATTCAACATCAGGTTTTCATGCATTTTCAGAATTCCAAACCCTTCATGACAAACAAATGCTATCCAGTTTAGAAATGGTCTTCAGCAACCAATGCCTGTTGTTAGGGGCAACTGATGGGATTAGGTGTCAGGCTTGCTGAATTGGTCGATGCATGTCATCATATCCCAGTTACATAGATTGATGCTTATGATATCAATCACTGGAATGTCTGTTCCAGACTTGATTATTTATAAACTGCTGTCAAATAGCTGGAATATTGCTGAGTGTGGCATAGTACAACAAACTAACAAGTTATGTTTTGCTCTCTAATGAATTTTCCGCTGTGATATTGCTTGATATTGTGGCGTAAAACCATACTCACTCACTCACTCTAATGAATTTTGAGTGTTGGTCTTGAAACTGTTGGGTGAAAGCATGATCAGGTTATTTAAGATAATGTAGCTCAGTTATCTACTGGCTTCATCTCGTTGCATCCCTAAGCTGTGCCATGAGTTGTTGTCATGCTCTACGGATGTCAGAACGTGATTGGTTGGTTTGTTGTTTAATGCCGTGCACAGCAATATTCCAGCTATATGACGGCGGTCTGTAAATAATTGAGTCTGGACCAGACAATCCAGTGATTAATATCATGAGCATCGATCCACGCAATTTGGATCAATGACATGCTTCAACCAAGTCAGCGAGCCTGACCACAAGATCCTGTTAGTCGCCACTTACGACAAGCATAGTCGCCTTTTACGGCAAGCATGGGTTGCTGCAGACCTATTCTACCAATGAACTGACATGCAAGAAAAAGCAGTAAGAAGCATGATATTGATACAGCTTTCATGTTACAGATAATTGTGACACTTTGATAATTCGTGTGAAGCTGCATGTGTACTGTTTACTGTTTAGTAGAATGTTCTGGAACTGGATTACTTTCTGCCTTCAGCATAGGAGTCATATCCTGTATCTGGTGGAGAGGTACCAGACAGTGGTGATCATTGGGGAGACAGGCAGTGGGAAGAGTACACAAATACCTCAGGTAGGTGCAGGAATCTGGTGGAGAGGTACCAGACGGTGGTGATCATTGGGGAGACAGGCAGTGAGAAGAGTACTCAAATACCTCAGGTAGGTGCAGGAATCTGGTGGAGAGGTACCAGACGGTGGTGATCATTGGGGAGACAGGCAGTGGGAAGAGTACTCAAATACCTCAGGTAGGTGCAGGGATCAGGTGGAGAGACAGGCAGTGGGAAGAGTACTCAAATACCTCAGGTAGGTGCAGGAATCTGGTGGAGAGGTACCAGACGGTGGTGATCATTGGGGAGTGGGAAGAGTACTCAAATACCTCAGGTAGGTGCAGGAATCTGGTGGAGAGGTACCAGATGATGGTGATCATTGGGGAGTGGGAAGAGTACTCAAATACCTCAGGTAGGTGCAGGAATCTGGTGGAGAGGTACCAGACGATGGTGATCATTGGGGAGTGGGAAGAGTACTCAAATACCTCAGGTAGGTGCAGGGATCTGGTGGAGAGGTACCAGACGGTGGTGATCATTGTGGAGACAGGCAGCAGGAAGAGTACTCAAATACCTCAGGTAGGTGCAGGGATCTGGTGGAGAGACAGGCAGTGGGAAGAGTACTCAAATACCTCATGTAGAGGCAGGAATCTGATGGAGAGGTACCAGAAGGTGGTGATCATTAGGGAGACAGGCACTGGGGAGAGTACTCAAAAACCTCAGGTAGAGGCAGGAATCTAATGGAGAGGTACCAGACAGTGGTGATCATTGTGGAGATAGGCAGTTGGAAGAGTACTCAAATACCTCAGGTATATGCAGGAATCAGATGGAGAGGTACCAGACGGTGGTGATCATTAGGGAGACAGGCAGTGGGAAGAGTACTCAAATACCTCAGGTAGGTGCAGGAATCTGGTGGAGAGGTACCAGACGGTGGTGATCATTGGGGAGACAGGCAGTGGGAAGAGTACTCAAATACCTCAGGTAGGTGCAGTGATCTGTCTGTGTGTCATGGTGAACATTTGCACCGCATTGCAGCATCTGTCGTTCATTACAGTAACCCCATCCTTTTTTGCAGTACTTGCTTGAGGCTGGGTGGGCTGCTGAGGGTCACGTGATCGCTGTGACACAACCGAGACGAGTAGCGGCCATAACAGTAGGAACCTTCTGCACATACATGCCAGTAGAAAGACAAAACTTATTATAGTTGTGTTATTGAAGTCTCACAACAAAAATAAAGATAAAATTCAGGAAGTGGATCTCGCGTATTTCCAAATGTACTGTTTCCTTTGAAAGTATTCTTGTCATGTAATGTCTGCTGCCAGGTTGCGGACCGAATTGCGGAGGAGAGAGGGACGCTCCTCGGTGACGAAGTCGGGTACATGATCCGGTTTGATGATTGCTCTGACCCCAACAACACACGCATGTTGGTAAGATGATTCAGCTTCATAAACAGATTAGAGAAAGGATAAGACTGTTCTCACACCAGAACTGCATATCCAGATACCAAATTTCAGTGCTAATCATATTTAAAATTTAATGTTATTGAAGCAGACATTGAAAATCACTTGGTAGCAATGAGGATCCTGTTGCCAAAGAGCATTTCAAATCGTTGTTCAGAGTTACACCCATTAGCTGCCTGTATCCAATGTTTGTATGTGGGTTCAACGGGATGATGTGGTGGCCAAGTGGTTAAAGTGTTCGCACAGGTTCATTTCCCGCTCCAAGATATTGCTAGAATTTTGTATTTTACTTGTTCATACAATAACTCCTACTGGTTACTGTAAAATTAAAGGAAATATTAAATTAATATATCTTCAATATTTTGTGTGTTTGTAATTCTCAACATGCTCAAAGAAAAACTTGAATTACAAATAGTATTTTGCCAATTCACTAATTCAAGCCTGATATTGATTGATGGTTTGCCAGCACCATGTAGGTAGCCATGTGTCAATAGCCTGCTCCTGCCTGGCCTCACTCAGTACACTGGCACACAGAAACCCAATATTTTTTAAGTTGTTTGTTTATTATCCCTCTGGTTTGAAAAACGGAGGAATATAGCGATCACCATGTCCATCCGTCAACTCCAAAACCATTAAATAAATAAGTCTTGTTGAAGCTTTCTATATAGATCAATCTAGTGGGAAACTGGTGCCTGTTTATGATTGGGAATTTATTCTTTTTGTTTTGTTTTCATGATCAAAACAAGTTGTTTTCCAGAACAGAACTCCAAAACCCTTAAATATTTATTGATGAAATTTACTATAAATATCAGTCTCATGGGGAACTGGTGCCTTTTGAGGATTTTGGATTTTGATAAATACTTAACAGCATCATTTTTCTTTACTGAACTGAAGGTATCCAATGGCAATGAACCCAAGGTGGGGTATTATAGCCAAACTCCATTCCAAATTGCACAAAATTGAAAGGGGGGATATGTCATCTCACAATGACTGTTGTTGTTTAATGCTGAACTCAGTTATGACGGCTCTCTGTAAGTAATCGAGTCTGGACCAGACAATCCTGTGATTGACGTTATGAGCATCCATCTACGCCATTGGGATAACCAGGTCAGCGAGCCTGACCACCGATTCCATTAGTTGCCTCTTACGACAAGCATGGGTTGCTGAAGATACGGTTCTTCACTGAGGAACACTTTTCAAAGCAAGGTTAAATGTAACAAGGTCAATCTCATTAAAACAGATATTTTACACCAATACAATACCTCACTGCTTGAAGGTCTGACAACCCCATCATAGAAGGTTAAGGGTTTCAGTTTATCTGACCATGTAATGTCAATGCATCTGTTTGATACACACCAATTTTGGACCTGTCTTAGGCAAGTTGTTTGATTCATGTCATCATATCCCATTTGGGTAGATCGATGCTCATGATGTCCATCACTGGATTGTCTGGTCCCGACTCAATTGTTTTCAGACTGACGTGATATAGCTGGAATATTGCTGGGTGAGACGTTAATCAACGAACAAACAAACAAACACACCCATTTCGGTTCAAGCTGACTGTCTGTTTGCTGTGTTTTTCAGTTTCTCACCGATGGGATGCTGATACGAGAAATAATGAAAGATCCATTACTAAGAAAATACAGGTATGTATTTGTCTCCAAGCGATGGCATTTAGGAGTACATGTATTCAGTGATTTTCTAATTTTAAGAAAATTTTGCAAAGACTGGACAGGATGAGTCAGAATGTTCCTTTCAAGGATGGCTGTCTATTTGGCAGCAACAAGCCATGGATTGAAGATGTAGCTTTCTACAGAAATCTATCTAGGCATTCTCAGAGGCATTATTGGGCTCGTCTTAAACGAATGTTAGTAAACAATACCCAATTCAGCTTACCGGTTTTATTATGATAACTTTGCTTTTAGTTTACCTGTATTATATTAATAAAAGGGTCCAAAAAAGAGAAGAGGGCTGAAATACTTAACAAGACAAAAACTTTTTTTCCAATAAGCCTGCCAAGGGCTCTTTTTAAATCCAAGATAAATCAATTTCCTTTCCTTGCATCATCTTTCCTTACATGCTATTGCTGCTCATTGAAAAATGTAACGCCACTGTTTCCACATTAAAAAAAACATAAAAGGAATGTCCTTGTACCTTAAGAAAGGGGAGAACTTTCTTGATTTGTTGTGGGGGCCCCATCCGTCAAAGGCACCGTGATTCGCTGTGCAGAGTTGCGTCCCTTGGGCACACTAGAAACCTAAGATTGTGGGTTCAAATCCCTGTTACGCCCTGATTATGTTTCTAGGTTTGTCAGCACCATACCCATGGTGTTTCACCAAAGTGGTAAACGTCTCAGACCTGCATCCCTCCGGGCTTTCCCCCCCAACATTAAGCTGACATGCCACGATATAACTGGAATATTGTTAAAATCGGTGTTAAACCCAACTCACTCACACGCTCACTCAATTGATTTGTTCTTAGCATTGAAAACCATTTCGAATACAGAGTGAGGGAGACAATTATATTTTTTTATATTAAAACTAGTTTTAACATTTTTCTAATTGAATTATTTTAAACAGAGAAATTGTTTTGAAGCATGTCCTCTGTTCCAGCATCATTATGGTGGATGAGGCACACGAGAGAAGCATCAACACTGACATCCTACTGGGGCTGCTACGCAAGGTGGGAGTGCACCTGGTTACCTGTACTGCAATGTTATCAGAATTTACAGCTGACTGATTGTCTCAATCACCATTGCATGAACAGGTGGCGCAGTCATTTTAGTGGTGGCAATTCACTGTGCAGAGTTATGTCCCTTAGACATGCCCAAAACTTATGATCCTAAGTTTGAATCCTGGTCCCCCTGATTATGTTTCATGATTTCTCAGAACCATGTCAGTGCTCGTGGGTTTCACCTGTGTGATAGATGCATGAGACCCCCTTGGATGTTCCACTGCAATTTCTCTGTTACCATGGTTACTTATGCTTGCAGCTATATTGAGATTGGATGTCCACAGTGACAGCTGTGTGTGGATAATATTGTCATAAGGAACCATTTATATTACTGACAACACACATCAGTCTAGACCATATTTAGGGTTTCACCAAAGTGGTAAACATCTGCATCCCTTCGGGCTTTCCTCCCACATCAGGCTGACACGCTGTTATACAACTAAAATATACCCGTGAAGATATCCGGGATAGAATAGGCCTTCAGCAACCCATGCTTGTCGTAAGAGGCAACTAACAGGATTGAGTGGTCAGAATCCTGATTTGGTTGATGCATGTCATCGTATCCCAATTGTGTGGATCAATGTGCATGATGTCAATCACTGGATTGTCTGGTCCAAACTTGATTATTTACAGACTGCTGTCATATGGCTGAAATGTTGCTGAGTGCGGCATTAAACAACAAATGAAGAAACAAACAAACAACTGAAATACTATTCGAAGCGGTGTTAAACCCAACTCACTCACTCACTCACTCACTCACTCACTCACTCACTCACTCACTCACTCACTCGACTGGATGAAGCAACATTTTAATTGAAAAATTTCTCAGCCTTGAACATAATTTAGTTTACGTGCTCTGATGAATTTGTTAATTTTGGATTTTTGTTTTGTCTTTAGATTCAAAAGAAGCGGAATGATCTCAAAGTGATAGTTGCATCAGCCACATTGAATGCTGAGGTGAGTTACTGTGGTTATGGTACCATTTGCTGTCCCATGAAGATCTGGGGTAGAATAGGTCTTCAGCAACCCATGCTTGCCGTAAAAGGCGACTATGCTTGTCATAAGAGGTGATTAACAGGATCAGATGGTCAAGCTTGCTGATATGGTTGTTGCATGTCATTGTATCCCATTTGTGTTAATCAATGCTCATGTTATCAATCACTGGATTGTCTGGTCTAGGTCTGTCTGGTCCAGATTTGATTATTCACAGACCGCTGTCATAGATGGAATATTGCTGAGTGCGGCATTAAACAACAAACAAACAACCAAACAAACATCTCTCATGCCTGTAAGTAACCACTCACTCATGTTATGGTGACACTGTATTTTGTTTCTTGCAGGAAATGAGAGATTTCTTCAACAGCAATGACACAAAAGAGCCACTGTAAGTAACCGTGGTAATTCTGAACTTGTTTGGTTGTGGTTTTTTTACCCTACATGATCTGCCATTGAGGAAACATTAATGAGGAAACTTACTGATCCAGTGAGAACTGCACCAGGAGTCTGGACTAACAGGACTGGATCACATGGGGATCAATCATTACAATTGGTCCCTAGTAACCCAGGGAGACATGGAGGCACGGGTGGCCCAGTCGTCTAAGGCGCCGCGATTCGCTGTGCAGAGTTGCGTCCCTTGGGCACGCCAGAAACCTATGATTGTGGGTTCGAATCCCGGTTCTCCTCAATTATGTTTCTAGGTTTGTCAGCACCATACCAATGCTCGTGGGTTTCACCGAAGTGGTAAACATCTGAGACCTGTATCACTTCAGGCTTTCCTCCCACATTAAGCTGACACGCCGTGATATAACTGGAATACTGTTAAATGCGGCGTTAAACCCAACTCACTCACTCACTCACCATAAGAGACAACCAAATTGATTTGGTGGTCAGACTCTGTGACTTGGTTGAGAGTGTCGCATCGTACCCCGAAGGTGTTGATCATTGTTCACAATTATCAATCACTGGATTGTCTGGTCCAGATTTTATTAGTTACAGGCCGCCATTATATCATGTATATAACTGGAATATTTCTGAGTGCAGAATTAAACATCAAACAAACAAACAAAATGATGCGGAAATTATTTGAGTGAATTCATGTTTTTTTGCAGAATTTCATCCTAGTATCTAACTGACAAATGACGTGCTTTGTAGAGGATACATTGGCTTCACTAGGTTGTGTGTGTGATGTCTGTGCTCTGTGTTTCAGGAATGACACAGCTACCATACTGACGGTGGAAGGCCGGGAGTTCCCTGTGGACATCCACTACCTCCTGGAGTGAGTGTTTGTTTCCTGTGGAGAGATTCCTTGCTTGTGTTCCATGCCTGTCTCGCTGTAAGGTACCTAGGGCAGGATGGGCCCCCAGTGCCCTTTGCCCTTGCCCTTTGAGGGAGGTGCAAGGGTAGACAGCGAACTGTAACATAGCTGACATGATTTTGTTCCAAATTGGGATTTCTTTAAGTTATTTTCCTAAATTCTATTTGAACAATATTGTATTACTAAGCATTAAGCCTCTTCCTCTATAGTGGTCCTGTTCTCTGTGAAATACAAGTCACCTCAACAAAGCCATCACATTAGTTATAGCTATATTATAGCAAAAATGGGGGCAGTCGGGTAGCCTAGTGGTTAAAGCGTTTGCTTGTCACACCGAAGACCCGGGTTCAATTCCCGACATGGGTACAATGTGTGAAGCCCATTTCTGGTGCCCCACCCGTGATATTGCTGGAATATTGCTAAAAGCGGCGTAAAACCAAACTCACTCACTCTCTATAGCAAAAATGAATCAAATTATTATTAATTAATTATCAGAAATCAGCCAGCCACTGTAACTTGACCTTCGGGCTTCTGCAAATGATAATGCCCTGTAAAATAGCGTTACCCTTATCAACATGATTTAGAATTTAAATATGTCTTCTTTACGATTACATCAATCAAATAGTTGTTTTTATGTGTGATATGCTGGTGTGTAGAGGCATAGGTGTACAAGCATATATGTGTATATGCACATGTGCATGGATGCGCCAGTTTGTTCATGTACCGATATATGTATGTGTGTATTTGTGTATTTGTGAGTGACTTGCATATTCGCATCATAATATTTGCAACAGTAGGTACAATTAATTTAAATTTATTATTTTATTTACAGTTTACTCTTATTAATTGTTAAATGTCCTTTGTAGGTAAAGGTGTTTAAAAAGGGTTAACCTGCATCAATCCCATTCACTTTTGTTGGGGGGGGGGGGGGGGGGGGGAAATAAATATTGTTTAAATCATATCAACAAGAATCGGGAAATTTTATATTCCAATTTGGGATATTTACTGACATTTTCTGCAGACTTGGGGCCAAATATCGACCTCTGAGCTGTCCTAGCTAAACCCCTGCCTCTATTAGCCTGAGTGGTCTTGTGGTAGAGCATCCGCCCGGAGAGCGGAAGGTCCGGGGTAGATTCCTGGCCGCGTCATATCAAAAGACGTTAAAATGTGGTACTTCTTGTTACCCTGTCTGGCGCTCGGCATTAAGGGGCTAAAACAAGGACTGGTCGGCTCGGAGTCAGTATACTGTGTCTGAGTGAGGTATTCATGTTAAACTGCGGCACGGTATCTCAGTGAGCTAGCACTATAAATCGGCATCAGTCCGGACTAGTACAAGCAGACAGACACACACACAGACACACACACACACACACACACACACACACACACACACACACACACACACACACACACACACACACACGTGCATGCACATTGCTATGTAAGTGCAATAATCTTGGACACAATGTTAAACCCAATTTCACCTCACCTCACCTATTAGCCTGATGCTGTAGCAAGAGTGGACACAACTTGTATGATGAAGGAATGTGGGCTTTGTCTTTCAGTCCCCACCCAGACTATCTGAAAGCCACGGTGGAGACCGTGATGAAGATTCACTTCAACCAGCGGGAGGGAGATATCTTAGCTTTCCTCACAGGCCAGGTGAGTCGGTATTACCTGTGTATTATTTCAGGTGAGTTGGTATTACCTGTGTATTATTTCAGGTGAGATGGTGTTGCATGTAAGTCATTATCATGTACGATCTGATATCATATCATTTTCAAACGAGTACACATTCCTGGTATACTGGTAGTATTCTTTGAAATAATAACAATTATCAGCGCTCTGGGACCAAGATCTAAGACAACATGTAGATTGAAACAAATATTGTATAAGAAAAATAATTTGTGTTCATCGTCTAGAATACCAACTCACCAATAAACATGATAAGGCTTAAGAGTTCATAAGGATGATCATGTTTGTGAATTAGAGAATCGTTTCTAATTAGAGAAACTGAATTTAAAAACATCTTTGAACAGACATGAACTAACTAAACATGAAGTCAGAACCTGTAGTGGACACTCAAAATGAAGCAAGATCATTAGTCAGTAAGGATAAGATATATGGATGATCAACTTCTTTATTACAATTAGGAGCGACATTTCAGTGTAGGTTCTAACACTGTTATCGAGCAAGTGATGTACAGCTTTCGTTTTGTTAGAACATACACCGAAGCATCGCTCCTAATTTTAATAAAGAAGTTGTTCATCCATATGTCTTATCCTTATTTATTTCTCCAACTTCTATATGCCTCTCAAAGAAGTCAAGATCAGTGGTCTATGAACATCTTGTTTTCTATTTCAGGAAGAAGTACAGAGAGTGGTGTCAATGTTGATGTGAGTTGTCCTGTTGGTGCATCGTATATGTAGTTTCAAGACGCCAGCGGGGCGGTCGGGTAGCCGAGTGGTTAAAGCGTTCGCTCGTCACGCCGAAGACCCGGGTTCGATTCCCGACAGGGGTACAATGCGTGAAGCCCATTTCTGGTGTCCCCCGCCGTGATATTGCTGGAATATTGCTAAAAGCGGCGTAAAACCAAACTCACTCATTCACTCAAGTTGCTAGCACTGGTATTTGTTTCTGTAGTAACACCATAGCATGACTATGTGCAGTCTGCAACCACCAGCTCTAAGCCAGTCAAGTTCTGTCAAGTAAACTCAGTTAATGATAGTCCACATAATAACAAAATCTTCTGAAAATTAGGCTTTGAGGTCGACCGAAAAAAGTTTTGTCACAAACAGTATGTGACAATCCTATGACATGTACGGTACAATGTTGTAATGATTGCATGCTTTTCTCATGTTTGTTTGTTTAACGCCACACTAAATAATAAATGCTGGTAAGGCAGTTGCTGTATACCACATATTTAACAAACTCAAACTAGTATCATGGAGATATCACCCATGAGGATCCAGGTTAGAATAGGTCTTCAGCAGCCCATGCTTGCTGTAAAAGGCGACTATTATTATTTTAAGAAGTGATTAACGGGATCGGGTGGTCAGGCTCACTGACTTGGTTGACGCTTGTCATCATATCCCAATTGCTCATGATTGATGCTCATTATGTCAATCACTGGATTGTCTGATCCAGACTCGATAATTATCAGACTGCTGTTATATAGCTGGAATATTGCTGAGTGTGGCGATAAACAACGAGCAAGAAACAAATGGTACAACGGCTCCCAGGACTCAAAACAAAGCTGCTATGGCGAATGGGTGCAGGGCATATATTGGACTCGTGAAAATTCCGGGGTAGAATAGGTCTTCAGCAACCCATACTTGCCGTAAAAGGCGACTGTGCTTGTCGTAAAAGGCGACTAAAGGGATCGGGTGGTCAGACTCGCTGACTTGGTTGAAACATGTCATCAATCCCAGATGCTCATGATGTCAATCACTGGATTGTCTGGTCCAGACTCGATTATTTACAGACTGCCATCATATTGCTGAGTGCGGCGTTAAACAACAAACAAACAAACAAACATCATAATAGAATTGAGATCAAATTCACCAGATACATCAAGGATAGTCACCGTGGCATTACAGTTAGGTTTGTGTAGCAGTGGGTTTATGTTGCAGCGATGAAGCAAAGAAACTGAAGAAAGACGACCTGAAGATGAAAGTGTTGCCGATGCACGGGAGTTTGCCAGCTTCAGAACAGGTGAGCAAACGTAGAGATTATCATAATATGTATTACCTGATATGATTAAGATTAGGATGTGGTGGTTATGAGCACCAGGGGACTGTTGAGAGTTGTTTGGTATATCTGCAGTCCACTATACCTTGTATGACATTTGGATGCCCGTCTGTCCACACATTATTAATGCACTAAATGGTTTTGAGTGTGAATGGAAGTGAATTGGTAAGTGAGAATATGTTTCAGCAGAATTCTATCTATGTCACAGTTGCCTGAAACAAACCAAGTCTGGACCAGGCAAACGGATGACTGAAAACATAAACAACTGGCAATGCCATTGGGTCACAGTGACACGCAATCAGCCATGGATCAGGCAAAATGGTGACTGAAGACATAAACAACTGTCAATGACATTGGGTCACAGTGACACACAATCAGCCATGGATCCTGGTGCATGTTCAGCATGGGGTACTGAGAATGTATTGAGAATCTCACCCATGTGACTTCTGATGTCAGCTATATCAACATTAGTCGATGAAAGTTAAAACTTCGATAAAACCCTTTATTACCATGAGGGCAAACATATCAGGGATCATAAAAATCATATGTTCCCTAGGGTCATATCACATCATGAGACAACAGTGTACTGTTTCCGTCATCCAGACGGAATTGTTGACATCATTCGAATCTTATTGTGACGTGAGGTCGGAATGGCGTCCCACTAGAAACGATGTCATAGCTGAAGATTGTTGACGTCTTTCTACAAATTGTGGTTCCGCTGCTGTTGCGACATTTGCTGCCCTTATAGGGTAACACTAAATTCGTCTATGTATGTAGACATTTCTTTACGTAATAAATAGAACATTATATGAGTGTTCATGTCATACTGTGTTTACGACATAAGTGTCTAAATTCTGGTATTTCCCAAGCGATAATATCCTCCATGTAATTTTGCTGACATCACCATAATTTTCTGTTGTTCCAGATGAAAGTATTTGAGAGGACATCCCGTTATGTCAGGAAGATCGTCGTGGCGACCAACATTGCAGAGACCTCCATCACCATCAATGGCATAGTTTATAGTAAGTCAGGAGGCAGATGCAACTTCTCGTAGGTCTAAAGCAGCAGAGTTGCCTCCCTTTGTTATATAATGATCCACTGATTTCAGGGTCGATTCCCAGATTTGGCTCAATAATGATTTCGGGTTTGTCAGAGCCAAACCTATGTTTGTGAGTTACCACTGCCACTGTGGTAAACATTTACCAACTTTTCATGTTGGGCTTCCCTCCTACATTTGTCAACCATACAACAAATACAAAACTAAAGTACCAGTACTGTCCAAAATGGTGTCAATACTACTTTCTTCTATTGTGCCAGAAGTAACAGTGCTTCGTATGTTTCAGTTGTCGACTGTGGTTTTGTGAAGATCAAGGCCTACAATCCCACTTCTGGAATTGGTAAGTCCTCATATCTATTTGGTTTCGTTAATATCCTGGCTCAGTCTGGTTGATAGTCCGGTTTATTCAGGAAGCAGAAACACTTCTGGTGATTCTAATGAGCTATGGGAAGAAAGAGACTGAAACGTCAGTGGACTTCATTTGTTGCAGTTTTGGAATCAGCGTAGTATGGGTTAACACTCGTATTACACCCACTGGATGTTCCACAGCAGACTGCCTGCTATTCGTGCTTGTGTGTTTGTTGTTTAACGCCGCTAGATTTATAGTGAATGTTCCGATTCAGCTCTGTCACTGGTACTCTGATGTATCAGTGATTCTGTGACAGAATAGGGGACTTGGATGACCTCCATGACATGGTCGGCGGAATGGTGGTCGTTATTTCTCACAGTTAATTGGTGTTTTTGGTGATCTGGATGTGAGGGTCACTCTCCAGAGATTTGGGCTGAAAGTAGGTCTGATGTCATACTTGTCATTAAGGATTCGGATCATGTTTTGCCCTTAGTCTTACAAGGAAAGGCATTAGAGATGCCAGCTTGAATATGTGTAACTTTCCTCCACATAATGTTAGTTGGTTGTTGGTTGGTTTGTTGTTTAACCCTGCACTCAGCAATATTCCAGCTATATGACGGTGGTCTGTAAATAATCGAGTCCGGACCAGACAATCCAGTGATTGATATCATGAACATTGATCTACGTAATTGGGATACCATGACATGCATCTATCAAGTTTAGCCTGCCCACCAATACCGTTAGTTGCCCTTTACATCTAGCATGGGTTGCTGAAGACGAATTCTAACCCAAATCTTCACTGGGCTACCTCTTTCAACTGGCTTGCTGAAGAAGAATTCTAACCCAAATCTTCACTGGGCTACCTCTTGCAACTGGGTTGCTGAAGAAGAATTCTAACCCAAATCTTCACTGGGTTACCTCTTTCAACTGGCTTGCTGAAGAAGAATTCTAACCCAAATCTTCACTGGGCTACCTCTTGCAACTGGGTTGCTGAAGAAGAATTCTAACCCAAATCTTCACTGGGTTACCTCTTTCAACTGGCTTGCTGAAGAAGAATTCTATCCCGGATCTTCATGAGGGAGGCAAGCATTGGTTGCTGGAGACAAATTCTAGCCCTGACCCATAAGGGGCTTGCAACGATATGATGTTGAGCCACAATGATTGCTATGAGAAACCATAACTATAACTGACAACACCCATCATTCTAAACCATGCTCATTGGTTTCACTGAAATGGATAATAGATGGGGTTTGTGCTGATTGATGCTTAAGCCATTAATAAATTGTAAAAAGAAACCCAATTTAACCATGTTATAAGGAATTCTTTTTGCTATCTTTGCAATAGGAAACAGTGTTAATTGGCATTGTTGGCAAGATCAAGTTGACACTTATGGGCAGTGCTAGTCTTAGTTTGAATTGCAGCCTATACCCTAGACCACAACCCTGGAGGTATTTCAGGCAACTATTGGTCCCCAGCAGCTATGCTTGTTGTAAGAGGTGACTTTATGAATTAGGAGGTCAGACTCGGTGATTTAGTTGATTCCGTCTTCATACCCAGATGACCTGGATTGTTGCTCAGAATATCAATCACTGGATTGCCTGGTCCAGACTTGATTATTTTCTGGCCATCATCGCACAGTTGCAATGTTCTTGAGTGCGGTGTTAAACAAAAAACACACAGACACGCCCTAGACCACACACTGTATTTCAGAGCAATGTAGGTATCTGAAATAACAACTTGGCCTGCAGAATGTTAGTCGGCTAAGTCAATATGATCACAATAAATCCTACTATTAATATAATTCCTGGGTATAAGTGAGGAACAATGCTAGATACATGCTTTGTTGGGAACACAAGGGTTGCTGAAGACCTTTTTTAGTCTGGATCTTCATTGGGGGAGACACACATGGGTTGCTGAAAACAATTCTAGCCCAAATCATCAAGTGAGTGAGTGAGTATGGTTTTACGCCGCTTTTAGCAATATTCCAGCAATATCACGGCGGGGGACACCAGAAATGGGCTTCACACATTGTACCCATGTCGGGAATCGAACCCAGGTCCTCGGCGTGACGAGCGAAAGCTTTAACCACGAGGCTACCCGACCGCCCAAATCATCAAGGGGGTTTGTCTGGCCACAATGATCGCTGAGTGTAGATATTGTTATTATGGAGAAACACTCATGATTCCAAACTGTGCTCATGGGTTTCACTGAGATGCTCAACATCTAAACCCTGTATCACATCGGATTGTCTTCCCACATCAACTGACACAACCTTATGTAACTGAAATATTGTTCAAAGCGACACTAGGCCAAACTCACTCATACATTACCATTGCTACAAGCATCATCAAACAGTACAGCTGACAACCATCTCAATCTGATACATCTGCAAATATGGAATAAGTATTTTGGGGAATGAGTCGTTTCCCTTCCATTAATAGGTGGTGTTTGTGCTGATTGATACATTAAAAATAAATAGCAAATTAAACCCAATTTAACCTCTTTTGGGAATGAGTGTCGTATTAAGATGTACAAGCTTTTAAAATAATTACACATATTTTAATAATGATGACTCCCTGAATAGAATCTCACCTCAGCAATGTCGGACAAGTCCATTTTATGCACTGGTGGTTATTTCCTGCATAATGTCACAATCCTCACATACCATTTCTCCCAATACCCAACGTCATATCTCTCCCACTTTCGGATGCGATCATTCGCCCATTGCGTTTATCTGAGTTTCCCTGCTACATCTGTGGGGAACACCTCACCAGACACTCCCCTTTCAAAAAAATACTGTTGTCCAGTTTACAACGTCATGAAGTTGTGAGTGCATGTTCAAATCTCCAGAAATGACGTCATGATAGAACGATGTTTTATCGTAATATAAACCAAACTTCATTGTTCATTTGTGATTTATTGTGTAGCTATCTTGTATTTCAGAGTAATCAGGCATTTAGAATAAAAACCAACATGGCCTGCAAAATGTTGGTCGGCTAAGACAATATGAACACAATAAATCCTACTATAAAAATAATTCCTGTTACAAGTGAGGAACAATGCTAGAAACATGCTTTTTAGGGAACACAAGTTGCACTTTTACGCACTATCTTGCGTATTGTATACTGATTTGAATATCGTACCTCACAGAGTCCCTGGTGATTGTCCCGGTGTCCCAGGCTTCAGCCAATCAGAGAGCAGGGAGAGCGGGACGTGTGCGAGCAGGGAAGGCCTACAGACTGTACACAGGTAGGTGTGTGGAATACCAGCAGATGCTGTTTTCCTTATGTGTTTGTTGTTTATCATCCAGTGGTTTAAGTGTTACTACTTGTGGCTATATGCGATGTGTTTTGAAAACTAGGAAAGTATTCATAGTATAAATGTCTGCATGGTTGGAACTAGGTGAGGTTTAGGAATGTTGTATAAATCACTAATGCATTGTGTTAAGAGAACTAGGAAAGTAGTATTAATGTTGAGTTTAGACAACTAGGACAGTAGTATTATTGGCGTATTTAGCGGACTAGGAAATAAGTATTAATGTCATGTTTAGACAACTAGGAAAGTAGAGTTGATGTCATGTTTAGACAACTAGGAAAGTAGTATTAATGTCATGTTTAGACAACTAGGAAAGTAGAGTTGATGTCATGTTTAGACAACTAGGAAAGTAGTGTTAATGTTGTGTTCAGAGAACTAGAAAGGAAGTATTAATGTCATGTTTAGACAACTAGGAAAGTAGTATTAATGTCATGTTTAGACAACTAGGAAAGTAGAGTTGATATCATGTTTAGACAACTAGGAAAGTAGTGTTAATGTTGTGTTCAGAGAACTAGAAAGGAAGTATTAATGTCATGTTTAGACAACTAGGAAAGTAGTGTTAATGTTGTGTTCAGAGAACTAGAAAGGAAGTATTAATGTCATGTTTAGACAACTAGGAAAGTAGCATTCATGTCATGTTTAGACAACTAGGAAAGTAGAGTTGATATCATGTTTAGTGAAATGGGAAATTTGTTTAGATGTCTGTGTGATGGGAAGTAGGTGGAATGTAGGAAAGTAGTATATTTTTGTGTGTGGTGTGTTTAAAAAGCTAAAAAAGTAGTATAAATGTCCTCTTGTTGTGTTCAGAAACAGCCTATGACGGCCTGCCGGAGTCGACAGTAGCCGAGATGCAGCGGAGTGACCTTGCACCCGTCGTACTGCAGCTCAAGGCTCTCGGCATCTCCAACGTCCTGCGGTTCCACTTCCTGTCAGTGAGTTATAGTGACGCCTTCACTCTTGAGGGACAGACATACAACTTGATGTTAAGAAGCTCTTATGCTTTTTGAAAACTCAATTTCGGATTCTGGGCTACAATACATTCTCAGCAACTTATTCTGGTTGTAAGAGGCGACTAAATATGGATCGGGTGGTCAGGCTCCGTAACTTGTGTGTGATTGTACCCTCACAGCGTGGATATTTGCTCAATCACTGGATTGTCTTTTCCAGAGTTAATTATTTACAGACCACCATCATATAGCTGGAATGTCAACGTTAAACAACAAACAAACAAATAAAGCTAATTAAAAGTTTCACCATGAGACATTTTGTAACACAGGCCGGTGATATCACTGTTAAAACCATCCAGACTGATCATGGCCCAGGACCACCAGACATTCCTTCATTCCTTTTGTGACTGAGTTGTATGCGCCTAGTTCGTGTTAGTACGTTACAGTTGTTATGTTGGATATATACTCGCTTGAAACACTAAATTTAACCATTTGTGGAAACTTCCGAGACCTTATGGACACACAGCTAGTCTGTTTTAGCATATTTTCAAGGAAAGAAGTGCAAATTAATTGTGCACGTAAGATAGCTACGCCATAAATCGCAAAGAACAATGAAGGACAAAGCATGGTTTATTTCACAATAAAACAGTGTTCTATCATGATGTCATTTCTGGAGATTCGAATATGCGCTCGCAACTTGATGACATCATATATTGGACAGCAATATTTTTTAGAGGGAAGGGTCCAGTAAATTTATTCTCCCTGTGCATGCATTGTTTTATTGTACGATAAACAATGACCACGAGTCATTTATTTCTGAAGTAAAAGACCTGATGATTAAGGTTTTAGAGAGGTTTTATGAAAGAAGTGGATCAAGTTCTTCACCCAAGCTTTTCAACTTCACAGTCCAGGCATTTATTGAAATTTTCAACTGGAATTGTTAGTTTATTTCTCAATTAACTGATCTTTTCATCTTACCCATTTCTGTAATTCATACTTGTGAAAGAAAAATATTCAAAGTTCACTAAAAATATTGTAAGTCCTTTAGAAATGCAAACTTCCGACAGTCTTCAAACGTTATCTTTAAAAATTCAAACTAACCAATATGTGGCAATTCTAGTGGGCCAGATGGATCCCTTATAAGCCGTCCTTTATACAGAAGTGTTTTAAACATGACTGAAATCCTTTTGTCCTTGACAGGCGCCGCCAGCACAAAACATGCTACGAGGTCTGGAGCTGTTGTATGCACTTGGAGGTCAGTCTGTTACATCCTTGTTAATCCATGGGGACGCAGGTTTGAGTGAGTGAGAGAGTATGGTTTTACGCCGCTTTTAGCAATATTCCAGCAATATCACGGCGGGGGACACCAGAATTACATTGTATCCATGTCGGGAATCGAACCCAGGTCTTCAGAGTGACGAGCGAACGCATTAACCACTAGGCTACCCAACTGCCCCTACGCAGGTTAGAATTTGTCGGTCATGCAACCATTGCTGGTCATTACAATTGACTTGGATTGGATTGAGTTGACCGACTCGGTGACCGTCACTGGTTTGCCTTGCCCAGACAATAGTGTTAACAGAGGGCTGTGATACACCTGGGATATTGATTTCAGCGTTAAACAATACTTACTCACTCACTCACTCACTCAGGTGTCCTCACCATGATATTGCTGGAACATTGCTAAAAGCGGCATAAAACCGTACTCACTCACTCATTCAATCATGTGAAAATGTATCCTATTCAAAACAAGTTAAAGAACAGCCATTATTAGAAAGCTGTGTGCTGCAATACCAACCAGCCATGACAGATAAGCTATAAAAAAAATATATAAGCCATAAAAAAACCTGGTTGTACTTTAACTACTTTGGAGTAGTATATTATGTGACAATACCTCTTCCACATCACCTGTACAGAAATAGGGTCTGCATAATAACCTGAATTTGACGACACTTGTTTAACCTACTATTATCTAAATTTGTCTTTGGGACATGCATGTTCATGGTCGAAACTTTATACCCCTCTTCGGCCATTCTTCACAAGCAGGGGAACAGGTGCCCCGGTCATGTAGGGTGCTGCATTAGATTAGTTCTTCAGCAACCGATGTTGTAACAGGCGACTATGTTCATCGTAGGAGGCGACTATGTTCATCGTAGGAGGCGACTATGTTCATCGTAGGAGGCGACTATGTTCGTCGTAGGAGGCGACTAACGGGATCGGGTGGTCAGACTCGCTGACTTGGTTGATTAATGTCATCGTATCCCAATTGCGTAGATTGATGCTTATGATGTCAATCACTGGATTGTCTGGTCCAGATTCGAAAGTTTGCAGACTGCCATCATATAGCTGGAATATTGCTGAGTTCTAATGGGTTACATCTAGGAAGTCGCATTTCTCCCATGTTAAGGTGACACTGTGCTATGACTTAAATACTGCCCAACACGATGATAAACTAATCTTGCTCATTGATAACTCTGGTTCTGTTGATCCTTCCCTTCAGCCCTGGATGA
Organism: Haliotis cracherodii; assembly: GCF_022045235.1. Lineage (NCBI taxonomy): Eukaryota > Metazoa > Mollusca > Gastropoda > Lepetellida > Haliotidae > Haliotis > Haliotis cracherodii. The sequence continues at coordinate 37,759,910 of NW_027266265.1, forward strand.
CAATGGCAACTTGACGTCCCCCCTGGGCCTCCAGATGGCCGAGTTCCCTCTGTCCCCCATGTTTGCCAAGATGCTGCTGGTGTCAGGTAGGACTCGGCTCTGCAGAGTTGTGCCCCTTAGCTTTGCAAGGATCAGCTGATTCACCCTGATAAGGATCCTTGCTCAGCCAGCACCATTCTTTGTGGGTTTCACCAAAGTGATAAACTGTCATGCCATCATGCAACAGAAATACTCTTCAAGGCGATGTTAACTCAGGCAAAGATACATGTAGATCCCTTAGGCTTAAAAGAATTGATTCTCAGGCAATGACTTTTGAAAATACAGTGGCGGGCGGTGTTTTGGGTTTTTTTCACTTGTAACCAAATAAACAGTTGTGTACCATCAACCTGGGAAAGTGCTTCCCTACATATACAAGTATACAAACCCCTATTGCTGCCATGACCATAACACAAGATGCGCAGTAAAGCATTGTCCATGTAATGGGAAGTTACTGTGTGCTGTATTGGATTGCATTGTTTTTAAGTATTAGTTTGGGGTTTTTTAAATGAAAATAAAATCAAAATGTGCCAGACTTTATGATGATGTGGGCGGTGCCTGAGAACCAAGACTAATATATTTTTTTTTAGAATTACATGAACTACAGACCCGTGAAGATCTAGGTTAGAATTGGTCTTCAGCAACCCATGCTTGTAGTGAGAGGCAACTGACAGGATTGGGTGGTCAGACACGGAGACTACGTTAATGCATGTCATCGTATCCCAATTGTGTAGATTGATGCTCATGATGTTGAATATTTATCACAATAGTTGCTTGTAATATCAATAGTTATCGAAATAGTGGTTTCCAGACCAATAGTCACCCCTACTACAATGCCAATTTCTTGAACTAGGAATATCTGAACAAATGAAGTTTTGAATACTGTGGTGACCTAAGTTCAGTGTGATGGAACATTGTATTGCAGGAGAGTTTGGGTGTTCCGAGGAAGCCCTTACTGTGGCGGCCATGACGCAGATTCAGAACGTGTTTGTCACGCCGTCGGGGCAGAAAATAAGAATGGTGTGTATACCTTGTATCCGTTCATGGATCAGAAGTAGACTTTAAACTCATAACTAACGGACTATACCTATATCAGGACAACATGCTTTTTGTATGTTTTTTAGAATTGGTTCCAAATACGTCCTGCTTGTTGTAAACTGAAGTGAAGTGAAATGGGGATTAACATCGCTGGGGTTTTTGCACTTATATAGCAACGTGCATAGTCCGGATTAATGCTGATTTTATAGTGAAAGCCCACTATGAGATACCATGCCACAGTTTAAGATGAATATCACTCTCAGACACGGTATACTGACTCTGAGGCTCCAGTCCTTGTGATAACCTTATAGTGTCGAGTGCCAGATGGTGTAAAACAACATTCACTCACTCACAGCCATCTGATTTTATGATTGGTTGTCATCAGATGATAAGAAAACATCAAAATAACTTTTAAAGTGTTGCTGTGGTACCTCATCAATTGTTTCAGGACAAAGCCAAGAGAAGATTCTCCTGTGAAGAAGGAGACCATGTGTCACTTATAAACATCTTTAATGCATTCCTGAAGGTAAATAGTTGATGATCTTATCATATGATTGTGCTTTAAACATAAATTGCAAAAAGGAAATTATATATTTGCGATTTATCTGAAGCCAATGAAACAGAAGATGAAAGTTACATCTGGAGTTCATATTCTTGTGGATGTTTGCAAGTACTGAACAAGTATTTGAGAAATCTTTCTCTGAGAAAACACTAAACCAAAACAAATTCATTTTTAGGCTAAAAAAATAATAGTCTTGTTCTAAGGCACCACCAGCATCATCATCTTAAACTCTGCCTCACATTTCTTTTTTATTTCCATTTTCAAAACAAAAACCACACGACCCCAACAGTGAAATGCTACAATACTTAAAGACAATGCGATCTAATATAGCACGCAGTTACTTCCCTTTACATGCACACTGCCCTACTGCGCATCTCGTGTTATGGTCATGGCAGAAATCGAAGATTGTGTGCTGGTTTTGCTATTTGTAAATTGGTCAATGAAAACATGAAATTTACGATAAAACATCGCTAGACATGATGATTTACAAATTCAGTGGTATTTGTGTATTGTATGCCGGACAATGTTTCAGATACCGTATTTTCTTGAGTTTGCAGTGCACACTTTTTTTCGAAAAAACACAGCTGTGTAGAAGGGGGTGCGCATTATACACGAATTATGAGTTTGGATGTTTGGATGATATTACCATGAGCACGAAACACCGGAAATACCATGTCAACAAATCCATAATGAAGTACGCAAAATAATCATGTAATTACACTGTCTGGCTATAAAAAGTGTTCTTTATATATCTGGACTTATGTTTGTAACTTATTTCATTAATTTTATTCAAATTTCCTTATAATATTGTTTTTATTAATTTCGGTGAAATCGTGTGTGAAGCGATCAGAAGATCGCACAACTCACCGTTATTAACAGCAACCACGATCAGAATACCGCTATTGACGCCTTGAAACGAACTTTAGTTGACAGAGAATGGATACATATATCATAAATGGCATACTTTGACTCGTTAAAAGTCATATTTGTTTTTGTTTGACAATTCTATGTCAACATGAAATTCTTGCGATCACGTGCGCGTGAGCCTTGACGGTGACTTGTCAGACTGGTTCCATGTAAAAAATAATACCCGGCAATAGGGATCAGCTGCTTCACTTAGGGTTATTATTATTTTAAATATGTTTAGTAAAAGCTGCATATAATTAAGAAAATAACCGATGTGCAAACTTTTGTAAGAATCCGCTACGCGGATTCATACAGTTTGCACATCGGTTTTTCGATTCATACCCCAATGAACCGAAAAAAATACACAGTCAATCCTTAAATACATTTATGTAGGGAGACCCTTCTCTAGGTTGATAGTACACAACTGTTCATTTGGTTACATACTAAGTTTGAACCTCCACCACCAAAAAAAAAAAATCAGCCCACCCGCCCTCACAACATTTTCAAAATTCATTGCCTGAGAACCAGTTCTTTTATTTTTTGATGACTTATTCTCATCTAATACTGACAATTTGTCTTTTTGATTTGTTTTGTCAAGCTAGGATCAGCGGTCATAACTCAATCAATATGGTTGAGCTTGGAGAACTAGTTATCAGTGGAAATCACACACTTGCATCATTCTTGTACTTAACACCTGAAGTGATAGCAGTCACTAGGTTAGAAGTTCCTTCAGACCATGTGACAATAAGTCCCTAAGACCATGTGACAGGAAGTCCCCCAGACCATGTGACAGGAAGTCCCCCCGAGAACATGTGACACGAAGTCCCCTCAGACCATGTGACACGAAGTCCCCTCAGACCATGTGACACGAAGTTCCCTCAGACCGTGTGACAGGATGTCCCCTCCAGAACATGTGACAGGAAGTCCCCTCAGACCATCTGACAGGAAGTCCCCTCAAACCATGTGACAGGAAGTCCCCTCAAACCATGTGACAGGAAGTCCCCTCCAGAACATGTGACCGGAAGTCCCCTCAGACCATATGACAATGAAGTCCTCTCAGACCATGTGACAGGAAGTCCTATCAGACTATGTAACAGGAAATTCTCTCAGACCATCTGACAGGAAGTCCCATCAGACCATGTGACAGGAAGTCCCCTCAGACACTTTTACAGGATGTTCCTCAGACCATGTGACAGAAAGTTCCCTCATATTGCGTAACAGGAAGTTCCCATAGATAAACAAACTCCTGTAGCCTGATACATCAATTAGTCACACTGACCAACTTCAGCAAATCTTTTTCAGATATGAGTAGATGTACTTGTTACTCACACTTGTGAAGGTCCGGGGTAGAATAGGTCCTCAGTAACCAATGCTTGTCGTAAGAGGCGACTAATGGGATCGAGTGGTCAGGCTCGCTGACTTGGTTGATGCATGTCATCGTATCCCAATTGGGTGGTTCGATGCTCATGACATCAATCACTGGATTGATTGGTCCAGACTTGATTATTTACAGACCACTGTCATATGGCTGGAATATTGGTGAGTGCGACGTTAAACAACAAACAAACAAACAAAACATGGAAACTGGGTGAACGTTTCCTGCATAGGAATATGCTGCAGGCCTGTCCCAATCCCTCTTGACAAGCAGAGCCCAATACACAGAAATGGACAACGTTTCCCCGCAGAGCGATATGCTGTAGGCCTGTCCCAATCCCTCTCGACAGGCAGAGCTCAATACACAGAAATGACGTTTCCCTGCAGAGCGATATGCTGCAGGCCTGTCCGAATCCCTCTCTACAGGCAGAGCTCAATACACAGAAATGGACAACGTGTCCTGATATGCTTCGGGCCTGTCCCAATTCATCTCGACAGGCAGAGCTCAATACACAGAAATGGACAATGTTTCCCCGCAGAGCGATATGCTTTAGGCCTGTCCCCATCCCAGAAATGGGTCAACGTTTCACCGCAGTGAAATGGTATATGGGGAAATAGGTCAGATTGAGCTAGACTGGTTCCCTGCCCCTCGCCTCCTAGCGGCTGCAGGTGAGGAAGACAAGCACTCAAGGACAGAGCGTGTCTGAATAATACATACAAGTTTAGTTAATAACTTACAGTTCGGAAAGTTTTAGAAGATAATGTTCATAATTATTTATGTATTTGGTGTGTACCCATATCATTATGCATACGTGAGAGAAAGATAAAGTTTCTTTGAAAAGTTTGTTTACAGCTTTCCAACTATTACTCACCCATGTAACTTTCTTAAAAAGCATGGCGTCTGGCACCATGCAATAAGTTCCCCCAGACCCGGATTTTTCATGATGAAAACAAGTTGTTTTCCGTTTCTGGAGAAGAACTCCAAAACCATTGAATATTTCTAGATGAAACTTGCTATACAGATAAGTCTTGTGATATTTAGAAAAATGCTAAAAAGTATTATTTTTTTTCTTCACTGAACTGAAGGTATCTAATGGCAATGAACCAAAATGAGCAATGAGCCAAACTCTATTTCCAATTTGCACCAGACAGGGGTAGATATGTCATCTCCTGATAACTCTTGTTAATTATTCAAGACAATACTAAACATTTGTCTTCTTCTGTTGTCCAGTATGGTAAGAACTCTAAGTGGTGTCATGAGTACTTCCTCAACTACAAGGGTCTGTGTCGGGCCGTGGAGATTCGCAACCAACTTCACAGACTCCTGAAGAAGTACAACGTTCCTCTCAACTCCTGTGAAGGTACGTGGGCAAACTCATTGTTGTTGTTTTGGAGAACAGTGTTGGATGAATGGAAGTAACACTCTTTGACTTAAAAACATTTAATTAAAAGCAAATTACTTTCAAACTGCTATTACAGAGGTGGTTTATGGTCAAGTCATATAGGGATGAAAAGGACCATTGTATCCTGGGATCATTGTATCATTGAACCATTGTATACTTGGACCATTGTATCCTGGGATCATTGTATCATTGAACCATTGTATACTTGGACCATTGTATCCGGGGATCATTGAACCATTGTATACTTGGACCATTGTATCCTAGGATCATTGTACACTTGGACAATTGTATACTTGGACCATTGTATCCGGGGACCATTGTATCCTGGGACCACTGTATTCTTGGACCATTGTATCCTGGGATCATTGTATCATTGAACCATTGTATACTTGGACCATTGTATCCTATGACCATTGTATCATAGGACCATTTTATCCTTGGACCATTGTATACTTGGACCATTGTATCCAGGGACCATTGTATCCTGGGACCACTGTATCCTAGGACCATTGTATACTTGGACCATTGTATCCTAGGACCATTATATACTCGGACCATTGTATCCTAGGACCATTATATACTCGGACCATTGTTTCCTATGACCATTGTATCATAGGACCATTTTATCCTTGGACCATTATATACTTGAAACATTGTATCCTGGGACCATTGTATCCTAGGAACATTGTATCCTAAGACCATTGTATCCTAAGGCCATTATATACTCGGACCATTGTATCCTGGGATCATTGTATCATTGAACCATTGTATTCAAGGATCATTGTATACTGGGACCATTGTATACTTGGGCCATTGTATCCTAGGACCATTGTATCCTGGGATCATTATATCCTTGGACCATTGTATACTTGGATCATTTTATACTTGGGGAATTGTATTCTTCAATCATTCTTGGGCCATGTATTACCAGATCATGTATTCTTGAGCAGATTCATTCCAAGACCAGTGTATCCTATAATATTATTTTATCCTTGGATCATTGTATCATAGGACCATTGTATACTTGGATCATTGTATACTTGGGGAATTGTATTCTTCAATCATTCTTGGGCCATGTATTACCAGATCATGTATTCTTGAGCAGATCCATTCCAAGACCAGTGTATCCTATGATATTATTTTATCCTTGGATCATTGTATCATAGGACCATTGTATACTTGGATCATTGTATACTTGGGGAATTGTATTCTTCAATCATTCTTGGGCCATGTATTACCAGATCATGTGTTCTTGAGCAGATTCATTCCAAGACCAGTGTATCCTATGATATTATTTTATCCTTGGATCATTGTATCATAGGACCATTGTATACTTGGATCATTGTATATTTGGGGAATTGTATTCTTCAATCATTCTTGGGCCATGTATTACCAGATCATTTATTCTTGAGCACATTCATTCCAAGACCAGTGTATCCTATGATATTATTTTATCCTTGGATCATTGTATCATAGGACCATTGTATACTTGGATCATTGTATACTTGGGGAATTGTATTCTTCAATCATTCTTAGGCCATGTATTACCATATCATGTATTCTTGAGCAGGTTCATCCTATGATGTTATTTAATCCTTGGATCATTGTCATGGTGAAAGGATTCCAGTCACTTGCACAGTTCAATTCTTCATTGAAGCCAATATAACAATTGTACTTCTACATTCTAGTTGAAGGGAGGTAAGTCCAGCCAAACAGGTATCCTCTGGTTTGGTCCAGATTTTACAGGTTCTTCCTTATGGTTTGTGTAGTCAATGAAATATAGTTTACCACTGAGCCTGTATGCTAGATGTGTGTTTAACTGAAGGTATGTGAAGGTAGCATGTCATGACATGGTCTTTGGTCATGTATATGAATTATTCAGTATTAATACCCATCATTGCCTTCGTTCCGTTCCTGAGGAAGATTCAACATGACATATTTCAGCTGTAACAGTCAACCATCTCACTCTCTGTTCATACCAGCACCTACACCAAATGTATGGTTCAAGTTAGGGCTGGGTTGAGACCTAATTTACTACCCGGGTACCCGCCCCCCATTATCCTACCCGGGTACCGACTCTCAGGAGATGTCTCAAAATGTCTGATTGGGAATTTTTTAGCATAGCCCTGGTAAAACGTATTTAGATACATGTATTAAACAATCTGGTCATGCATACACTGAAATTGACCTAAGTTATATCTTTATTCAACCATATGACAAATCAGAAGGAATGGCTGCATAGTCAGAAAGAAAAGCGAACATTAGTGACTTGTAGTGTAACCAAAGAGTTCAAGATTATTTTAGTCATTAGACAATATAATCACGTGACTAACCATGGGTCCGGGTAGTCCTGTGGGTACCCGGGTCCTACTCAGTACCCACCCGACACGGGTGCCCGAGTTACCCGTCCCAGCCCTAGTTCAAATATGTTTTTATTGCATGTATATACTGTAAATATGGAAATTATGCGTCCCCCATTTAATACGACTGCTGACCCCTAGACAAAAATGCGACTCAATATCAATAAGACTCCCCCCAACCCATTCCGAGTGGAATGATACATATCCTTACCTTAATCAATCAAACAACAAATAACACCGCTTATTAGCCCTGAGTAGAGCACTTCTGTAAAAACAATAAACATTTTGTTTGTTTTTTCTAAAAACAACACACAGTTTATTTGTTTACTCTGTTGACTGGCATTAAGGAAGTTCAAAGGCAATAAAATCATTGAACCAACAACAGTTCACTGATTGGTATGCGGAGAAGGTGTCAACAAGCTTGACATGAGTGGGTAGAACTCTTGACCCGATCAGTGATAACTCACCTATTGTGTAATTCCTGTTCTTTAAATGACATCGTAATGTACTTGTTACAACTGCTGCTCAATAAACATGATAAACCGTGTTTGTGTTTATATTCAGGTTGGTATTTCTGCTATCCAAAGTGTGCAGTGAGACAGTCCTATTGTTGATGGTCATTTGGAGACATAAATGCGAAGTTAATTAATGCGAGCAAAGACCACTCGCATTTTTCGCATTTAATTCACACTCAAGTGATCTTAGCACTATGACGTTCGTAGTTCACAAACTTTTACAAAGACTCCCAACGGTTGTAGCGCTAAGGAATATGGCCCTGAATCTGAACAACAACTTGACAGCAACCATTATGACCTTTCATTCATAGAGTGCAGAAAGTGGGACATTTTAACAATATATTTTCAGAGAACTAATAACAATAAAGTTAGGAACATCAGTTCTGTGAGCATAATGTGGCCAAAGAGTGAAATGCGTGAGTGAGTTGGATTTAACAGTATTCCAGGTATATCATGGCGTGTCAGCTTAATGTGGGAGGAAAGCCCGAAGTGATGCTGGTCTCAGACGTTTACCACTTCGGGAAACCCACGAGCACAGGTATGGTGCTGACAAACCTAGAAACGTAATAAATGAGTAATAATTTTGAGTGTCAAATCTGTGAGATGATGCTCAATATTTTTGCATAAATGCATAAATAAATACACATATGGCTGGAATATTGCTGTGTGTGGCGTTAAACAACACACAAACAAACAAAGTTGTTGCTTTTAAAATAATTATCAAGCATCATGCTCTTTATTCAGAATTACCATTTATTGTTTCCCATAATAGGAGAGACAATCCCAAACAACAATGTGCCAAATACAAGTGAAATGTGTCCTAAGATAAGACTGTACCACCTGAAATGTTGTGTTTTGCTGATTCATCACTTTATGATACCATACTTTATTGTTTAATGCCGCACCCAGTAATATTCCAGCTATATGACAGCTGCCTGTAAATAATTGGGATACGATGACATGCATCAACCAAGTCAGCGACCCTGACCACCCGATCCCTTTAGTTGCTTCTTACGACAAGCATAGTTGCCTTTTACGGCAAGCATGGGTTGCTGGAGACCCTTTCTTTCCAGATCTTCACGGGTATCAAACAGTTGGTCAGTTAAGCTGAAACACTTAGCCTTCTATGTTCTGATCAAACTGTCTTATCTGTTTGTGTGAACGGCGATTCATTGATGGTTCAGGAAGCCATGTATAGGATAGTGACGCTAGACATGCAGATTCAGCACTGATATACTAGGGCTTCCTTCCATGGACAAGCGCCAGTGTAACTGTCAGTCTAGACATGTTCTCCAATCCTTGACAGCAGCCACATGCAATCTCATGTGCACTCACCCACCCACTCACTCAAGCATGTGAAACTGTATCCTACTCAAAACAAGTTAAAGAACACCAACAAAGAAGGTTGTGTGCTGCAATACCCACCAGCAATGACAGATAAGCTATAGCCATAAGAAAAAGCTGGGTGTTCTTTAAATACTTTTAGAAGTATATCACCCACTCACTCACTCACTCACTCACTCACTCACTCACTCACTCACTCACTCACTCACCCAGCCACCCACTCACCCAGCCACCCACTCACTCACTCACTCACTCACTCACTCACTCACTCACTCACTCACTCACTCACTCACTCACTCACTCACTCACTCACTCACCCACCAACCCACTCACTCACTCACTCACCCACCAACCCACTCACCCATCCACTCACTCACTCACTCACTCACTCACCCATCCACTCACCCATCCACCCATCCACTCACCCATCCACTCACTCACCCACTCACTCACTCACTCACTCACCCACCAACCCACTCACCCATCCACTCACTCACTCTCTAACCCACCAACCCACTCACCCATCCACTCACTCACTCACTCACTCACTCACTCACTCACTCACCCACCCACCCACCCACCCACTCACTCACTCACTCACTCACTCACTCACTCACTCACTCACTCACCCAGAGATCTTTAATGAACATCTTGATGGCTGTGTTCCTTCCATGGTAATGAGTGTATTGCTGCTTGTGTATGTGATTGCATGTGATCAGTGACTCGGGTTTCTGCAGGTGATGAATATTTACACATGATTTGTCAAGATGTGAATTGTTATTTACATGGAGGCATGTCCTGTTCATTGCTACTGTGTCATCCGTAGCCGATGCTAGATGCAGATTTACGACGAAATCCAAGTACAGTTGTCTTCAGTTTCTGTTTTTGTTAAAGTTGCCTTGTAGACCTCATCCGACCGAGGCAAATAGTAAAACCTTCATGTCATGTCCGGCAATAAAAGAGAGGGGTCGACAGGGGGAGGAGTTCTTTGTATGAATATCTGATTTTAAAGTCAAATGTAAGCGCCTGACAGGACAGTATGATAGAAGGAATGAAAGGGCGCTCTCTTCCTGCATGTCTTTACAGTGATTAATGCCACAACATTTTATACAGCTTCTCAAATGATTATCCGAAGTCCGCAGTTTTCGAAGTTAAGGATGAACCCAAACTATCCAACAGAACCAGCTTGCAGAATGTCTGCTGAACAGATAGATTATCAGCTATCTTCAACTTGGGTCAAGTCACTCATCATTAGGGGTGATAGGGTTGTTAAGTCATTCGCTCATCACCCCGAACGTCCTGTTCAATTCCCCACATAAATATGTGAAGGCCATTCTTGTTAGTCACCTTTTACGGCAAGCATGGGTTGCTGAAGACCTATTCTACCCCGAATCTTCGTGGGTCGTGTGTGTATTGTGACAAATGGGATGTTCATGTAATCTCTTCCTGTCAAAAGCTAAGCCCCATATGGTCCTATTTGGAAGCTTGTCTTCTTCTGAAAGGGCATATAGCCATAAACATTTCAAAGAAAATGTTCTAATTATAATAATAATAATTTTAATAATAATAATGTTTCCTTTTGACACTATCAGGTTTAGATCTCCAGATGAAGTGATTACATTTTTGATTGAAAATTTTCTAATGCACCTTTAGGTGGGCTTGGTTTACTGCAAAACGATGATTAAACGAGGGGTGTTCAATAAGTTTTGCAACTTCAATATAACACCAAGTCGCAGAATATCTTTTGCACTTCAATATAATCTCCATTCACCTCAAAACACTTATTCCATTTGTCCTTCAAGCTTTTAAAACCACTTTTATACAAATCGCCCTACGTGGAAGAAGCTTCTAGGATGACGAGGACATAAAGGCTGCCACAGAGGGTGGTTAGAGGGCCAATCTGCAGATTTCTATAAAAGTGGTATAGCTTGAAGGACAAAGGGAATAAGAGTATTGAGGTGAATAGAGATTATATTGAAAAATGCAAGTGCAAAAGATATTCTGCGACTTGGTCTTATATTGAAGTGGCAAAACTTATTGAACGCCCCTCGTACCTGGATAAGAACAATTATTTTAGTACAACATTTCTACCTGTAGGTGTCAGGGTTCTCTTGGCCAACATTTTCATTTCCTTTTCTGTCTTATAACTTCAACTGAGTTTGTGACCTGTCAAAATTCCAGTGACTATGCTTGTTGTAAGAGGCGACTAACGGCATCAGGTGGTCAGGCTCACTGACTTGGTTGATGCATGTCATCGTATCCCAATTGCGTGGGTCAATGCTCATGATGTCAATCAGTTGATTGTCTGGTCCAGACTCGATTATTTACAGACTGCTGTCTTATATTTGGAATATTGCTGAGTGTGGTGTTAAACAACAAACAAACAAACAAACAATATTTTCAAAAATGAAGTGAACCCACTGTTGAATGCTTGGTCCAAAATGAATAAAAGTTAATACATTATACATAAATTTCCTTTCTACAAATCAATTAATAACAGTAGCGCTGGTATTTGGAAAGATTCGATGTTCCATCACATTAATCATTCTTGTAACCTCTTGATCTTCATGAGTCATTAAAGGCAAAACATGTTTTATTCAGTTTGCAATTGGTGCTGCAGCTAACTTATAAGATGTGTTAAGAAGGGAGATAGGGCACTAATACGTTAAAAATAATATTGGTTTATTTTCTTTTGGATTACAATCAGTCCTAATGGGTTTTTTATGCTGATAGAGATCAACATCTGTATGCATAATATACAGTATTTATCAAATATATATGAAGATCCACCCAAAAGAATTTTAGGAATTCTGCTGAAAATCCATTTAGCCAGGGTTTTTATCATTTATCCTTTTTTTCAATTCTTCAAGTTCCATAAATTCTCTTCTTTATGTGTATCACTTCTAAATGACTTCTTCAAGTACCACATCACAAGTCAATTCTCCCTCAAGAGAAACAGATAATCCATCATCTAGTCTTGGGACATGGGCATCAGAGAATAGGTTTTCTAAATCAATTTGTGTGCAGTCTTCAATTTGATACAGTTTCTGATAGTAATCTGTTACTCCTGGCATTAGTTCATCTTCTGTGTTTGTGTCCTCTCTCCTTGTTCATGGACATGGATTTGTTTGAAAAGTTTCTCCATTCTAATTGTGAAAAATATTTTGAGGGTTTTGCGCCTTGTTCTATCCATTTAGCTTTTGATCTAATAAAAGAGCCTTCAGTTCTTATTTAATGCAGATTTTCCAATTCTAGTTTAGCTGTCTTTGATTGTTCCATCAATTCCTCCATCCTTCCCCCTGTATTTTGTTCTCCTAACTTACTTTCAAATTGATTTAAGTCTTGCTCTAATGTGGATTCCAAAGCTTTATTTTCTTTCACGTGTTGAGAATAATTTTGAACTTCCCCTAATATTTAAAAGTATCATGTCCCAAAGTAATTGGCCATCAATTGTTAATACTCTCTCATCTTTAGCTGTCGATCAAGAGTATCATTAATTGCTACAAAGTTCTTATCTTTCAAAAGTGAGTTATTAAACTTCCAAAAGCCTTTTACCCTGTGTATGTCTGAAAGTGAAACAGTAAGAGTTATAATAGAATGGTCAGAATATATTCTGGGGGATTATATCGCTGTCTTCCACTGAATGTAGAACATTGTTTGAGACAAGCTTGGTTTAGTGGTGTGGGTGTTCGCCAGGTGAATCTGCTTGCAGATGGATGTAATTCTGGACAATGGTCTTTAAGATCTGAACTATCAATTGTCTCCAAAAGTTCTCTCCTTGCTTTGGGGTGGTTAATATGTTAACAATTATAAGTGTCTTTGTCTTGACCAATTATTATTAAATTCCATTCACCACATGTAATATCTTTCTCCTGTTAATTCTACAGTTCATTTATTTTTTTTATAAACTCTGGTTTGTCAGAGTACGGTCCATTACACAAGATAAATAATATAGTCTGTGAACTTTAGCAAGTGCAAGATTGTTGAGACAGAAATATCTTAAGCTGAGATTTGAAAGAGGAAATAGTGGAACCAGATTTTTGATTTTCGGGCAGATTGTTCCCCGGAGACGCAGCAGTGATTGAGAATGTTCTTTTGCCGAAAGTACAAGTTTTAACTCGGGGAAATGTGAATTGATGATGTTGAGATCGGAGAGTTCATTGAAGAGAGTACGTCTGTAAGCGTTTACTGAGGTCGGCAGGTACATGGTTGTTACAACACTTGGAGGCAGTGATAAAGATCCTTTAGTTGTCTCATGCAGTAACAGACAGCCAGTGAAGCTCCATTAGATGTTGGGAGACATGATCGAACTGGGGGATTCTAGTTCTACTGGGATTTGTTCTACAAATAACAATTTTGTTAACACAATGATAATAATAATAAAAGTTTTTATTAAATAATTTAACATAAAATGACAATATTCCAAGAAATTCAACTGGAGCTTACTCAGTACTTTTATACAAAATATACAGTATATATTAATTAAGACTTTGTATATATTAACAAGTAGAGGTTAAGCCGCCATTTTGTCTTTTGTTGATGTATCAATATATCTTGGAATGAGGTCAACTGTAAAATGCAACAAAAAAAATTGAATTCTTTCTTATACAGTAAACTATGTTTATGACGAACACGCTTATAACGAACTGACCGATATAACAAAATGTGTTTTGATCCCATCTATTTGCTGTATATTTGCCGTATGTTTGTCTATAACGAACTACCGTTATAAAAAACTAAAATTAGTGGTCCCTTTGAGGTCATCATAACTGTAGTGTACTATATTGAACTGTGTGGATGGTTACTGTTTGTTACATCAAAACATATAATGCATGATGTTATTTGACACCTAAGACGAATGATGCTTTAATACAATAGTCAAATATTATTATAGATACAGGATTCATATTTATTGGGGGAAAAGTTGCATGTTGTACCTGCTAAAAAAAAGAGGACAGTCTTCATTGAAGTCGTTGTAATTTCAAAAGTAGTTAATCACTGTGTGATGTGGTTCCCAAGGGACACAGTGTGCTAGATTTATAGTGAATGTTCCGATTCAGCTCTGTCACTGGTACTCTGATGTATCAGTGATTCTGTGACAGAATAGGGGACTTGGATGACCTCCATGACATGGTCGGCGGAATGGTGGTCGTTATTTCTCACAGTTAATTGGTGTTTTTGGTGATCTGGATGTGAGGGTCACTCTCCAGAGATTTGGGCTGAAAGTAGGTCTGATGTCATACTTGTCATTAAGGATTCTGATCATGTTTTGCCTTTAGTCTTACAAGGAAAGGCATTAGAGATGCCAGCTTGAATATGTGTAACTTTCCTCCACATAATGTTAGTTGGTTGTTGGTTGGTTTGTTGTTTAATGCCGCACTCAGCAATGTTCCAGCTGTATGAAGGCGGTCTGTAAAAATTCGAGTCTGGGCCAGACAATCCAGTGATTAATATCATGAGCATCAACCCACACAATTGGGATCGATGACATGTATCAACCTAGTCAGGGAGTCTGACCACCCAATCCCGTTAGTCGCCTTTTACGACAAGCATAGTCACCTTTTATGGCAAGTATGGGTTGCTGAAGACCTATTCTACCCCGGAATCTTTACGGGTCACATAATGTTAGTGGTGAGGTAGGGGTTGGATGTGGGTGGAGTCGAGTTAGGGTTGGATGTGGGTGGTGTTGAGTTGGGGTTGGATGTGGGTGGAGTCAAGTTTGGGGTTGGATGTGGGTGGAGTCAAGTTGGGGTTGGATGTGGGTGAAGTCAAGTTGGGGTTGGATGTGGGTGGAATCGAGTAGGGATTGGATGTGGGTGGAGTTGAGTTGGGGTTGGATGTGGGTGGAGTCAAGTTGGGGTTGGATGTGGGTGGAGTCAAGTTTGGGGTTGGATGTGGGTGGAGTCAAGTTTGGGTTGGATGTGGGTGGAGTTGAGTTGAGGTTGGATGTGGGTGGAGTCAAGTTTGTGGTTGGGTGTGGTTGGAGTCAAGTTGGGGTTGGATGTGGGTGGATTCGAGTTGGGGTTGGATGTGGTTGTGGTCGAGTTGGGGTTGGATGTGGGTGGAGTCAAGTTGGGGTTGGATGTGGATGGAGTCATGTTGGGGTTAGATGTGGGTGGAGTCAAGTTGGGGTTGGATGTGGGTGAAGGAAAGTTGGGGTTGGATGTGGGTGGAGTCGAATTTTGGGTTGGATGTGGGTGAAGGCAAGTTGGGGTTTGGATGGAGTCATGTTGGGGTTGGATGTGGGTGGAGTCAAGTTGGGGTTGGATGTGGGTGGAGTTGAGTTGGGGTTGGATGTGGGTGGGGTTGAGTTGGGGTGGGATGTTGGTGGAGTCAAGTTGGGGTTGGATGTGGGTGAAGTCATGTTGGGGTTGGATGTGGGTGGAGTCAAGTTGGGGTTGGATGTGGGTGAAGGCAAGTTTGGGTTGGATGAGGGTGAGGTTGGGGTTGGATGTGGGTGGATTCGAGTTGGGTTTGGATGTGGGTGGAGTTGATTTGGGATTGGATGTGGGTGGAGATGAGTTGGGGTTAGATGTGGGTGAGGTTGGGGTTGGATATAGGTGGAGTCGAGTTAGGGTTGGATGTGGATGTAGTCGAGTTGGGGTTGGAAGTGCATAGTCGAGTTAGGGTTGGATGTGGGTGGTGTCGAGTTGGGGTTTGAAGTGGGTGTAGTCGAGTTGGGGTTGGAAGTGGGTGGAGTCATGTCGGGATTGGATATGGGTGGAGTCATGTTGGGATTGGATGTGGGTGGAGTCATGTTGGGATTGGATGTGGGTGGAGTCAAGTTGGGGTTAGATGTGGTTGGGGTTGGATGTTGGTGATGTTGGGGTTAGATTAGAGTGGAGTCGAGTTTGGTGTTGGATGTGGATGAATTCAAGTTTGGGTTGGATGAGGGTGAGGTTGGGGTTGGATGTGGGTGGATTCGAGTTGGGTTTGGATGTGGGTGGAGTTGATTTGGGATTGGATGTGGGTGGAGATGAGTTGGGGTTAGATGTGGGTGAGGTTGGGGTTGGATATAGGTGGAGTCGAGTTAGGGTTGGATGTGGATGTAGTCGAGTTGGGGTTGGAAGTGCATAGTCGAGTTAGGGTTGGATGTGGGTGGTGTCGAGTTGGGGTTTGAAGTGGGTGTAGTCGAGTTGGGGTTGGAAGTGGGTGGAGTCATGTCGGGATTAGATGTGGGTGGAGTCATGTTGGGATTTTATGTGGCTGGGGCTCAGTTGATGTTGGGTGTGGGTGGAGTCGAGTTTGTGTTGGATGAGGGTTGGGTTGGATGGGGGTGAGGTTGGGGTTGGATGTGGGTTGTGTCGAGTTGGGGTTGGGGTTGGATGTGGCTGAGGTTCAGTTGGGGTTGGATGCTGCTGAGGTTAAGTTGGGGTAAGATGTGTCAGGGCTTGAGTAGGGTTGTATGTGGCTCGGATTAAGCTGGGGTTGGATGGGGCTGAGGTTAAGTTGGGGTTGAATGGGGCTGAGATTAAGTAGGGTTGGGGTTAAGTTGGTGTAAGATGTGACAGGGGTTCAGTTAGGGTTGTATGTGGCTCGGATTGACCTGGGGTTGGATGTGGCTCAAGTCAAATCAATTTGGGGTTGGATTGCGCTTGGATTGTTTTAGTCGTATGGGGCAGGAGTTGAGTTAGGGTTGATGCGTCATGTCTACAACAGGGCAAACACACATAAGGAAGAACTTATAATGTCCTGGCATTGGTCCATTGTTGTTGTCAGGTAACCATGGTAACCATTCATAAACCATTTTCTTTTGCTGTCTGAAATGTTTTTGAAATCTTGATTGATTAAAATATCTGATTAAATGAGATTGCATTATTTTGTATCAACAACATGATGGTTGTAGGCCTTATATTATTGGAACGAACTTCAGCATGTTTTATTAAAGGTGCTTTGTAAAACATTGGGTAGGCTGACAGTTGACATATGAATTGAGTTTTGTTGCCACAGTATCAAGCCACACAATATCAACAATAATGTAGAACATAGTACATAGTTTCACGAACTGTAGTCACAAGTATAAGCCCATGGGTTTATCTAGTTCATTTATCAACAGTTAGGGGTTCGCTATTTTCAACATGTCGCCCTCCATCATAAAAAAAATGCTGGAGCCAAGATATCCCCCTTGTCAACTAGTAAGTAACAGTATGTATTTTTTGTAATTTTTTTGTGTAACGCCACACTTAGCAATATTCCAGCCGATCCCTTTAGTCGCCTCTTACGACAGGTATAGTCGCCTTTTACAGCAAGCATGGGTTGCTGAAGACCTTTTCTAACCCAGATCTTCACGGGTTAGTATGAAACAGTAACAATTACTACACACATTTACTCTTCGAAACCCTTTAGATAATGTCGTTGCAATATGGCTGAAATAAAGCTGATACAACGTTACATTTTAACTCTCTCACTCATTCTGGAGCCAAGATATCCACTGTGTCAACCAGTAACAATTACTACATGCATATACTCTTCTATACCCTTCACATAATGAAATAGTTAACAGTCTGTGCCAAAAAGTTTAAAATCATTTTCAGTCAATTTTAGTGTTATTAATTCTGAGCTCAATAGACCGAACATAATTTTAATAGACGCAGGCATCAGGCTAGTGGCTAGTGTCACAGACTGGTTAATATTAATTAATAGCTTGTTGATTGTTTGTTATTCCAGGTAAATTTTAGCACTTGATACAATCTAAAAATATGCATAAAATCCACAGACAGAACATCTCTGCATGTTTCTTGTGTCTTTACTTGATGAAAAAAAAACCCTGAAGATACGGGACAGAATAGATTTACGTCATCGTATCCCAAATGCGTGGATCGATGCCCATGATATCAATCACTGGATTGTCTAGTCCAGACACAATTATTTACAGACCGTCGTCATATAGCTGGAATATTGCTGAGTGGGGCGTTAAACAACAGACAATCAAAAACAAAACTTGATGAAATAGCACCATGTCAAATCAAACAGCCATGCATGATTGTGAGCACATGCCTTTAGCAGTCTGTCAACTGTATGATTAGTGACAATGAGGTAATGAAGGCTGTACATGACCTGTCACAACAACAGGTTTGATGTGAGGTGTATTTAAAGGTTGCAAGCTCCATCTCACATTTCAACAATAAACACAAGTAAATCTATGGATATTTTCCCCTCATACTCCAAAAATTGCTGTAATATTTAGATAGCAATATTAAAAAATAGAATATTTAAACACCACTTTTTCAACAATAGTCGCAAATAGATTTCTCTCTTTGTTCAAATTATTACCCAGGCATAATACACTCCGATGAAAACTTTCAAACTTTAAAAAGTCGGTAGTAATGGGTCACATGACACATGATGAATTAGGAGCCAGTGGTATATAATTAAGAAGTAAACGAGTGGGAGTTGTTGTTCGTATATGAGATATCAATATCATGTACAGCCTCTTTTAGGATGTTACTAAAATGTACAAGCTTTAAAAATATTTCCCTCGTATTTAAATAATGATCATGATGATGACTCCTGAATAGAGTCCGACCTTGGCAATGTCGCACAAGTCCATTTTTCCAACAGGTGGGCTAAGTTTGGTATTTCCCTCATATTCTCACAGTCCTCACGTCGATAATCTGTACCTTTCCTCCTAATACCGATTGTCATATCTCTCCCACTTCTGGATGCGATCGCTTGGCCATTGTGTTTATATGCGTTGCCCAGCTTCGTCTAAGGGGAACAACTCACAGGAACTACCCTCTGAAAAATAATGTTGTTCAATTTACGACGTCATCAAGTACGAGCCCATGTTCGAATCTTCAGAGATGACGTCATGATAGAACAGTGTTTTATGGTATCATTAACCACGCTTCGTTCTTCATTGTCCTTTGTGATTTATCTCGTAGCTATCTTATATACAAAGATAAAACTCACCTCTCTTCTAGCCTTGTGGAAGATGCTAAAGAAACTCTTAATCATATATGAATGTGAATGAATCGATGTTCTATAACCTCTTTTGAGTAACATATTGTGAGCTAAAAGTTTAAAAAAAGAAATGTTACATTTAATCTGTTTTTGATTCTGTATCAATTTGAGATGTTCCACAAAAACGTTATGAAGACAAGAGTTTGTAGTCAGGAGTTACGAGGTGCACAAGATTTGCTTCCATTTAAACCTTTCATCCTGTTGTCTGATGGTGGCTCGATTGCATGCCTGAATACAATGTGTATCAGGACCTGGCTTCCATTGTACTTAAATCAAGTCATGAACCAATACCAAGACAGTTTACCCAAATTACACTAATGCTCGCAAGATTACATGATTAGGGGTTTTCCTTTTCATCAGCATGTTTACTGAACGCCAAATAGGAGTTGACTTAAAGTTAGATCTCAAATTGACATAATTACATGTAAAATTATATTTGGGGATAACTTGTTTTGCTCGATGCAGGTCATGGACATCTACCGCTCTGGTATGGTGCTGATAGACCAAGGGTCATAATCATCATCATTATCATCATCGTCGTCGTTGTCATCGTTGTCGTTGTCGTCATTATTATTGTGGTATTAAGCCATATTTCTGCAGTCAACATTATTTATTTATTTATTTATTTATTTATTTATTTATTTATTTATTTATTTATTTATTTATTTTTTTTTTTAATTTTTGTTGTTATTATTATTAGCATCTTACCTTTGCATGTGGGTTTCATCATAAGTGATAAACGTCTGAGGTCTTCATCTAAACTACTGTTCAAACTACATACTAACTTACTCACTCACTATTTATGATTGATAGTCTTTATACTATGCAACTCTCAAGTCAGATTTATCCTTCGCTCTAGCCCTTGTGTAGTAAGCTTTCTGGGACACACAAAATATTGGATCCAGGCATATCATTCACTTGATACAAATCAAGGGGGTTTGGGGTACTTGAGGTTTGCAGCTCTAGTATTTGAATCTTGGGTCCCCCTGTACCTGAAACTTTTAACATTCAGATTATTACAAGGGCTCCTTGACTTTCATGATGTAATTTGAATTTGACTTTTTATTGTTTTTGAGCATTATTGAGTCAGAAAACACACAATATGTTCATCCAGGAGTATTTGATGTCTTTATATACAACAACCAAGAACTCATGCTTTATTGTTCGTATTACATTGGTTGTTACAGTTTCCTCAAATCATAGAGGACACAGTCATCTGAGGCGCTGCATTTTGCTGTGCAGAGTTGCGTCCCTTGGGTGCACCAGAAAGCGATGGTCGGGGGTTCAAATCCTAGGTCACCCCATTTTGTTTTGAGGTTTGTCAGCACCATACCCATGCTCCTGGCTTTTGCCAAAGTGGTAAATGTCTGAGACCTGCAACACTTCGGGCTTCCTCCCACACAAAGCTGACATGCAGTAATATTACTGGAATATTGTTCAAAGCAGCTTTAAACCTAATTCTCTCCTCCCCAAACCCTGTCATAGATATTAAAATTAGAACTATTTATAATATATCCCGACCTAAAAGGGGTGTAATAAAGGAGAACATTTTTTTTGTGACCCATAACTTGAAAACTACTATATAGATTCCTTTTATACCTATAGGAGAGGGGCAGTGCGAAGTTTGATTTTAATATTCAGATTTTCTGAAAAAAAATACAGCTATTTTTTTTATTTTTTTTTTTTTTACTTAAACATTTGTGTGATCTATAACTTGAAAACTACTGCATGGATTCTTTTCAATTTTAGGGAACAGTTGCCACACTAATAGAATTGGTGCAGTGCAAAGTTTGATTTTGATGTGTATGTAAAAAAACATTTCATGTTGTCAACATTTGTGCAACTTATGACTTGAAAACTATTTCATGGATTCTTTTCCAATTGGGGGTACAGTTTCTATACCAATACGAGAGGGGCAGTACAAAGTTTCGATTTCAATAAGAGGATTTTCAGAGAAAATATTGCATTTTTCATGTTTAGAAATAAAAAATATGTTGGAGTCAAGGTCTGTGGTATTAGTGAGCACTGCTCACGTTTTGTCTTGTTACTTCCGAGTAGGCATCATTGAACAGAGAATATGTGCTTTCCTTCCTTTTACATATGCTTTTTAAAGATGGAGGATGGCTCAACCAACACAACTGAGCTAGCCTGTATCTGTGGATCTGTCCATTCAGCTTATGGCTCCATATTTAAAACTGCCAACGCTTTGAAAGCCCATGGATTTTACATTGTTTACTGTCCACAAAAACAGTAGGCATTAAAGCACATATTGTTACCAAATTCATCGGTTAATCACAGTGATTCTACCCTTCATAATTCTCGAACTGTCCTGTTGCACGTTTCTAGAGGAGGTCACAGCGACCTGTCAACTCTTATCTTTATTGCTACAAGGGGAGGTCACAGGTCAGTAACATGATATTTGTGTTCTTTTATGGCTTGGCACTTTATGTGTGGTCATTTGACACAGATCAGTGGAGAGGTGCACCCCTGCCAAGTGTTTTGCAAGTATTGGCTATCATGTGAGCCACATGCAGATGATAAGGCAAGCAATACACATGTTATTGTTTGACATACATGCAGTGTTCCACATTGGCTTATCAGTGGGTTAATAGCATCATGATGGGGGTGGGGGTGTAGCCTAGTGGTGGAAGCATTCGCTTGTCACGGCGAAGATCTAGGTTTGATTCCCCATGGATACAATAGGTGAAGCCCATTTCTGGTGTCCCGATGCGGTGATACTGTTTGGATATTGCTAAAAGTGGAATAAAACCTCACTCACTCACTCACTCACTCACTCACTCACTCACTCACTCACTCACTCACTCACTCACTCACTCACTCACTCACTCACTCACTCACTCACTCACTCACTCACTCACTCACTCACTCACTCACTCACTCACTCACCCACCCACTCACTCACTCACTCACTCACTCATGACTGTGATAATAGCTCTGAGTAGATTTAGGGTGGAGAACTAGCCCAGTGGTTGAAGCTTTGCCTTGTCATGCTGAAGGCCCAGGTTCTATCTCCTATATGGCTGCAATGTGTAAAGCCAATATGTGGATGGGTTCTTTAGACACAGTACATATCCATGGTCTTAAACTTTCATGGAAGAGCCAGCTAATCTGTTTGGTGCCTCTGATTTTGTGTCATTTTTACAGTGACAGTGATACTCATTTTAGCAACCACGTGCATGCCTGGCCCAGAATGAGTGACTGGAATATTGAAGGTGCGATGTATTCTGCGTCAGATCACATGTTATATTGTTCATACATTGTTGTTCATTTTGGAAGTTTGGTCAGGAGGTATTGTTTCCACAGTGAAGAGGTTCAAGAGTGGGAAAATCTGTCTGATGATCCTTCCCTTCCAGTCTCCATCAAGGGATGAGAGGTAGCCAACATGTGAGAGGTAGCCCACGTGTGAGAGGTAGCCCACGTGTGAGAGGTAGCCCAGATGTGAGAGGTAGCCCAGATGTGAGAGGTAGCCAACATGTGAGAGGTAGCCCACGTGTGAGAGGTAGCCCACGTGTGAGAGGTAGCCCAGATTTGAGAGGTAGCC
Organism: Haliotis cracherodii; assembly: GCF_022045235.1. Lineage (NCBI taxonomy): Eukaryota > Metazoa > Mollusca > Gastropoda > Lepetellida > Haliotidae > Haliotis > Haliotis cracherodii. The sequence continues at coordinate 37,782,973 of NW_027266265.1, forward strand.
CAGATGTGAGAGGTAGCCCACATGTGAGAGGTAGCCCACGTGTGAGAGGTAGCCCACATGTGAGAGGTAGCCCAGATTTGAGAGGTAGCCCAGATGTGAGAGGTAGCCCACATATGAGAGGTAGCCCAGGTGTGAGAGGTAGCCCACATGTGAGAGGTAGCCCACAAGTGAGAGGTAGCCCACATGTGAGAGGTAGCCCACGTGTGAGAGGTAGCCGAGATTTGAGAGGTAGCCCAGATGTGAGAGGTAGCCCACATGTGAGTGGTAGCCCATGTGTGAGAGGTAGCCCACGTGTGAGAGGTAGCCCACATGTGAGAGGTAGCCCATGTGTGAGAGGTAGCCCACGTGTGAGAGGTAGCCCAGATTTGAGAGGTAGCCCAGATTTGAGAGGTAGCCCACATATGAGAGGTAGCCAACATATGAGAGGTAGCCCACATGTGAGAGGTAGCCCACAAGTGAGAGGTAGCCCACATGTGAGAGGTAACCCACTTGTGAGAGGTAGCCCACTTGTGAGAGGTAACCCACATATGAGAGGTAGCCCACATATGAGAGGTAGCCCACATGTGAGAGGTAGCCCAGATGTGAGAGGTAGCCCATGTGTGAGAGGTAGCCCATGTGTGAGAGGTAGCCCACTTGTGAGAGGTAACCCACATATGAGAGGTACCCCACATATGAGAGGTAGCCCACATGTGAGAGGTAGCCCACATGTGAGAGGTAGTGTCAGTTTAATGTTGGAATCAGCGGTGTCAGTGCTGTCGATTTAATGTTGGACTAAATGTGACAGTGCTGTCAGTTAAATGTTTGACCGGTGTTGTCAGCGCTGTCAGTTTAATGTTGGACCAGCCAGGTCAGTGTCGTCAGTTAAATGTTGGACCGGCCGTGTCAGTGCTGTCAGTTTAATGTTGGACTGGCAAGGTCAGTGCTGTCAGTTTAATGTTGGACCAGCGGTTTCAGTGCTGTCAGTTTAGTGTTGGACCGGCCAGGTCAGTGCTGTCAGGTCATTGTTGGACCTATTGGGTCAGTGGACTATAACCCAGAATCCCTGTTGGTTTAGTCAGTGAGTGAGTATGGTTTAAAATTGATTTGAAGAGTATGTGTTAGTATCACTGCATCACACACACACACGCACATGCACATACATACACTCCAGTCATACGCATGCACACATACACTACACACACATACACCACACACATACACCACACACATGCACACACATACATACACTCCAGACATACGCACGCACACATACACTACACACACATACACCACACACATACACCACACACATGCACACACATACATACACTCCAGACATACGCACGCACACATACACTACACACACATACACCACACACATACACCACACACATGCACACACATACATACACTCCAGACATACGCACGCACACATACACTACAAACACATGCACAACACACATGCACACACATACATACACTACATCAGGGGTCCGGAAACCGTCATATGCGCCGGACATGTCCGATTGGGAATCTCAAATGTCCGGTTTAAAATATTGCTTACCGGACATTTAAATTTTTCTGTCCGGACATTTTAAAAAGTATTGTCCGGACATTCTTAAATTTTGACCGGACATGATCAACAGTTAGGACTAAGCAATTTCTGTCTGCAATTGTAACACAATGAAGATTATCTACACTGACAAGCTTTGTTTGTTTTGATTGCTGTAAATACATCGTACCTAGAATGATAGTCCAATCGGTCAATCACTGTAATAGGCAATAAACTGAGTTGACACTGATTAATCGAGGATTTATTACTGAGAACATCTTGTTAATTTGAGTAAAATGTGTTTACAACTGTACATAAATACCTTGCATCATCGATGTACCTCATTATCCTCACAATGCTACGATACGTAACCTCAGACAAGAAGCGAAAGCGTGACGACAGCCAGTCAACCGATGCAGATCAGTCGAGTGGATCTGACAAACCCACAAAGTCTGAATGATCATTTTGTAAGTCGTGGCAAACGACTTTCACTTGGTTGACATACAATGAGGATTTGCCAATTTTATTGTTTTCAGTAGCTAGTCGTATATTGAATCTTGATTGACCGCCATTTTGCTTTCTGTGACGATCGATATCAAATTTTTTTATGGTCAATAATTAAGTAGAGATGAAAAAGTATTCAAATAACTATTGCTATCAACGATAGTTTAGGATTTATGATTATATTATCTGTCTTGTTTTTAAATAATCTTTAGTTTAAAAAAAAAACTTTTCCCGTGAGGTCACATGATAACCAAATATGGGATAATAGTCTCGATCCAAATGTTACAACGCGTACACTTGAGCAGACTCATGAATATTAATTAGACCGTTCACAACGTTGACAGATCGTTATTATAACAGAAACAAACGTATGTTTTCCATATATATCTAAAATGATATTATTTGTTATTAATTGTCCGGTGAAGTAAACAATTTAAATTGAAACAATTCATAATTCATCATATTATGAATACGTAACAACTTGTAATTTGTGTGTACAAAGTCGTACTAAAACACGCTGTTTGAAGGGGGCGTGGCATAAATGTAAATGTCCGATTGGGATTTTAAATTTTCCGGACCCCTGCACTACATGCACACATATGCTACACACACATGCACACACACTACTCACACACATACATTACACACAAACACACTCACTACACTCACACACACTACATTACACATACATTACATACACACCTCTGTGATTCTTGGTGACCTAGCATTAATGTTAGCATAATATTAGCATCAAAACACCCTGTTACCAATTATAGCTGCGGACTTGTTGAGATGAACAATATCCCTTCGTCTACAAGTGGCTCTACTTAACAACTGCTTCCATCTGTCATTACTTAGAGCCTCATACTTTTCTCCTGTACAGCAATAGGCATGGTACTTACCCTGAGCTAGGTCTACACAGGGTATACTGCTTCAGGGTCCAGGAGGTGCTGTGTTAGTTGGATCAACAGGACGTAAAAGGCGACTATGCTTGTCATAAGAGGCGACTGACAGGATCGGGTGGTCAGGCTCTCTGACTTGGTTGATGCATGTCATTGTATCCCAATTGCATCACTGGATTGTCTGGTCCAGACTCAAATTATTGACAGACTGCCATTATATAACTGGAATATTGCTGAGTGCGGCGATAAACATTAAACAAATGGATCTACAGACCATATCTGGATCTGTCTGGAGGGATTAACAGACCATGTTTGGATCTGTCTAGAGGGATTAACAGACCATATCTGGATCTGCCTTGAGGGATTAACAGACCATATCTGGATCTGTCTAGAGGGATTAACAGACCATATGTGGATCTGCCTAGAGGGATCTATAGACAGAGGGATTAACAGACCATGTCTGGATCTGTCTAGAGGGATTAACAGACCATATCTGGATCTGTCTAGAGGGATTTACAGACCATATCTGGATCTGTCTAGAAGGATCTTCAGACCATGACGGAGTCAGTCTGGAGGGATGACAGCCGCTCCAGAGAATTCAACAGACCTTGACAGTCAGCCTAGATAATTTACACAAAATTGCTGGATCTATCTAGAAGGATCTACAGACCATGCCTTGATCTGTCTAGAGGGATTAACAGACCGTTACTTAGTCTGTCCAGAGTGGATCCACAGACCATTACTGAGTTGGTCTTGGAGGGGTCAACTATCTGTTAGAAATGAACACACAAATTGCAGTAGAATACAATTTCTCAACCTTTATTTCAGTGATATTTAATTGTACTATAACAAACTGGTTCAGAACAGCTCTATCACATAACACAACAGTTATCACAGAACAGTCAAATCATTTTGGAAACAACATGGAAAGCTCTAGGTATAGCTAGAGTTGTTTCAACATTTACATTCAATGTAACTTCTTCTGAGTTGAAAATTAGTACTCTTTCAGACTACCTCAGTCGTCTAGTGGATAGAACATCTCCTTGGAGTGCGGAACTTCTGGGGTTCGATCCCCGCCGCTTCATACCAAAACATGTTAACAGATGGTCCTTGTTGTTACCCTGTCTGATGCTCAGCATTAGAGGCTAAGACAAGGACCGGCTGGCTCAGAGTCGGTATACTGTGTCTGAGTGGGGTATCCATGTCAAAACTGCGGCACGGTATGTCAGTCATCTTCCCGAGGCAAGAGAGTTAACTGACTATAAAAGTCCAGTTTCCACCCTTGCCGAACTAGGCTGGTATTATGGAGTTACGTTTTGGCTGGACTTACGAGTCCATGCATAGTCCAATCAAAATCGCCCACCGAAATCAAAATCTGGTTCGTAAACTCCCTTGCAGATTTCGATCGATTGCATTATTTGCAAAACATGTGCACCGCCAACTCGTCAGCAGATATGTTCCAAATCTTTTCATGTTTTTAATTAAGGTGCGATGTAAGACGATGTTTTATCACAATATAGATCTTGATTATCCATCAGATTGTCCTGACAGAGCGCCACCATTTTGTGTGAAGCAAACGCAAGTGATACGAGAGGTGGAATCTGATTGGTCCATAGGAGAGGCTTAGAAGGGACATAACTGGTAATAGACACAGGTGGCACTACGATCAAGCCCAGTAATTCCAGCCGAGTTCGGCAAGGGTGGAAACTGGACTTTTAAAGTCAGTTAACTCTCTTGCCTCGGGAAGATGTATCTCAGTAGGCTAGCGCTATAAAATCGGGATTAGTCTGGACTTGTTCCAGCAGCCATACACACATGTGCATGCACGTAGCTACATGTATATATAATGGCAATAATCTTGAACGCAACGTTGAACCCCATATCACCTCACCTATCACTCCTTCATTATGCTTTCAACTGTTTCAAGGCTACACATCAGTGGTCTGAAAATGGCTGCATTATTTTGGTGATCTCCATTTGCAGACTTCAAAAACCTTACTGACTTACTGCTGGTGATATGGTCTGCTAATTATACGTCATGATTGTTAATTATGTCCAGTATTACATGAGCCAATTACAAAGAAAATAGAGTATTATCTTCAAAGTACAACAGATGTAAGAACAAGAAACAAATTACGCATCTTCAAATGGGATAGAATTTTCACATGATTATGGTAAAACCAATCAATTTATCTATGAAAAAACAAATTGTATCAAAAATATACTTATCTGACAGACCACATTGAGTTCACATTTGACTTCATATCTTATTACACTAGGTAGAACATGCTTATTGAAACACAGTACACCAAGATTTCTTACTTTGGGCTCCCAAAATATGTGTTGACAGTTTCACTTAAACATTTTTCTTAATTTTCGCGAGTTGCACTGTGGCTCATCTCACCAGTACGGTGTTGTCAGTATTCTATGGCGCTTGCATAACTTTGTGGCGCCTCACTATTAGGGCTGCAACGATACAGGAAGGTCACGATACGATACGCATCTCGATATTCTGGTCACGATACGATACGTATCTCGATACGCAATGATAAATAAAACAAGACTTAAAGCATGTCAAGATTGAACCTTTCATGATTTTGGAACAGTCAAAATTATTTTATGATAACAAGACTACTGAAGTTGGAACTTTCTCTAACTTTCCTTAAAAACAATTCAAAGTTCGAACACCAGAAAATAATTAATGTACTCCACCGGTGATACAACTTCAAAGAATTTTATCAGGAATAATATATTCCAATATCGTGTTACCTTAGTTGCAGCTTTTACTATATATGTATATATATATATATTTCAAGTTATAAGAACCACAAGTGTAGCATTTTGGTACTGGTGATTGCTGTTGCAGGATATTTTTACGTATGGAACAATTTGATCAGTCACCCTAGCGACTTCCCGTGCTACATGTATTTCGATTGCGAAAACTTTATGTTGACATATATTCGCCAAATTGCCACACACATGACTTTTAAGGAGTCAAAGTATGGCATTTTTAATATATGTATCCATTCTCTAGCAACTAAAGTTCGTTTCAATACGTCAAAAGCGGTAATCTGACCGTGGTTGCAGTATCTCTTCACACACGATTTTACATAACTTAATAAAAACAATATTAAATGACATTTTGAATAAAATTAATCAAATATATTACAAACACAATTCCAGATATATAATGAACACGTTTTAATAACAAGATAGTATAGTAATGGTATTTAATTGCGTACTTCAGTTCGGATTTGCTGACAGGTATTTCCGGTGTTATGTGCTTGCGGGGATCAGCTGATAATGTTTTTTGAGATGGGGAAAAACATGTCGGTGTAAAACCTGAGCTTATTAAAAATGTAAGTACTTTTTGGGGAGCCATGCGTTACCGCGCGCTATAACCAAGTTAGCGGTTTATTGAAAGGCACAATAGCGAGGAAACGCTTTACTTGAGATTTGCGTTCCGTATCGTGGCGTATCGATAAATGGGCCCACGTGTATCGTATATCGTATCGTGGGTCAAGTATCGCGATGCATTGGAATATCGGTGTATCGTTTCACCCTTACTCACTATAGATAAACGGGTAAACAAATATCAAAATGAGGTACAGTCTATTATTGAATAGGCCGAAGTAGGAAACACATATTATTTCCCTTGCTATATAAGTACAAGAGTCTTGAAACACGGTGTTAAACCCCTTCTCCCAACACCAACCTGACCTTGAAGGTTTGCCCATATAAAGTTAAGTTTTGTGAGGATTCCGTGACATTTCTTTGTTGACTACCACTGTTAGCATTTGGTTGATGGCAGCAAGTGAAAATAAGGATTTGTTTCGAACCCTGAAAGTACCTGTACTCCGCGTTTGTGTTTCTCATCATATATACATGTGCACAAACAGTAACCATGACAACAACAAAAAGAAACACAACAAAACAGAGTGTTTAACAAATGACACAAGTTATTTCAAGGCAATCCTTGTTTGGAGGACAGGCAGATAAATTAGAATACCAGGTGAAATAATTTGTACAGTGCAGTCCACATATAATATGATACGTTATATCATTAGTTAGAAGGAGTTTCATTAAGACACTCTCACTTTGATCAAATAAGGACTTGTCTTTTGAGTTAATTTAATCGTTTTTAAGAAATAATATACGAGTGGGAGTTATGTTTCGTACAATAAAACTCTGTAGGGAGAATAAACCATGAGGAGCGCAGACCTTTGTGGTTTATTCTCCCTGTGCATCATTGTTTTATTGTACGATAAACAAGGACCACGAGTCATTTAGTTCTTATATAAGATATCAACATTATGTACAACCTCTTTAAGGACAATGATGAAATGTACAAGCTTTAAAAATATTTTCCTGTATTTTGATAATAGAATCTAACCTCGGCAATGTTGGACAAGTTCCTTTTGTCTACAGGTGGGTATTCTCACAACCTCACATCGATTACCTGTACCTTTTTTCCAGTGATGATTGTCATATCAGTCTCCCGCTTTTGGATGTGATGTCCAGTATATGACGTCATCAAGTTGCGAACGCATGTTCGAATCTCCAGAAATCCAGTCATGATAGAACAATGTTCTATCGTGAAATAAACCACACTTCGTTCTTCATTGTTCTTTGCGATCTATCTTTTATAAATATATATACACTCTGTACACGAAAGTGTGAAGAATTATTTCGCATTTAGAATTATTTTTCTCCCTTTTCCCTTTCTCCAAAATTTCAATTCTTTTAAAAAAGAAAAGTTTAGGAATACAAATTTCAAATTTTCAAATTTCCTTCATGTTGAAATGAAAAATCATCTCATTCAAAAGTTTATGGTCATTGTTTCTCTAAAGATGACTGAATTCATTGTTTGAATAAGTACATGACATTACCAACATGATGTAGTACGTTAAAAATGTGTAACGACAACACTGAACACATCTTTTGTCAGTGAAATAAAATGAGCCATTTGTTTCAGTGCAAAGGCTATCACTCTATGATAAACATTATCCCAGGATCTGTGTACAGTAATGCATTTGTTTCGAACAAGTACTATGAATCGGTGAAATAGCAGGTTTTTTTCACAGGGTGTGAAAACCAGTTTTGCAATCTCATTCATATCAGATCTAAGAGCTTGCTACTGTTACACCAAAGATCTGAGGACATCCGAGGGAAGATAAATTTGGGTGCATCTTCACTCTGTCCAGATGGACATTCATTGTTCTGTACCATTTTTTATATCTGCCTTAGATCCTTCCGTCAAGGTTGTGTTCAGTGCTATTGATCTGTTGCCTCCTGTTGAAGTCAAGAAGGTGTTCTGTAAGACTAGTTACTTGTCAACACCTCCTGTTGAAGGTATGAAGGTGTTCTGTAAGACTAGTTACTTGTCAACAGCTCCTGCTGAAGTCAAGAAGGTGTTCTGTAAGACTAGTTACTTGTCAACAGCTTCTGTTGAAGTTAAGAAGGTGTTCTGTAAGACTAGTTACTTGTCAAAACCTCCTGTTGAAGTCAAGAAGGTGTTCTGTAAGACTAGTTACTTGTCAACAGCTCCTGCTGAAGTCAAGAAGGTGTTCTGTAAGACTAGTTACTTGTCAACAGCTCCTGCTGAAGTCAAGAAGGTGTTCTGTAAGACTAGTTAATGAAAGCAATGATTGTTGATTGTCATTGCATGGCATCTGTAAATAATGATATGACTCAAAACATAAACACAAGCAAAAAACACACAATCTGTAATATTCTCTATCATGTACATGTTTAATAAAACTGCCCTTTGTGAGGTCCCGATACATTGTCTGATTGGATTGGGGCAGGTAAAATTACCAACAAGAATGTATACATTGTAGTGATTCAAACTGACCATTATGATAATGACCCGCCTTACTGAGTAATACTAGTGTTTGTCCCCTTGACTAATATTTCTCATAGCTCACCTATCATTTTCCTATGTAAAGGTCACTATATATCCACATTAATGTGGAGCACTGATTGTTTTATAAGTAAAGCCCTGCCTAATCATGACTGATTAATGTTCTTGTTGGCTTTGACTGTTTCACTCCATTGTCGTCATGACTAATTGTTCAGTGTCAGTCACAGAGTTATTGACTGTTTCAAGCCTTTGGGGGTCATAACTGACTTTTGTTCATGTGTGTGTCCACTGTTTCACCTTGTTCTAGACATGACTGATTGTTCCGTGTCAGTCATGGAGTTGTCGACTGTTATATGCCATTGGGGTCATGACTGACTATTGTTCACATGGTTGTCGACTGTTTCACATTGTTCTAGACATGACTGATTGTTCCGTGTCAGTCATGGAGGTGTCGACTGTTATATGCCATTGGGGTCATGACTGACTATTGTTCACATGGTTGTTGACTGTTTCACGTTGTTCTGGACATGACTGATCGTTCCGTGTCAGTCATGGAGGTGTCGACTGTTTCATGCCATTGTCGTCATGACTGATTATTGTTCACATGGGTGTCAACTGTTTCAGACCCGTGAAGATCCGGGTTATAATAGGTCTTTAGCAATCAATTCTTGCCGTAAAAGGCTGTTTCACGCCATGGGGCCATGACTGATTATTGTTCACATAGGTATGGAGTCTACTATCGACTGTTTCACGCCATTGTGGTCATGCGAGAAGGTTGGGACAAACTTTGGCTGCTGGCCGCAGTGCTGGACAAGGAAATGTTCCCATTAAGTGCAGTCTTCTTCACTCGTACCTTCTGAAACTGCTTGCCATTAGAATTCTTCCTTAATGACTTCCTCCACCGATTTAACATCATTTTGAATACTCGCACAAACTTGTTATTGAAAGCACAATACAAGACAAAGTTGAGTGACAGGTTGCAACAGATGAGCATGTTGGAGATCATCTGGAGGATCCTGTATGGCGTGGATCGAAGGAATTCACCAATAGGACGTCCATTACCGAAAAGAGCATACGCACTTGGACGGTCGGCAAAAGCAGACGGCATGACACAGATGATGAACAGACAGACGATACTGATGAGGGTTATCGTAAGACGCATTTGTTCTCGGTTCCATGTGGCTTCTTTGTTGTTTCGGATGTGGAGAACCTGGCGCTGGCGTTTTGCTCGTTGCACTGCATATACCAGGTAGACGTTGGAGATGCAGAGCACGGTGAGGGGTATGAAGTTGATGATGATGCTGTAGAACCAGTTGATGATGCTGAATAACTGAGTCTTTCTAAAGTCAGTGGAATATAGGTAGTACTTTGGGTCATCAGGGTTGAACTTGTATTCAACACGGAAAGCCAGGAATCTTGGAATGTTTATGATACCAATGCAGGTAATGATGATGGCAACTTTTACATTGGCGCCAGTTCTGCTACAGTGTATTTTGGCCCAGATGGGGTAACAAACAAACAGGAATCGTTCGATAGTGAGCATGACAATCAACCAGACGCTGGAATTGGAACAGATATTTACAAGAGGGTAGTATAAGTGGGCCTCGAAAAAACGCCAGTAGTAACTGAATGGCTGGTTACGAGCGAACACAAAGTATATGAAGGTCAAGGCCAAAGCACCCAAGTCAACAGACGCCATGGCGGTGAGATAAGAGTAAGGGGACTCTTTTAGGTAATGTTCTGTGAGAATTAGAAGGTTGAGGATGTTGCAGAGGATGCCGAACACACAAATGGCTGGACCGATGTAGTCATAGCTGATGTGTTCCAGCATGGAGGCCACCTGGGATTCGTTACTGATATTCATCGCGAAAGACTTTGGTCAGTTTCTATGTCCACTCTGGAATTGGCAGTGTCCCATCTGGACCTGAAAATACAAACAATACTATTTACCTCGAAACTAACTGTATATCAGGGAGAACATCAGACATGTAGCAATCTTTGTGTTTTGAATGTGTGATTAGATAATGTTTTTTCAAATTATGTGTAATTGTGTTACAATAACACCATTTTTGTTTAACATTTATTTTATGTCTCCATTCTATGCTGAAAAATACCTTGGAGCCATTCAAAAAACATTTTGTTCAATTTCATATATGCAATGCTAATAATAGCCATACAATCAAATTACATTCACAAGCAAGAGAATATCTGTGCAAAATTATTGATAGGACAGATGGAGACAATGAAAGGACTTTTTAAGTGAACCTATGGTTTTCAGTGGGTCAGGTTATTAGTCTTAATACAAAGAATGCCAAAGTCCAATTATGATGCGCCAGATTCCATTCACCAAGTGTATGCTGTTGGTGCTAGAAACCATTGTTTCCCTGGTCAGTGGTTCAATGCGCTCTAAATTATCATTCTCAGCTCCCAGGGGAGTATACAACCCAAGCTGCCCATGAAACACAAGGTTAACAGTCATGTTACCATCTCATCCTACCAGGTACCCATTCACTGCAGAGGCATATTTGAAACAAAGTCTCCTACATAACAGGAAGTGTAACAGGAATTATTATCCTGGAGTGCCTTATATTAAAAGTCTCACAGCCAATCATGAACACACATACTACATATCCATACAGACCCATGAGGACTGGGTTAGAATAGGACTTCAGCACCCCAGGCTTGTCTAAAGAATCAACTCTGCTTGTCGTAAGAGCCGATTGACGGAATTGAGTAGTCAGGCTCACTGACATGGTTGATGCATGTCATCGTATCCCAACTGCGTAGATCAATGCTCATTACGTCAATCTCTGGATTATTTACAGACAGCTGTCATATAGCTGGATTATTGCTGAGTGCAGCGTTAAACAACAAACAAACCTACATATCTTAAATATATGAACATTTAAGGTCGGATCATATGTTTTCGGACATCATACATTTTCGGAAGGCCATGTTTATTGCGTTTACTCGTGCTGTGACAAGGGTTGTTATGTTACACAGACATTGTAAATACTCAGATGATGGCTTGTTTTCATGATAAGGGTTTTTTTATAAGTGAGTGAGATGTTTTACATTTGTTCTTGTGATCAGCGAGAAAATTGTGAATGTTTCTTAAGCTGGGATTAGCAATGTTTAGCAAAAGTAAATATGTCGTAATCAGTTCTGTGATGACTTTGTGTGTATTGAAAGTCAGAAAGCAGTGTTTTGATGTAACCTTCAAAACTAGGGCATCCCCAATATTTAATTTTAATCCCTGTAGAAAATATGAGTGTCATGTAAAGTAGTGAAATGGTGTACTGTAAGGTAAGAATTGATATTTACTCTAATTAAAGGACTTTTATATTTCTTGTCAAGAATTAATGAATATCATTGTGCGTCTCGGGATACAAAATATTTTTGTCTGAGTCTATTCTGTACATGCGTGCGTACTGGATGCATATCCTTTTATTATGAACATGGAGTGCATAGGCTGTTTTAGAATTCTTGATTTACAAGTTATTATTATGTAATCAGGATGGTCATGATCATCATTATAATACAAGTCCGACTCTAAACACATGCCAGTGTTTCACAACTGCAAGGTAAATGAGGATCTAAACAGATTGCCATGACACACAATTCAACTCACAGCAGTATTGATAAAACAAGAATCTCTTTGATAGTCAAAAGACATATTGTACATTGGTACTTATTAGTAATGGCAGCACAGAGCACATATAGCACATTCAGTGTGCTGGACCACCTCCTTGGTTTGGTATATAAAGGGTTTGCCTGGAGAGCGGAAGCTTGGTGGTTCGATCCCTGTCTGCGTCATCATGACCGAAACAGGTTAAGAGCTGGTACTCATCATTAAGATAGTCAACTCAGAGACAGTATGGGTATCGGTGGTAAACTGCTGCATGGTATCTCAGTGGACTAACGCTTTAAAACCTGAGCATAAATATCGACTCTTACAAGCAACCACACATGAATGCACATCACTATATGTGCAATCTTCTTGAATACAACATTAAACTCCATTTTACCTCACTCTCATATTCAGTTCAGTCTTATGAGCTTGTCTTCACCAATCCCACTTCACAATGTTAAGGATGAAAATATAAAAAAAAATTGAATAATCAAAAATTAATATTGTGGTCTATGATTGAAGATCATGACTCCACGCCCTTGATGTATATGTTTGTAAGTCATGACTAAGTACATCACCTTGACGTTGATCTCCATGTGAAATTCAACACTCGTCACATCTGGCGTACGACGAAGGAGGTATTGAAAGTCAGCATGGAATAAATAACCAACAAAGGATATTTACTGGTCAATACACTATTGTGAATGGATGTTTTCGCCTGCCATTGATTGGTTAACTCGCCCACAGCTGAGTCTTGACACTGAAGTCTACCATCGAACAGGAGACAGGAAACGTATAAGGGACCGGTCATTAATTAACGAAGGGGTGGGTCAGCGGTTTTTGATGCACTAATGTACTGAAAATAATGACCCTCCCCTAGTGCTATTATATGTTTGGATGACCCTTCCCGTGTCCTTGTACGCTTTTTTTACGACCTTCCTCAAAAAGACAAAATTCAAAAGCACTTTGTTTTATTATAAAATGTACATTTTTTCATGATCCTTCCCAATATGTGTTTTAGTTTTTATCTAGTAGGACCCTCCCTCCCCTGGCTCCCTCTTAATGATTCACACCTAAAAATGATAATCAAATTGAAAAATATATAAATAGAGAATCTCACCCTTGTGTCTTTTGATATCAAATATTTTTTATTATTTTTTTATTTTTTTTATTCCCATCATTTCAAATACAAAGTATACATGGAACATATTACATGAAGATCAGCATGGTATATATTCAAATCGCCTTGTTGTACATTCAGTAGTTTGTTTCTCTGGTACATCTGGTAGATCTATATATAAGGTTTCTATACAGAATAACAGACAAATTGTAGTATTTAATCATATCTTGGTATTCTTGAATAATGTGTGGAATGAAGACCAAAAAGTGAAAAATTTAGCTTGTTTACAATTTGAGAAAGCAATAGATCTTGTAGCTTCATAATATTCAATTATTTCCCACTTTACTTGTTTAAAATGTGGAATTGATTTCTTTCTCATTTGTTTATAAATTACAAATTTTGCAATTAAAAATATAATATTTATTGGGTTATTTTTTTTTCCTTTAAATCCAAATAAAATATTTTGGTTACTTTTGATATTAAATATATCAACACAAGGCTTGCCAAGGGTTTTTTTCCACTTTTATCAACGAGTGTTGATATACTTGATATTAAAAGACACATGGGTGAGATTTTATTCCTCATCCAACAAGATTCTTCCAACTTTTTCAGTTTGTAGACAGTAATAGGCAGTGTCTTAAGTGTAAAAAGCACTGTTAACAGCTTCAGCAGCAGAGCCATTAGTGATGTCATTTGATTGTGATGTCATGGTAACCAATGATGTCACAATGGTCTGCAAAGCTTTGTGATGCAATTTCATTGCAGCGATATCTACAGTGTAGATATCGCTTGATCTCACCCAAGCGATATCTCCTGTGGGAGCCAGTTTTGGATGATAAATAGAGAATCTCACCCGAGTGTCTTTTGATATCAAATATATCAACACGAGTTGATAAAAGTGGAAAAATTCCGAGGCTTGCCGAGGATTTTTGACACTTTTATCAACGAGTGTTGATATATTTGATATCAAAAGACACAAGGGTGAGATTTTATTTATCATCCAACATCATTCTTCCAACTTTTTCAATTTTTAGACAGTAATTAGCAGTGTTTTCAGTGTAAAAAGTACTGCTAACAGCTTCAGTAGCAGAGCCATTAGTGATGTCATTTGATTGTGACGTCATGGTAACCAGTGATGTCACAATGGTCTGCAAAGCATTGTGATGCAATTTCATTGCAGTGATATCTACAGTGTAGATATCGCTTGATCTCACCCAAGCGATATCTCCTGTGGGAGCCAGTTTTGGATGATAAATATTTGTAACATGTAACAGTACTTGGAACATTGATAGTTGACATATTGCTGTAAACACTGACAGAAGCCATCGTAACTTTTCAAACAAATTTCAATGGCAAACTGTTTATTTTTCCAGACCCACACCTAAAACTAAAACAGATAAGAGGATCATGTTATTTAATGTTTTGACCAACCCAAAATAAAAAAATGTGAAAATATCTGTGAACCTAAAGAAATATATGTATGGCATTATTATTTCAGGGCTTGATTTAAGGAACTTGATTTAACTTGCAACGGGTGATTGTTAACATGAAAACTTAGTTGCACCAGACAATACCAGGTTGCACCCTGGTCCCATAAATTTGTCAGAGTTGAAACAATGGATGTCACATAAATGAATGCTGCATGGCTGTAAAACGTAAAAGGGACATGTGCACATAGTCTTGAAGTGCCCACAGTTTGATGATGTCAAGCCCAAGAAAGGATGACAAGTTACACATAGTACACGGACTAGGGATGTGGTATGGTAAATAAAGCTTATGAAGGTATTGAGAGTGTTCCACAATTGATGCTGTGTGGACAAGTAAGGGTTTAAGTCTGATGCAAATTTAAATTTTGTTTACATGCATGTGGACATAAATATCAGATTGCATTTGTCAGTAATGGGTTGCAATGGTGCAGGAATAATATAGCTGAATCGAGCCCTGTATTTAAAAGCCTTATATATACCTCCAGTGAAGTCATGCTATTGTTCTCCAGTCGTATTAAATCTCATAAACAGGGATGTTGTAATAGTCACAGGATTTTATATGATATCCCCAGCATATCTGCTATATAATATGTTATAATACCCCAAGATTTTATCAATACAACTTCTGTTTAGATTGTAACGGCTGAATGTTTCTCGCCAGAAATTTATTTTTACATTTGAACACAATGAAATGTAAATTGAAATGACAAATGTTTTCTTCATATTCTTGTGGATCGAACACGCAACCTTCGTTCCACTAGGCTACAGGCGCTGATAAATCACAATGCTTTTAACAATGTCTTTTTCAAGTACTGTACGCCAGCAACAACAGATATTTTACGCCCTGTTTCCTGAGGTTTATTTAAAGAATGTTTGAAACATAAAAATGTTGATAAATGGTTTTTGGGGTTTGTAGGTTTGATTAAACATTTCCCCTCGGGTTTTGATGATATTTAAGACCCTTATCCCCTGGATGCGTGTATTGAATATCATAAATACCCTCAGAAATGGTATATCCTTTGCATAAAACTTGTCATTTTTTGAATGTCGTCTGTTGTTTCTGTTGTCAAGGTGATGGCTATGATGACTTCTGATAGGGTTGTGGTTGGGTTAGAGATATGGTTTTATGACAGAATGACGAATCACATGAGTGCTATGTGTAATCAATATCAGGTTTCATTGAGTGTTAAACTGCAATACGATTGTCAAGTTAATGCCACCTTTTGCGGGTGTTTGTAAATCAAGAATTTATTCATGTTGTGCTGTTGTGCTGTTTATTATTCTTACTCTTGATATCAATAGTCGGACGTGGAGCAGTAATTGATTATTACAAGCATCGATTGAAGTAGGAGGCTGGATGAGGATATTTTGTACTTCTGTCAACCAATGTTGATATGTTTGATGTCAGATTACACAAGATGGAGATTCTTTTCATCAGCAGTTGCCATTCCGAAGCATTAAATTACAATGATTTTAATTTAGAATTAAATCAGTGAGTGTTGATATATCTTATATCAAATGACACAAGGAGATTTTTTACATCGTCCATTGTCATTCTGAAGCATTATATTTAAATAATTTTGATTTAAAATTAAATAAAGTGTTGATTTGATGTCGAAAGACACAAGAAGGGGATTTTATTCATCATCCATTGTCAGTGGCTAGTAGTAGTAGTAGTATAGTAGTAGTAGTAGTAGTAGTAGTAGTAGAAGTATAGTAGTAGTAGTAGTAGTAGTAGTAGTAGTATAGTAGTAGTAGTAGTAGTAGTAGTAGTAGTAGTAGTAGTAGTAGTATAAGTAGTAGTAGTAGTCGAATGTCCAGATTGATCAGACCTTTTATGCTGGCTTCTAGCCAACCAGTCTTTGTTTTATCCCTTAATAATGAGTGCCAGGCAGGGAAACAACAAATACCATCTTTAACGTCATTTGGTATGGCCAACCTTCCCCTCTAGTAATAATAATAATAATAATATCAGAAAATAAAACAATAATTGTTTCTATGGCCTCTAACTCCTTGATTTAAACAATACTTATTTACCCAAAAAGGAATGGGATTGGTGAAGAGGTTAAACCTATTTAAACACCTCTCCCTACAAAGCAAATTTAACAATTAATAAGAGTAAACTGTACATAAAATAATACATTTAGATTAATTGTACCTACTGTTGCAAATATTATGCTGCGAATACACAAGTCTACAACAAATACACAAATACATCTATCGGTACATAAACAAAACAGCATACCAGAATATCACACATACAAATACCTATTAGATTGATGTAATCAATAAGAAGACATATTTAAATTTTAAATCTTTTAGATTTTGCAATGAACAAATGGACAGATTGTACAATAGCAAGGAATACTCCTTGTGCTTGGTCCTGTCCAAAATTAAACTTCTTGCATTTTAGACATAATTAGCATTCAACTTTTCCCTCCAAACCGACCCACCAATACAATTTCATGTCAAATAAAAATATAACATTATAGAGCTAAAACAAAACAACATTATTTCCATCTCACCTCCCCAAGCTAAGAGGGATTTGTATGGTTGTTGTCTAACACAGTCATCAATATTCCTGCTATCTTCCAGCATCTTGTAAACAGTCAAGTACCCCATCATTGTCGTAACTGCTGTCTAAAGCAAGGATAGAAATATCCTGACAACATGGCTGATAATGCAACCACGGATTGCCTGGCCGATGACCAGAGTAATTACAGAATGCTGTGATATTGTGTAAAATTGCATACTCAACTCAAAGAACATTTCTCATCCCACTATCATTGTGAAGGATGTGAGTCGCTGTCTTCGAGATGACTAACAGGATCAGATGGTCAGGCTTACTGACTTGGTTGATGCATGTCATTGTATCCCAATTGCTTAGATTGATGCTGATAATGTCAATCATTGGATTGTCGGGTCCAGGTTTGAATATTTACAGACCACTGTCACATAGCTCAGGAATATTGCTGAGTGCGGCGTTAAACAACAAACAAAGGCCTGAAATTCTACTAGCCCTGGGGATTACTGTAAATCTTGAAATTAACGTGAGCGTGAATTAAATGCGAAAAATGTGAGTGGTCTTTGCGAGCATTAATTAACTTTGCATTTATGTTTCCAAAATGGTTATCAACAATAAGACTGCCTCACTGAACACGTTGAATAGCGGAAATACCAACTTGAATATAAACACGGTTTATTGAGCAGCAGTTGTAACAATTACATAACAATGTCATTTAAAGAACAGGAATTACACAATAGGCATCCAGTGAGTTATCACTGATGGGGTCAAGAGTTCTACCCACTGATGTCAAGCTTGTTGACACCTTCTCCACATACAGTGAACTGCTGTTGGTTCAATTATTTTATTGCCTTTGAACTTCCTTAATGCCAATCAACAGAGTAACACATAAACTGTTTGTTGTTTTGAGGAAAACACTGTTTATTGGTTTTACGGAAGTGCTCTGGATGGATATGGATATTTGTTTGGTTACTGCTTCTAAAAAGGGCACAGTTTCTTTTCGTTAAAGGAAGAGTCCAACTATTCACACACAAAATCACAGCTCATTTTTTTCAGGACATACATGTCCAGTGAACAATAAATTTTGGGGGGGAAAACCTGAAGACGAGCGACTATCTTCCTGTGTTATTTCTGAAACAAATAACTTTTTTTATTAAACCACAGGCTCCCTGAATATCAAAGGGTTGGACCCTTAGATGAGCCCCGATCAGTAGGTGACCAGGAGAGACACCTATTGTCGGCATTCAGGTGGTTCCCGAGGTTTATTCAATTACGAGGATAATTCTGTGGATGTGTAAAGCTAATATGAAATTGATACGAACCCTGCTCTCTGCTATTGTTCACCCAATCAGCATGCATGGCTGCTTTACCTAGTCTAATCAAAAGGTGGTGGCATCATGAGGAGACTCCTCTCAGCAAAATGAGGAGACCCCTGATCGAGTAGTCAAAATGAGGAGAAAATTGATGTGAATGGCAAGAACACGGCAAGTCAGTACTTATTTAAAGATCATGCCGGGAGTGCCAAATCGTTTCACTAGGAAGGATGGGCTTCTTAATAATTGCCCGCATTTCCGTGAATTGTTCCCCACAACCATAAGTTAGATGTCTGCTTGCGTATACCCCAGCAGACGATTCAATGATTTAGGTGTCTATTCTTTCAGCTTGAAGTGGATTCTGACATACAGTTGATTATGTTGCCCGGCATTGATTTCAGGACACTGATTTTGTTTGTGATTGAACACTAACTGCCATTTTTTATTTTTTTTTATGTCATGCTTTTTGTATACTCCTCAAATTGTGTATTTTGCTAATCTTCAATGACATTCCAGCCTGACTAGTTACTGGCCAAGCAGGAGTTCATATCTCAGTGTGGGTTGGAGAAGTCGGGTAATAACGGGTAATAACGGGTAATAACAATCACCCTTAGGGATACGGAGTCCGTCTGTCTGTCTTCTGTCCGTCTGAACTTTCGAGGACATTTCTTACCTATAACTTGAAAACTACTCCAAAGATTCTTATCAAACTTGGTGAGACTATATGAGAGGTATGGTGCAAAGGTTGATTTCAATATTTGGATTTTCAGAAAAAAAATACAGCTTTGTTTTATCTTTTTACTGAATCATTTGTGTGACCTATAACTTGTTTTCAATTTACCAAACCTTTTCCATGCTAATAGAAGAGGTGCAGTGCAAAGTGGATTTTTGGAGACAATATGAAGTTTTACTGTTTTGAACTTGGAATGTTTGTTTTACTTCAATACTTGTGCGACCTATAACTTGAAAACTACTTCATGGATTCTTTTCCAATTTGGGGTACAGTTTCTATACCAGTAGAAGTGCAGTGCAAAGTTTTATTGATAAGTTAATTTTCTGAGAAAGTATTGCTTTTTTCATGTTTTAAACTTAGAAATATGTTGGAGTCAGAATCTCCCGGCTAACTCTTTGCCTTGTTTTCAGTAATTTTGGCTGAGCATTAAAAATTTGCTTCATGCTGATTGGCTAGTTTGTATCAATTGTTTCATTGTTTGACGTCATTTAAAATGATTGTCACAAATAATTGTAGATGATAGTTAAAGATGACGTTATCCATTCAGTGATCATACTTGTATCATTTTCACCAATAATTTGCCTTTTGAACCAAATGGAATCTGTTTTAGAAGAAATATCTCTGGCATTAACTTTTTATGTATTATGATATCAGAAACAATTTGAAGTGACATAATCCCAACAATACACTACTTGAGCTATCAGGAATCTGACATTTGTCTGCATTTCCTCAGTAAAGACACCCTTTATTAATTATGTGTTTCCACGGATTTATTACAGCTTTTCCACACAAGGTCGGTCAAAATAAATTCAAAATATATGTCATTTATTTATTTAAATGAAAGTTTTTCTGCTTTGTCGTTAAGACTGCAGATGAGCTCTTGAATCACTGATAGTGATGTAGACATGGAATTTATATATTACATTTTATATTGTATAAGAGGTTCTATATTACTAGCTGCAGGAAACATATCGAAAATAAATATTTTTATGTTTAATTTATTTCTTAGACCAGCTGCTTTTCAGTAGGGGCTGTGGGCCCACGAAAAATAATTAATGTGTGCCTTAAAATGACTGAGTAATATGACATGAAGATTAACCTACTTGCAACAAAATTACAGATTATCTACCCTTCCAAAATTAAGTTTGAAAATTCCTTGCCCAAACTAATTCACTGTCAGGGCAGTAAACCCATAATTCTGTAGGTTTTTCTCTGAGAATGGAGTAGCCTCTTGGACTTGAGTATGCTGACGTGGCAGTTAGACTAACATTTAGTCTATGAAATCTTACATTACACAATATCCTTCTTGACTCGTAAAAAAAAATGTCACTATGCTGATTTCATAGACTGTGGAATAGAGCTAGCTAGAGCTGGCTAGATTTGTTTTGTATACGCTTCTAGATTGTGTTATTTTTTCCATAAAATAAATATATTCCACAGTCATGGTGCAGGACTCACGTGGCAGTGTATTGATAACTTCTTTGATAGGCATTTAGAAGTTGGAGTACTAAGTAAGGATTACTGCACTCTGTAAATCACTTGCTTGATAACGGTGTTAGAACCTACACCGAAACGTCGCTCTTAATTGTAATAAAGAAGTTGTACATCCATAAATTCTTATCCTTACTTAGTGTATTGATAGGCTTGTTTAAATAGTCCTTGCCAGCTGAGATAGATTCCATGTAGTTGTGCTGGAAATCCGTCTCTCCAAGTCTATCAACGGAGGACTATATACATTGTCCAGATATATGCTACTCCACTTAAGATAGGGATGATGATATGTCATTCTGAGCTCCGCACAGTGAAGCCAACAACCAAGCACTGCGCGAAGTATCTCACTTCGGTCATGTTTTCATTAGAAGCAGACTGAAGAGAAAGTCATGATTATTATATACGAAAGAGTCACTAAATACTAACTGCCAGCTTCATTGGATTAGATTTATCAAGGCCAAGATTACAATATGAATGTCTCGGCTGTATGAAGCCAAGGCTTGCATTAGGCCTGACTGTTCATAGTTCATAATAAGTGTGTTTTGTCATATGTAAGTCTGGTCATGTGATAAGCCTACACCCACTGTGTAGTCACTGGAGCAGAAACTCCTCTAGTGGAATAAGGCGAGCAGTGCCGTGTTAAGCTCAGGGTTTTTGTTTACAAACAGCTTCAGAACGGTTGACATACCAATTCACTTTCAAGGACAGACCAATGGACCTCATTCAACTTCAACAAACTTGACAAGAGTTGGGGAAACCAAGATATGATTAAGGTATCAGTGTTACAAGGAGCCAGCGTGGTCTTGTGTGTGTAGATTCAAGAAGTCATTTTGAACAATGTATAATTTCAACATGATACAAATACCAGCTGACTCCCATCACATCGCAGCAACAAGGATGTTGTGTCCATTGCACTGTTGGGAGCACGGGTGGCCCAGTCATCAAAGGTGCCGCGATTCGCTGTGCAGAGTTGCATCCCTTGGGCACGCCAGAAACCTTTGATTATGGGTTTTCGAATCCCAGTTCGCCCAGATTATGTTTCTAGGCTTATAAGCACCATACCCGTCCTCGTGGGTTTCACTGAAGTGGTAAACGTCTGACACCTGCATCACTTCGGGCTTTCCTCCCACATTAAGTTGGCATGCAGAGATATATCTGGAATACTGTTAAAAGTGGCGTTAAACCCAACTCACTCACTCACTCACCGTTGCACTGTTTCCCCAAGCTGGAAGTGGACTTTATATGCTGGGAGTAGGAGAAACAAAAGCCCATTTTTAATCTCTATCTATCGAGTGATCGCAGTGGATTATTCTTCATGTAGCCTTTGGAGTCATTCATGCAGGTAGAGCTAAATTTCCTGAATTGCCTGGCAGAAATATTCAGATCCGGTTAACATATATGGGGCATATAAAACTCCAAGAAGACCTGATGTCTGGAACAGTCAAGTGTTTCATGCAGTCTTCACCTACATGTATTGCTGGAACCGGAAAGAATCCGCAGACAGGATATGCTTGGGGACCAGATCAGATACCCATCTCTACTCTTGTCTGTCCTCACTCAGGTCAAAGTGACCCTGAGGTCCATTACTTTAAAGGCTGATGTCCTATCTGTAAAGTTTTAAGAAAACAAATCCATGACATTTATCATCCTACACTGTTTAAGATACTGAGATCTGAACCAACAGGGTTCTCAACTAAAAATAGATTGATTGATATAGACCCATGTCTGTTCTCTTTGTTGATAAATCCTGTAGGAATTTCAGTTTAGAATATTCCTCAGCAACCTATGCAGGTTGTAGAAGACAAGACTATGGATGTTGTGGTCAGGCTCCCCCGGACCTGGTTGGTTGTGTGTCATCATATCCCGACAGGGGGGGAGGTTGCTCATAATATTAATCATAGTTTTGTCTGGTCCATGTTTGACAACAAACAAACAAACAAATTGACTGATGTGGAGTTAAGTGAGTGGGTGAGTATGGTTTTACACCACTTTTAGCAATATTCCAGCAATATCACAGCGGGAACACCAGAAATGGCCTCCACACATTGTATCAATGTGGGAAATCGAAACCCAGGTCTTCGGCATGACGAGCAAAAGCTTTAACCACTGGACTACCCCATCCCCCCTTGTGGAGTTAAGCAATATTCACCACCAGGTTTGGGTCTCACAGGGTCAGGTTTGTTAATGTTCTCAATCTAGAGTCCTTTTTCAAGTCACTTTTTATGAAATTAAGTTTTCTGATTTGGAGGTAAATGATTAAGAAAGAAATTGTTATCTATGGTAAGAGTATAATTTGCTTTGAAGCCATTTGGTAATGTAGGAGAGTACTGTAAATCAAACAGCATACTTTTGTAGACTTTTCTAAAAGCACACATCAGTTCAAAAATCAATCCATTGGTGACCAGATATACCCCTATGACACAATACAATAGGGACCTGTGAAGATTCCGGGTAGGATAGGTCTTCAGCAACCCATGCTTGCCGAAAAATTGCGTGGATCGATGCTCATGATATTAATCACTGGATTGTCTGGTCCAGACTCGATTATTTAAAGACTGCCGTCATAAAGCTGGAATATTGCTGAGTGCGGCGTTTAACAACAAACCAACCAACTATACAATAGGTCCCTTACTTTCCATTTGGTTGTCTGTAGAGGCACAAGTTGCTTCCTTTAGCTATCAGTATCAGTGAGTCCTGGGGTTGAATCCCAGTTTCACCCTGATTATATCAGTCCATGATCCTCCCCGTCAGTTCACCAATAATTTCCCTCACTCCAGGTCAGCTCCTCTCACATTACTCTGACATAAGCCCCATGGTATCTCTGTGTTAGAACTATCGTAATAGGTGACTTTTGGCTGCCGATGGTCAGATTCGGTGATTTGGTCATTTGCATGTCATCTGAACCCAACTGCATGGATCGTTACTCATGATATCAATGACTGGATTGTCTGGTCCAGACTCGATTATTTACAAGTCGTTGTTAATGCTGAGTGAGATTTAAACAGCAAACCCATTATTGTGACATGCAGTGATATAGCTATTGTTCAAGTCATTGTCAAATCTAATTCCCTCCTATATCTGTAAGTACAGTTTATACCTCTCAAAATTAGTTAAAGAAGACTTGATTTTTTCATATTACAATGGTTAATCGGTCCACCTGTAAAGATCCAGGGTAGAATAGGTCTTCAGCAACCTATCCTTGCCGTTATTGGCGACTATGCTTGTCGTAAGAGGCAAGTAATAGGATCAGGTGGTCAGGCTAACTAACTTGGTTGATGCATATCATCATATCCCAATTGCGAAGATCAATGTTCATGATGTCAATCACTGGATTGTCTGGCCCAGACTCGATTATTTACAGACCGCCGTCATATAGCTGGAATAGTGCTGAGTGCGGCTTTAAACAACAAACAAACAAATAAAAAGTTGATCATGGCCAGACAGATTAACTATAGTCACGTGAAAGAATCGGGTGTTCTTTAGTTTCTTTTGAGTAGTATATTTAAGAATTTTACCTTCACTTTGTGTGAGTTCATTGGAGTATGAACCTGCATAGAGTGAGGGCCAAACTGTATGAACGTCGGAGCTTGCGACAAAGTGAAAGTCAATTCTTATAATTTTGTATCACAATTTCTTTCCTCAAAGGACGTAGGCCAAGATCTAAACACAATTTTATTTAGTATGTGTGACTTCATGTTTACACTGACAGCCAAACAACAACCAGCTATATCGCGGAATAAAATAGATCCCCCAAAAGAGAGGTGACATGAGTGTATGGATGCAGAACTTCCTCTTCAGAAACATCTTACGCAACACATGTGTTCATATAATATCCCTATTAGATGAGAAAGGTCTGTAATGAATTACCTCAGTAAGTCAGTCACAATGACAGCGTGTCGTAATACATAAATTACATCAAGTACAAGACGTCAAAATGGCAGACACAATAAACGTGACGGGAGGATTTCCGAAGTTGTTAATGAACCTGTGGCGGTTACATGTGTTAGTCATATTTGATCAACTGACCGATTATTGAAAGGTGATTAAAGATGGGTCAAACAGACACCAAGGTAAATTCGTAGATTGCTGCAGACGGTCACTGTCAGCCTAGACACAGATCGAGTCGATACTGACGATAGTTTAGATGTGCATTTTTTCATTTGTTCATTAGGATGGGCCGTAGCGAGGAAATTCGTGAACAATCATGCAGTCAAGCTCTCTTACGTTTCTCAATGTATACTGAAATGCTGAGACCAAGATAAAAGGTTCTAAATGATCAGAAATAATGCTTATGTATGTTTTCGTGTTAGGGAATTCCCAGGGGTTCCCCAGGAATGTGGAAGTAGTCCATCAGTGTTTACGTCATTTCAAGAACACGGTCTCATGAAAAACGTATGAAAGTCAAATTGTGTCGTTCATACACTTATGAACGTCAACTTCGCGGTCATGTGACCGACCTCTCGTCCAATGGAAAAGCCGTATATCGTGTAAACGTCAAATTAAAAAATTAGATAAAGAGTGACAGGTTTCAACTGAATGTCTTTATTCTCCGCCGACAAACATGCCTTGGCAATGAGGAAGGCACCTCTAGAGGTCACAGACCATTATGATTAAGTCATTATTTGTCATAATGCACTCAGACAGCATACTTGTGAATGACCTTGTCTTCAATTTTTATTGTCATTGATTAACTTAGATTACTTTTCGTGATTGTTCAATTTCATGTAGTGACAAGTTAAGTGTTAATTTCAACTTTGATGTTGTACTTAAACCCTTTCTTGGAGGTCATCCTATTTAGTTAGGATTCATAAATGTCACTCCAGATTATGTTATTGTTTAATAACATGATTACACATCTGTTCTTAGGCGACACTTTTTTTATTTCTTGGTTTACGGATTTCAAACTCATTTCAAAAGTGAGGCAGGCCAATTTTAAAAAAAAGAAAAAAAAAGCCTCTCATATTTTCTTTACTTGAATTTTGTCCTAAAAAGTTAGGTAGGTATGAAAAAAAATATCCTGGCGTAACAAAAGTAAAATAACTCAATTTTTCAAGAACATTTTATTATATCCCTGGCACTCAGCTTGTGCACAAATGGCAACACAACAATATTCATGTCATGGATGGAAATGCATGAAAGACGCTGCTATTTTGGCAGCATGGGCAATGTTTAACTCTTTCGACACCAGCCAACCAGAAGATTACTGCTGTGACACCAAGTTCCCAGAGACTCTTGTGTGATAAATGGAGCCAACATTTATCAAGGAAATTATCTGCTGAAATTAACATCTTTGCTACTACATGTTTGGCCATACACTATTTGAAAGGTCTAATTAATCCTATTGTTTATAGATATGAAAGTTATGTGGATTACATTATTTAAATAATTCATTAACAACTAAATAAAGTTTGTTTTAAATAAAAATAATGTAAGCTAAAACATTCATAACATCCAGATTAAGGACCAATGAAGCGCAAATTTAACGATTTTTTCGGCAAATATAAGAATTTTTAAAATCCACTTACCCATTTTTTTTTATTTTCATTTGTTTACGTTGTTGGAATGTTATTTTAAAAAGAATTACAAATAATATCTGTCATCACCCATTTCCCGATGTCCGCTCACTAACATGAGGAAATACCTCTGTTTTCAAAGCTTCGTATGAATAACACATACGTCGAAGGCTGCCATGTCAGTATACATTAAAAAAAAATTATATTGTTTCACCGACAAAATCTGCTACAAGGTTCGTGATTGGTCAAATTTAAGCACGTGACCTAAGGCAGCCAATCAAATTACAGCAACGGTAATTTTCAGACTTTGGCGAAAGGTTTGAGTTAAATCATGTTATTCTGAACGTTTAAGCATGAAATCGCGATCTATATTAAAAATATGGAACTTTATGGATGCATAGAGCTAGGTTACGACCTGTGACAAAACATTCTTATGCATATATCTATTTTGGCATTAAGACATCGTGTCCGAGCCGAGAAATCGAGGGTAAAAAAAGGGTAATTTTCATTTTTATTTTTTTTTAACATTTGGACTTTGAAAGAGCGGTGCATCCGTAAACCAAGAAATAAATAAATTGTCGCCTTATTCAATAACATTTTTTATATTGATATAGAAGGATTTTGTTAATTGAATTTCAATTGTCACCAGATTTATTGAATCTTACAGTTTGGAGGATATTTTGTTGAAAATTAACTACTGCCAAGGTTTAAAACTTGTATTCTCTTGTCATTGTTATAGATACTAGTAAATATTCAAAGGCAGAGTATATTCAGTCTCAACTATGTGCTGAAACAGGTACCTCTGGGCGTTAAGGGCAAAATAGTGATGAAAATTACATGAATTTATCATTGAAAATCAATGATGACTAAAATAGGGATTGTTTATTTCTTGTCCTAGCTGACCCGTGAAGATCGGGGGTAGAATAGGCCTTCAGCAACCTATACTTGCCATAAAAGGTGACTATGCTTGTTGTAAGAGGCGACTAACTGGATCAGTGGTCAGGCTCGTTGACTTAGTTGATGTATGTCACCGTATCCCAATTGAGTGGATTGATGCTCATGATGTCAATCACTGGATTGGTCCAGACTTGATTATTTACAGACCGCCATCATATAGCTGGAATATTGCTGAGTGCGAGGTAAACAACAAACAAACAAATTTTTCCCAGCTACAAGATCTCAAAGGCCAAGGAACATGTCACAAATGATGGAATTTTATTCATTTTGTATTAGACAATTATTTATTTCCATAAAGAGCCTGTCATTTTATCATCACTCGTTAAAGAATATGACTTTCTGATTGTCGAGTCGCCATGCTGTAGAACCTGGCCAACCAGTGTGAACAGATGTAGCTACAACTGCATTAACACAAGATACTAAATAGGTGCTGAAGTGGCCATCATATCAGTGGAACCTAGACAGCTCAAGACAGCTTGCATTATCATACCTCCATGTCAGAATGATGAGATCTGATTGGTCCACGTAATCTTGATAAAATACTATGCATCCCACCTTGGAGAGAAATAAATTTCTCAGCGGGCGAATAAATCCCTTATACACTGCCATGAGCAAGTCTGGCTGTGTGTGGATTTCTGAGAGGCAAAATAAATCCCTTATGCCCTGCTTCAAAGCAAAAGGCTGCACGTTTTTTCCAAGTCAATTGAAGTCACGTGGCATAACGCAAGTTAAGCTCCGCTCCATCGAACAGCTGTTTTCTATCAATTTTGAATTTGTTCAATTTCTGTTACAATGTAATACTATAACATGTCGGTAAGATGAATTTGTTGTAGCAGGATCACAAGGAGTACATGGGGTTTTATTCATCCCGCATTAGTTTTATACCACTCGCCTTCAGCTCAAGGTATAAAACCACCGTCTGGTCTGGACTGGAATGGAATATTTACAGGCCGTCGCCATATAGCTGAATATTGAAAAAACTTTCTCTCATTATGAGTAAGGTTAGAAAAAAGGTATTAGAATATCATTCGGCTAAAATGAAAAACAAGACAGAAGTAATGTATTTTCAGAGGAAAGTGAGTTGGTCAGTTGGTCAGCTCTTGCATTCTTTCACAAACAAACACACGCCTCTCAGGTCAGTAGTGTTCCTTGATGGCGAAATTATTTCCTTGAGGTCATTTTTCTGTTCGTCAGCACCAGTGATTAAGTAACCACCAGCTGAGCTTTATTCGGTACAGTTGATCCAGTAGAATTCCCCTTGATCTGTTCGGAACATGTATCAGAAATTGTATGACTATTATTGCCACCCCATAACCCTCCCTTGATCTTCCCACCCTCGGGTCATACAAGTGATCTGTATATGTAGGCTGACAGTTTGATAGGAGGTGAAGCTCATGCAGTGTAATTTACAACGCAAAAGCCACACCGTTTTTATCCCCCACGCCACGAGGTGGAAGGGGGGATTATAGGAATGGGTGCTGTCTATCCATCCGTCCATCTGTCCATCACGTTTTGTTTCCGGAGCAGAACTCAAAAGCCATGACATGCTCACAACCGAACATGTCATATTGGCAGGGGATATGAGTATTTCATGCTTGTTTCACATGCTTTACAGTTTTTTTAAATGGAAAATTCTTGTCCGTAGGTCCAAATAATTTTTTTATTTTTTTGAAAAAGTATTTCAGATTCTTATTTTAGTAGTTTTCTCATCCATTTCAAGTGGACTGGATCCATTTCTTCATGCAAATTTTGTTTGTTTGTATATTGAACATTGATGCAAAATCATTATAGTGGGTCCTTGTTTAGAAAATACTTTGTGGTGAAAAATCCTAATAGGCAGGATGAAAAAAAGGGGCTAATTCAGAAGTATTTCTTTTTATCCATTTCAACAAAATTTAGAGTCTGCAGATCCGTAAAGCAAGTTAAAAAGGAAAGTGTTGCCTTATGGGCAAGGAAAACAGTACTGGTGTTTTTTTTGTGTATTCAGGTCCACTGTGGCCTGTTCACATGTCCACCATATGTATTAAGACAATGGCCTTAGCATGTGTCATAACTCCTTGTGCAGAGTTATGTCCCTTTTACAAGCAAGGATCTGCTGATTATGAGTTTGAATCTCTATAATGAGACCTTAGTTTATCAGCGCCTTACAAATGCTCATGGGTTTCTGAGATGTCAACCATTTATATTTTGGCAGAATCATTTCTATATTTTGAACCAAATCCTGCCAGTATGGTAGCCAATATGTAGCTAACTGGAATTGCAGTAAGGATTGTTTTAGATCAAATCAAGTATTAGTCAGATGTTTATTCATTTTTATGACATGGAGCTGCTTTAAGGTTCTGTCTGAAGCTGACCACCATTGTTGCACAAAGTATCGCTCATGACTGTTATGCAAAGACCATTTACATCAGAGGGCACCTTCCAAATGGCTGTGGGAAAATTCTTTGGCACGTCATGAGAAGGTCACGTGTCAAGATAATGAAGTTGAAAAGTCTCATGTAAATGTTTGAGTTTACACCTTCTCAAAAAAATTAATAAACATTTATTGACGTTAATGTGGACTGCTCTGATTTTGCAAGTACAAAGACCTGTAGTTTACAAATATTGGGAAACAGATGGAGCAGGGGCTCAAATTAAGCGAATTATTCATAATTTCCTGTTAGCAGTGTGAGTGAGTGAGTGGTTTGGGATTAGGATGTACAGTAAACTACGGTTATAACGAACACAAAGGGACCATTAAGTTTAGTACGTTACATCAGTCATTCGTTATACGCATTTCGACCATCAGACATCTTGGATCAAGTCATGTGACATCATGTTACTCAATAAATTACGAAAGCTTGCACTGTACTTGTACGGAATATATCCACTTCAATCACTGTGTTACTATTGTTAATTGAGGGTGTAATTTGAGGACATCGTGTCAGTACTTAAGAGTAAATCAATTGCCTTTTTTTATTGCTGCTTTGAACAGCCGCGTTTGGCCGCGGATGTTTTGATAGGCAGATTGGTGACACGGGAGGAGCTCAGCTCAGGGATTAACAGTTCATTATACACTTAAACATTATCGTTGACAGAGTACACACGGGATCACAAGGTTAGTCCGCTATAGCTATTATTTTGTTATAAGCGTGTTCGTCATATCTATCAACTTTATGTGATAAAATATATTACAAATGTTTGTGACCGAAAAAACAGTGCGTTGTATCCATGAGTTCATTAAATAAAAGAACCAGTTTCAATGTCAGGAACAACGTTTCTCACAATTGTATAATAACAGTACAACTTGATCTGTCATGTATAGGGTGTTCTCAAGACATACCTATTCCAAGTTGATCTGTGGCTGATTTGAAGCGATACACATTTCAGAATCCTAGACAAAAAGATAAATTGCAAAATGGAATACACAAATTTCCCCCTCGTTTTCATTTGGACAGTTACATTAAAGTATTAAGATTTTGAAAAAGATCAACTTCGTCGTAACCCATAGTTATTAATGACGGACCTATGCACGTGATCAGGACAAGGGATATGATAAGGAGCTGTTTTAGACCATTTTACCTCATTATTGAAGAAAGAAGAAGAGAATTAAGACTTGTCTTTTGACAAAACAACACCAAAGTGTGAAGAAAAGTCTCAAATGTGTCAAAAAGGATTATTCTGAAAGGTTTTGGAAACATGTTTGAATATTTGAAAATCAATAAGTCTTTGCCCCAGGCTGATCTTCTCAGGAACCGTTTTATAGAGAAAGAAATTCATCTTGCATAAGAGTTGAAATTTCATTTTCATTTTCATTTTCATTTTCATTTTCATTTTCATTTTCATTTTGAAAAATCTGCCTTTAACTTGCTTTTAATCATTCCTCCATACGAAACTTAGATGGTCAGAAAAAGGGCCGTTATCAGTCATGTCAAATAACTGTAGTACCGGTACATATTTTGAATTAAGACATTTCCAGTGAGCCGAATGGGGCCGTAATAAACCTTATCATTTGATATTCAAACTCACAACTATTGGATCCTGGAAAAGCTAAAGGAAGCAAATCACTCGTGTCCCTATTATATACATGTCTACCTGAATGAAACTCAAACTTTTGAGGGGCGGTCAGGTAGCCTAGTGGTTAAAGCGTTCGCTCGTCACGCCGAAGACCCGGGTTTGATTCCCAACATGGGTACAATGTGTGAAGCCCATTTCTGGTGTCCCCTGACGTGATATTGTTGGAATATTGCTTAAAGCGGCGTAAAACCATACTCACTCACTCACTCATACTTTTGAACAGAACCATGCTTACAAACATGCCCATTAGCCTTCATGCTGAGATCTTGTTAATTTTTGTTGTTACTTAAACCTGGAGAAGCTCAAGAACAACAATTAAATACTGTGAATCTTGAAATTAATGCATCTCCAAATTAATATGACTGCTAACCCCTATAGCCAAAAATGCGACTCAATATCAATGCGACTCCCCTCACCCCATCCCCAGTGGAATGATACATATCCTTACCTTAGGCCAATCAAATGGCAAATAGCACCACTTATTAGCGCTGAGTAGAGCACTTCCGTAAAAAACAATAATCAGTGTTTTCCTGAAAACAACACACAGTTTATATGTTTATTCTGTTGACAGTCATTAGGAAGTTCAAATGAGTGTGGTGAAGCCTATAGGTGCGCGTTGGGTCGTGTCAGCTTTTGACGAAGTGTTGCGCGAGCATGAATTTCAAGATTTACAGTATGTTTGCAACAAAGAAAGAAATCAAGTAACTTTCAAGGTCATCATCATCGTCGTCATCATCATCATCATTCAAAGGTGTTTATTTCTACTGGTCAGCTATCCAATCACAAGGCATCTACTGTCCATCTTTGATGGTAGCCTCCCTGCGTCCGGAGATTAGTTCCATTTACACGATCGAAAATGACCATTCTTAGGTTGCAATCACAAGAGCTTCTCCCCAATCACTGTAACACAAGATGCACCCAGCAATGGTGTGTGGCAGCATTGAGCACAGGGCTAGTCTGTCATCTTGTTGATGATTACATGCAAATGTGTCGGAAGTGTTGTCTTAGAACCTTTATGTTGGCGGCATTAACAGGATACAATGGCAGCAGGTTGCCAATCTTCTCTATTTGTGTGTGCATAAAGGCAGTTTTAATTTTTGTTGGGTTCCATCCCTACTGTTCACATCAGGAATCTGTCTAAAGTATGACTTTGATTGTTGTTGAGGTGTCCTAAAGTGTCATGTTTGCATTTATTTTGGCAATCAGAAACACAGATACTGACAGCTTACCTATGAGTCTTTGTTCAAATTTCAGTAGAAACTTGTCATTTAAGGGTCGGTGGGTGTCAGGTTTTTAGATGAACTACTGAAAATAATGCTTGTCATATTTTTGTATCAGCCTACCAATGTCTTTTTACTTTTTTTCATGACCTCCCTGAAAAGAGGAACTGCAAAAGCACTTTATATTTTATTATAAAATTTTCATTTATATGTGTTATTTTTTATGAACCTCCTCTAGAGACCTCTTTTTTTGGTGACCCCGCCCCTGATTCCTTCTGACCCACCCTCCCACCGCCACCACCCCTATAATTAATGACTGGTCCCTAAGGCATTACGATCATACTGATTTGAAAATTGTCTTAAATTAGCACGGATTCAGTGAAACGATAGAGGCATCAGGAATGGAGTGAAATTTTGAAATGACTACATGTGTAAAGTTGTTTTGGTATGAATGTGTTTTCTTTGGACTCCCAAGTCAGACATCACTTCCATTGAGGCTACCAGAATATGTTAATGAGAATTGGACAGATTTCTATATATTTTGGAATTGGAAGGGGACTATTCAATGCAAACTCAAAACACAAAGGTGCTGATATGCATAAATACGAGGTGTTGGTTTATGAGGGAGCCAATGCGACGTTACTCATAACAATCACTGGATTGTCTGGCCCATACTCAGTTATTTGCAGGCTGATAATGGCGTAGTACTGTTTTGCTCTGGTGCATTGTTCGTTACACTAATCACGGGTTTGTCTGGTCCATACCTATTTACGGGCTAATCTATAACTGGAATATTGCTGAGTGCAGCGTTAAATAACAGATATATTTATGTGTTTTAAGAGAACGTTGCCATTTGTTTTTCATGTAAAACTGGTCAGTTGTGATATAACTTTCATGATACAGTAAATCTTTAAATCAATGCGAGCGTGAATTAAATGCGAAAAATGTGAATGGTCTATGCACGCATTGATTAGACAGACATTGCATTTATCATGTTAATTTCTCAAAATGACTATCTACAATAAGTCGGCCTCACTTCACATTTTGGATAGCAATGGGGAGGACCCATTCATATTAAGTCACATTTTTCACTAGGGGCCAGCAGTCACCTTCATTTCGAGGTGCATTCATTTTAAGATTTTCAGTATTTAAGAGGAACTTAGATCCGGCAAATTACCAGTCCCAGCAGGAAGTCGTTCAAACACCAATTTGTGTGTCTGCTGACGCAGACCTTATGATGAATGCCTCTATCATGAATGAATGTATGATAAATATCACTTCGGGCTTTCCTCCCATATTAAGCTGATATCACTGGAATACTGTCCAAAGCAGTGTTAAATCACTCACTTACTCACTCAATTTTGATGACTATCAAGCTAACACTAAATGATTGCCTTACTTACACACAGACAATGTCCTGTACCAGATCATCCTCTCTTTAATTTGCAATAATCTCGGTTGCTTATTTGTCCGTCTGGAATCCAATTTTATCATTTCTTCTGTAAAGCCAGCCTATTAATTCTACAGGAGACAGTGTTGGTAAAAGAACCATGTCCAGAATCATAGAATATGAACAGCATCTGTATTAGCAATAGCTGCGGCTATTCCTGGAATTGACAGACAACCAATTATTGAAATATATTTTTGTCTGCAGCTTAATAGATGGCACAAATGTTGAAAAACACTGATTTCTGGAAGTGACATGTAATTCTCTGATATGCAGCAAATATGTGGTCTGCAGAATGTCCTATATATACTCACTGCCAAAAGAAACGCAAATATCATAAACGTGGGTTCATTTATGACAAATTACTCACATTCAGGAGAAATTAGATTGGTTCAATGCACAAACATACTGTTTTGTTGTGTGAACCGATGCTCATGAACGCATCACATGTGACGTCATAGATCCTTGAGTCAAGATGCACCATTTGTCTCGTGCAGGACTAGTGTGTTAAGTTTGGAAATCACGTGCAGCATATCTCGATAAGAATAAACTCACTCTGTGGTAACACTTGACTGATTTTTAGTTTTGTCATTAAGTGGTACACATTGGAAATTTCTTTTCTTCACATATATACTTCTCCGTATGTTTCGATGGTTCAGGGA
The DNA here is from genome assembly GCF_022045235.1 of Haliotis cracherodii. Classification (NCBI taxonomy): domain Eukaryota; kingdom Metazoa; phylum Mollusca; class Gastropoda; order Lepetellida; family Haliotidae; genus Haliotis; species Haliotis cracherodii. The sequence goes on from NW_027266265.1 coordinate 37,817,927, forward strand.
GGCACGGATGGCCCAGTCGTCTAAGGCGCCGCTGATTGTGGGTTCAAATCCCGGTTCGCCCCAATTATGTTTCTAGGTTTGTCAGCACCATACCCGTGCTTGTGGGTTTCACCGAAGTGGTAAACGTCCGAGACCTGCATCACTTCGGGCTTTCCTCCCACATTAAGCTGACACTCTGTGATATAACTGGAATACTGTTAAAAGTGGCGTTAAACCCAACTCACTCACTCACTCACTCACTCACTCACTCACTCACTCACTCACTCACATTTCTTTTGGCGGTGAGTATTTTTGTATTTTTATCAAGCTACAAATTTTGACCTTCACATTACTGGTGTGTTATCCAGCATCTAAGTCCCACTGTAGTTTCCAAACTTTTTTGTTCGACATCTCCTCAGAAACTACAAGGCCTGTGAAGCTGAAACTTTGCATGGATGATCGTAGCTGAGGTGTTTCTGATATATACCGTATATGACCGCAGAGATACGAAAGAAAATGATATGACCCCCAGATAAGCCGAACCAGGAAGTGAAAGGCAAAAAACACTGTGAAGTCCGACTGCAAGACATGTGCCGGAACTCGCAGATATTCAATAATATAAGATGAAAAACGTAATTATATTGAAAAAGTCATTATTATTTCTAATAAAGATAACGCCGCTATATAAGTGCAATAATCTTGGACGAGACGTTAAACCCAATTTCACCTCACCTCTAATAAAGATTTAACAAACCAGTCATCCACTTTCATAATGTGGGAAGCTGTTTCTCTTGTCTTTTTTTAATCTCATAATGATCGTTATATGTTGCTATCAACAACGGTAGTCACAGAATTCTCATGTCCTTCTTGTTCAGTACTCACCCATTTCTGCATGTATGTATAGTATGATCTGGCATGAACTTTCACAGGTACAAGGGTTTCTGGTGTTACTGAATGTTTTACTTTCAAACTAGTGAAACTATAAGTCCAATTGTTATCAGATCATGTAGTTAGTAGTGGGTGCTGACATAAATTCTGATTTTTGTGATATTTATTATTTTGATTTCCTGAGGGAGTTATGAAGGAAGTGAAGCCATTAAACATTCAACAGAGTGCATACATGTGTAGCTTTAAATGAAGGAAGCTTGAATCAGAGGACTTGTTGTTTTATAGTTGTCTTGCATTAGTTATGTGTTTCCTCAAAGTGCTTTGATTAAGCTTGAAATGCATACTGTATTCGACGTAATAAGCGCCCCCGCTGTAATAAGCGCCCACAGCGATTTTTGCTAATATATTGGATAATGAACAATCCCAATTAGCACGCCTTCCGATTGATCAATGTTCATAAGACTTATTTATTCGTGTACAATACGCACTCATGTGTTATATGCACCGTTAATTATTGGCAATTAAATTCCAGAAAAATATATCTGTTGTAACATAAATATTTCAGGCTGTCAGCATAAACCACAAAATTTATCTTTCAACTCTGTTTTTTTCACCAAAATAATATTCTAATAAGAGCCCCCTTTTTCTAATTTTGAGAGTGCCCTGGGCGCTTATTACATCAAATACGGTATAACGTTCTCATTAAGGTGTCAAGAGGCATAGAACTTTCTGGTTTAAAGACATGTGTTTTCTCAGACCACAAGAAATGACATTAGGTGGGGAAGCAGTGAGGTTCCTTATATCTGCTGGAGTCCTGTTTGAAGTTGTAATATTCATTTGCCCAGATTTAACGTTAAATTATAAAACTGGAGAATCATGTTGGCATTGGCATTCTGGAAACTGTACCTGGGTTATGAGTTCCTCATTACCGTATATGACCCAAGATAAGCTTGATTTGAGAACCCGAAAAAAATTCCTTAGAAAGGGGTCTGCCTATATGAAGATTACACTTTCACTAAACTATCCTTCTGTTGGTTAAAAACATTGTATCGCTTCAGGTGAACGAGCAAGCGATTACAAACTATCACTAGAAATGATGTTTTACCATTTAAATTGTATTTCTTTTTCTGCTTTAAGGAATTGTATCATATGCAGGGATTTAAATTACTGTGTGTATTTGTCTTATAAACTAACGCGGGAATAGCAATCAGCTGTACAAACATTTTCTTCCAATAAAGTGACGATTAAGTTAAAACGTACCCAATGATGTCATGGCAAAGAATTTTGATGCAACGATCAGAAATAATAGTATTTGAAACTATTATTATTATTATTATTACCAGGAATAATATATTATGATATTGTGTTATTTTAATTGCAGGTTTTTCTATATATATATATATATACTTAGTCAACACATTGATCAGTGTGCCGGAAATAAAACACCAAATTTTGTGATATTCCCGTTTTACAAATGTGACAATGATGCACTGAGAAAGATAAAAGAAAGTTATTTTATCAATACTTTCAAACCAAAATGAAATGGCCTGAAATAATTGAATTATTTTATACAATAACATGTATTGTACATTTTACTGCCACGACAATACTTTTTTCTGTATGTGTCGTACGCCTGCCCTATCGTCTTACGCCTGTCTTATTGTGATGTCACAAAGTTAGATTGTACTATGACGTCATACTGTGTGTGAGTGCACTGTCAAAACAGCGTAAATAATAATGACCATAACCAGGGTTGTGCAATAGCACTTTGCTATATTGTCGGATATTTTCTACATTTAGAAAAAATTGACTAGTCACCACGGAGGTTTCACACAGTCGAGCTATTTCTGTTGCTTCATGTTGACATATAATAGTCAAACTACAACAAACATGGCTTTTAGCAAGTCAAAGTATGGCAATTATGATATATGTATCCATTCCCTGTCAACTAAAGATCGTTTCAAGGTGTCAATAGCAGTAATACGATCGTGGTTGCTGTGAAAGGTGTTAGTTGGTGTCTGTCATGATATGTGGTAAAGTGGACCTTATGGAACGGGGTAAACGGAAGTTGTAAGTATCAGGGGAACACACGATTTCACCGAAATTAATGCGAACATTATTGAGTTATATTTTGAATAAACTTTATGAAAATTCCAAACGCAAGTCCAGATATACTGTCACAATGAACACTATTACCAGATAGTGTAACAACAGGATTAAGTTTCATACTGGTGATATTCCTGGAATATAGCTAAAAGCTGCGTAATACCTCACTCACTCACTCACTCACTCTCTCTCTCACTCACTCACTCACTCACTCACTCACTCACTCACTCACTCACTACTGATTTGTTGATATTCTGTTCCCAATAATGGATAGTGATGGTTAGATGTAGGTTGGTGGACCAGCTTTTTCAACATTTTCATACAGATTTTAAGGATGAAGTTAATACCTCGGTTTAACCATGAGATCGACTTGTCTATAGTCATATGTGGCATATTAACTGGTTTAAAGTTAAGGTAAAGTAGCAAGCCTTTTCCCAGACTTAATGTTAAGTTATAAAACTGCAGTGCATGTTGGTATTGGCATTCTGGACACCACAGTTGCATAATGAGTTCCTCATATATAATGTCAACTGGTTTGAAAGTTCCCTAAATTTATGTGAGGGATCTTCTAACTGGAGATGCATGTTGGTATTGGCTTTGTGGAATCTGTGATGCCAAGGCTACCTCTGTTTTTGCAAGTACTTGCAGACACTTTAGCAGTTGTTGCTATTAAAGCCATCTCAGAAATAATTGTTGGAGCATGTTAGCTTACTCTGTGGTTGGTCTAGGCCCAGGCGTGTTCAGCAAAGGTCAGATGTAAAGGTGTGATATTACCGGTATATTGGTAAATTGAGGTTAATTCTTTCTATGATACATACCTCAATAAAAAAAATTCATGTTCGATATAGCGGGTGATTTCATATTGGGATATTTATTATGTGTTTAATGTTATATATAGTCTTGGAGGTAATTTAAGGTGCAGACATTTACTACAATATCTGAAAAACTATTCGACCTACTCCGGTCAAAGTTGGTATGAGATTATTAAACAGCCATACATAACTGGATATTACATTTAAAGACAGTCGGTGCATGAATAAAAAATCTGTCTATTTAGCTATCACTATATTTCATCAACAACCAGACCTGTTCGTCACGGGTGGAACAAGCATTCATTGTAACAGCCATCTGCATAATGCTACCCCTGCGTACAGGGCCATATGACACAGTTGAACCAATCAACTCAACTCGAAAGGTTACACGGGAATCACTCACGCACGAAGACAGTGTTGGCGTTGGGCGTCTCAACATGCGTGATTCCCGTGCACCCTTTCGAGTTGAGTTGATTGGTTCAACTGTGTCATATGGCCAACTTTGACTGGAGTAGGTCCGATAGTTTTTCAGATATTGTAGTAAACGTCGGTACCTTAAATTACCTTCCAGACTTTACTTGCCAAATGCCTTCGATGCACAGGAGAGAGCATCCGGAAACCAAAGATGGCTGGTATTTATTGACTAAGTAAACATTAAGTTGTACCAGCATCTTGTTTTGTTTCATTTTTGAACTTCAGTTCATACCTTAATGTGTCAGATTGCTTCTGAATTAACAATTTAGAATTATACAATATATCGTGATATGTATTACAATACGGCCTTGTGCATTGCAGAATATTGTGATACACTTTAAACCTCCAATACCCATCCCTAGTCAGATGTACACAACATTTGTGTTGCAATCAGGACATTATTTCTTTTCTTTTTTGTATGCTACAGATGAATGTCCATTATGTTCTTGCTTAACACCATCAATGCAGGTGTGAAAGATGTGACCATTTCAAAGGGAGATTTCTCAGCATTTATTGAGTTTTGTTTCTGTATTTCTGTATTCTGATGTAGCTGGAATTCTGTTCAAATGGGTGTTAAATCCCATTCACTCACTCACTCATTACTCACCTACTCTCTCACTCACTCACTCACTCACTCACTCACCTACTCACTCACTCACTCACTCTCACTCACCTACTCACTCTCACTCACTCACTCACCTACTCTCTCACTCACTCACTCTCACCTACTCTCTCACTCACTCTCACTCACACGCTCACTCACTCACCTACTCTCTCACCTACTCACTCTCACTCACTCACTCACTCACTCACCTACTCTCTCACTCACTCACTCACTCACTCACCTACTCTCTCACTCACTCTCTCACTCAATCACTCACTCGCTCACTCACTCACCTACTCTCTCACCTACTCACTCACTCACTCACCTACTCTCTCACTCACTCACTCACCTACTCTCTCACTCACTCTCTCACTCACTCACCTACTCTCTCACTCACTCTCTCACTCAATCACTCACTCGCTCACTCACTCACCTACTCTCTCACCTACTCACTCACTCACTCACCTACTCTCTCACTCACTCACTCACCTACTCTCTCACTCACTCTCTCACTCAATCACTCGCTCACTCAACCACCTACTCACTCACTCACTCACTCACTCACTCACTCACCTACTTACTTGATCAAGCCCTCACTCACCAACACCTGACTCTCAAGTTTGCTCGGAGACTGTCACTCTGACGACTTATCTAGTTTCTGGTCACAATTACCGTTATAAAATTGTCTGAAAACCAGGTACTGGTGACGTTTTTCACCTCAGTGTCCCTTCATAATGTCCCCCCGACCAGTCGACATTTTGGGATCACAAGTACCAGTGTTGTGCCCTTCCACATGATGCAGCCATGAGACTGTCTGTCACATCTTACAATCATTTGTGAGTTTACTGTTATTGGATCTACAACTGCGTTGTCACATTTATGACAGTACAGGGTCCAGAATAACAGGATCCAGAGTTTCCTGACAGTACAGGGTCCAGACTAACAGAGTTTCCTGACAGTACAGGGTCCAGACTAACAGAGTTTCCTGATAGTACAGGGTCCAGAGTTTCCTGACAATACAGGGTCCAGAATAATAGGGTTTCTGACAGTACAGGGTCCAGAATAATAGGGTTTCTGACAGCACAGGGTCAAGACCAACAGAGTTTCCTGACTGTACAATATCCAAACTAGCAGGGTTTCCTGACAGTACAGGGTCCAGAATAAAAGGGTCCAGACTGACAGTACAGGGTCCAGACTAACAGGGTTTCTTGACAATACAGGGTCCAGACTAACATGATTTCTTGATAATACAGGGTCAAGACTAACAGGGTTTCTTGATAGCACAGGGTCCAGACTAACAGGGTTTCTTAATAGCACAGGGTCCAGAGTTTCCTGACAGTACTGGGTCCAGAATTTCCTGACAGTACAGGGTCCAGACTAACAGAGTTTCCTGACAGTACAGGGTCCAGAGTTTCCAGACAGTACAGGGTCCAGATTAACAGTTTCCTGACGGTACAGGGTCCAGAGTCTCCTGACAGTACAGGTTCCAGAATAATAGGGTTTCTGACAGGACAGGGTCCAGACTGACAGGGTCCAAAACAACAGTTTATTGGCAGTACAGGGTTAAGACTGACAGGGTCCAGAATAACAGTTTCCTGACAGTACAGGGTCCAGACTGACAGTGTTTCCTGAGAGTACAGGGTCAGGAAAAACAGGTTTCATGATAATACAGGGTCAAGACCAACAGGGTCCAAACTGACAGTGTTTCCTGACAGTACAGGGTCCAGAATAACAGGGTTTCTGACAGGACAGGGTCCAGACTAACAGGGTTTCCTGAAATCACGAACAGGAACCACATTGAAATGTTTTGGAAATGGTGTCTTGGCAGCATTACAGGCACTGCATGCCGATTCTGTCACTCAGACAATAAACGAGCAACAAAAAATTCAGAAAGCTACAAGATTTGTGTGGAACAGAAGTTTTATTTATTTGTTTATTAGCACTAATGTGCCAGTATGAAAGAGCTTTCTTAGATCAGTTGAATGCAGATTTCAGAACCTTCACATGCAAAGAATGTTAAGCATTGCACCTGTGGTTTGAGATGTGTTGGGTTGTTTACAGAAAGGTTTGGCGGGCTCAGATAATTAAGATTTAAACTCCACAATATGAGACCAGGCAGGCTTATGAATGTGTATAAATAATGTTTGGGCTAAACCGATAACATTTTCTGTTTTAAAACAAAATTATTGTTTTTATTCAAGTGCACCTGCGACACAAACAGATATGTGTAATCAATTGATGGGATTCTGGGTAGTATAGGTCCAGAGTGGGATGAGGATTAGGTGGTCACAAGGTATGACATTGTGCCCTGATGGTGTTGTGGTTGATCAGTCACTAGTTTGCCTCAAACAAACCCATTTTGCTACTGCTGACTGCTGACTGTTACATTTAGCAACTCACTCACTCTCTCAAAAGCTACCCTCATTCTCTACTTCCCTACTCACACTACCTCCCACACACTCACTCACTCACTCACTCACTCACTCACTCACTCACTCACTCACTCACACACTCAGCAATATTCCAGCTGTATGACGGTGGTCTGTAAATACCGGTCTGGACCAGGCGATCCAGGTATTAACATCATGAGTCATCAATCCACGCAATTGGAATACGATGATATGCATCACCTCTGATGTGACTTTCATTTATATCATTGTTTGTTGCTGAACGCCACACTTGGCAGCATTCCAGCTACATGATGGCCGTCACAGTCTGGACCAGACAATCCAGTGATTGACATCATTTGCATTGATCGACGCAATTGGGATACGATGACATGCATCAACCAAGTCTGTGAGTCTGACCATTTGTGTATTTTAGCACTCTTATCAACACTGAGATGCCTCAAAGGCTGTGATAGTAAGAATTGGAAACATGAGGTCTACTTTAAAGTAAGGAAGAGAATTTATGGGTGTCAACAACTTTATTAGGAGGAACACAACTTTTCAGAGTATATGCCTGATGAAGGTGTAAGCATATACTCCGAAATGTAATAAAGAAGTTGGCATCCATAAATTCTATTCTTGTCGGAAGAGGCGACTAACGGGATCAGGTGGTCAGGCTTGCTGACTTGGTTGATGCATGTATCCCAATTGCGTGGATCAATGCTCATGATGTCAATCACTGGATTGTCTGGTCCACATTCGATTATTTACAGACCGCCGTGATATAACTGGAATATTGCTGAGGCGGCATTAAACAAGATACCAACAAACCTTTGTGTATCACTTCTAAATGCCTTATTTTAAAGTAAAAGCTAAACTGTTAAATTTATGATAAAAAGAATGTATTATCCTGTGGTAAGACAAAGAGATTAGTTAGGTTTTCAAAGAGCCTTTTGTCTCGTACACATACTTGAAAGGCTGTGGGGCGGTCGGGTAGCCTAGTGGTTAAAGCGTTCGCTCGTCACGCCGAAGACCCGGGTTCGATTCCCCCCCATTTCTGGTGTCCCCCGCCGTGATATTGCTGGAATATTGCTAAAAGCGGTGTAAAACCATATTCACTCACTCACTCCTCACTTGAAAGGCTGTATTCTTCAAGTTTCCTCTAATCAGTTTCATGAGTTATCAGAGGCTCAGTTCCATGTCCATATACCTTTTGGCAAGAGTTCACAGGCAATCAGCTCGGAAGGTGTCTATTCCCAATGGTCACTATTAAAGCTACTATGAGCTGTACTTTGTTTAGAATATGACACGCTGAAGTTGCTTTGCTGTTAACAGTTGGACGGGCAAGGAATGTGATGTGTACATTCCCCGAGTTGCTTTCTGGCTGGGTCATGGAGTTCCTCTTCCATTTACAACTGGTTCATTAATATTTTCAAAACATTCAAAAGGCCATAAGCTCACTAAGTGAGGTCACACGGGGTCACTGCATTGGTGGTGGCAGCAGGGGCAGGGAGTGTTTGGGTTAAAGTCTGCACACAGTTATTCCACACACTCTGGGAATTTTCCCTATGCAGGTTCAGTAGTTGGACCTGTGTTGCTTATTTGACATTTGAGATGTGTTGTTACAGTGTTGCTATTTGTAGGAGGTCAGATAAAACTTGTGATCATCCTCATGTCCCCCTCCCCCTCCCCACCCCACACAGGAACAAGTTGTGTAACCATCTCAATGTCCTCCCCTCCGAACAGAGAAACAAGTTGTGTAACCATCTTGATGTTCTCCCCTCTGAACAGAGGAACAAGTTGTGTAACCATCTCAATGTCCTCCCCTCCGAACAGAGAAACAAGTTGTGTAACCATCTCGATGTTCTCCCCACCCCACACAGGAACAAGTTGTGTAACCATCTCGATGTCCTCCCCACCCCACACAGGAACAAGTTGTGTAACCATCTCGATGTCCTCCCCACCCCACACAGGAACAAGTTGTGTAACCATCTCGATGTCCTCCCCTCCGAACAGAGAAACAAGTTGTGTAACCATCTTGATGTCCTCCCCTCTGAACTGAGGAACAAGCTGTGTAACCATCTCAATGTCCTCCCCTCCGAACAGAGGAACAAGTTGTGTAACCATCTCGATGTCCTCCCCTCCCCTCCCAACAGAGGAACAAGCTGTGTAACCATCTCAATGTCCTCCCTCTCCAAACAGGAACAAGTTGTGTAACCATCTGAATGTCCTCCCCACCCCTCCCCACACAGGAACAAGTTGTGTAACCATCTCAATGTCCTCTCTCTCCAAACAGGAACAAGTTGTGTAACCATCTTGATGTCCTCCCCTCCCCTCCCAACAGAGGAACAAGCTGTGTAACCATCTCAATGTCCTCCCTCTCCAAACAGGAACAAGTTGTGTAACCATCTGAATGTCCTCCCCACCCCTCCCCACACAGGAACAAGTTGTGTAACCATCTCGATGTTCTCCCCTCCGAACAGAGGAACAAGTTGTGTAACCATCTCAATGTTCTCCCCTTCGAACAGAGGAACAAGTTGTGTAACCATCTCAATGTTCTCCCCTTCGAACAGAGGAACAAGTTGTGTAACCATCTCGATGTTCTCCCCACCCCACACAGGAACAAGTTGTGTAACCATCTCAATGTTCTCCCCTTCGAACAGAGGAACAAGTTGTGTAACCATCTCGATGTCCTCCCCACCCCACACAGGAACAAGTTGTGTAACCATCTCGATGTCCTCCCTTCTCTCTCTCTCTCTTTAAATGTACGCAAGCAGAACATCCTTCTCCCACTGGGAACGAGGTGTTTAACCAACCTGATGCCTGGCTACAGAATTTCTTAATTCAGCATTCAATGTGATCTGCTCACTTTCTAATTTTGACCTCTCAAGCATGCTGAGACCAGTATAAGGAGTCTGACTTGCTGTGGTCAGAAAGGGTTACACAAAATAGTCTGCCACAACAATGCAAGAATGATACTGCTTGTTGTCAAGGTCTTAGCCCTTTTCAAACTCAAGTACCCATTTGTGTCTTTTATCAGCATCTCCTGACTGTTTCCATGTGTTTTGTCAGCCATTCAGACCACTTGACAGAGACGAGAAATACTGATCTTGTATGTAGGTTACGCTTTGGCAACTCACACTTCTCAGATCAAGAAACTGGAGGATGTCTTTGACATCCCCCACCCACCCCACCCCCACCCCCACCCCCACCCCAAGTATGAGGACAGTTGTTTTTTTAAGCTCTCATCCCCTTGTGAGGACAACGATGTTGATCTTGTGGAGGTAAATAATGGCCATTGGCAAAATTAAAGTCTGATCAATGTTATGGATCTACTTAGTCAATATGCAAAAGGGCTGGAGGCAAAATTACAAAATCTTCTCAGGATCGTTGCTTAAAGTTCATTTGCTAAATAAAACTCTTGGCATTATAAACATTCACGAAAATATGACACCAATAAGATGTTAAGAAGCATGCTTTTCTTAATTTTAATTTTTGCAAACTTTTGGGGTAGGCTTATATACAAAACAGGAAGCAAAATAGGTCTAAATTAATTTTGAAATGCAAAACAAATTCATAATTATTTGTGCTAGCAACACTTTATTTTTACTTTTATATGGTATGCTTGAGAAATGATTCGTAACAGTATCAGTTTCTTCCTTGCTTGCCACAACTGTACCCCATGACTTTCATGCTTAATTTCGATCATAGCTGTATGGAAATCATTATGTCACATATTTCAATGAAACTTGGCATATGCATTGCTCATCAGCTGAACTGGTACCTTTTGCTATTTTAACTTGTTTCCAAATTATGTTTTTTACTTTTCCATGGAAACTATTTCGAACGAAACGAGGATAGGGTTCGTTTCAAGGCCATAACTTTCAAGCTGATGAATATTTTTGCATGAAATGATACATGTGTAATGACCTCATGCTCAACTATTGCCTTTTCATGATTGTCAATTTTTATTAAAAGAAAATTCTTGTTTACAATTTGGACTGAGTCTCAGACAAGTAGCATTTGTTTCCAGCCAAATCTCTACAGCTAATGAATATTTCTGCATGAAACCATTATCTTTCCAGTCTAATATTAGCTGTTATTGTTTTTTTACAGTAACAAGTTGAACTAATGTATCAGAAAAAAAGGAGTGGGGCGACATATGCTTTTAGTTGTTTGCATATTTCAACCTGCATAAAACCTCAAAAACAAAAGACCTATTGTAGTTCAGGGTGTTTACACATCATGATGATGATAATGATAATGATGATGATGATGTAGGAGATTTAACCAGCACTTCGGGTGCTGCCGATTTTGTACTCATTGTTTATAGAATGTAGCTACAATGATGGTGCTGAGATTGCTAGTGTCATCGCACCAAGGCCACCTTGGTGCCTAGATGATTAACCGTCTCATGGGCACTCCTTTCAAAAGGGATTATGAGTAAAGATTACGTATGTTACGGCACCAAGGACACTCCTTCCGATAGTTATGGCATATCACTGCGCTTGAATAATCAGTGTTACATTAGTAGTTACCAAGCTCCGAGATAATTATATCCTATCATCCCTATGACTGGTGTTAGGATAGTAGTTATGACTAATGGATTGGCAAGACTAACATTTAGTCTATGAAATCTTATATCACATAATACTCTTCTCTCCTCTAAAATTATAACATAATTTAATAGAGCTGGCTAGACTTACTTTTGGAAAAATAGGTCGATAAATAGAAAGATGGTTTTGTTTTCCTAAAATAAATAGATAGATAGATTGGTTTTGTTTTCCTGAAATAAATAGATATATAGATAGGTAGATAGATTAGTTTTGTTTTCCCAAAATAGATAGATAGTTAGATAGGTTTTGTTTTCCCGAAATAGAAAGATACAGGACTAGGCAGTGGCCTGACGTTTGTGTTTCAATTTATTGCAATAATGATTCATGTAATGCAATACGTACCACGATATACCTGAATGTGTCATGTTATCTGTAATTCTGTTATGAACCTGAATATGAATTTCCCAAAGGATGGTATATTTTGGATAAAGGGAAGTTCTCACGTCTCGGAGTTCTTTTGAAACCATAAGAGAAGACATCACTACACCTTCACTGTAGTTAATTGACTTCTCTCCCAGGAATACCATTGGCTTCCTTGTTATAGTGTTATCTTTGTATCAGCATATCAACATATCAGCTGGTGTATTAACTCAACATATTTACCTGATGAAGAGGCAAGAAGCAGCTCTGAAATGGCGTTACAAATAATGAAGACATTGTTATCCATAAGATAAGGGTCATGTATTCAACTTTGTATACATTGACAAAAGTTTGCAGAAACGTCAAGAAGAACAACATCAGCCGAAGTATGGATCAGGGTTTTGATTGCCAACAGTTAGAATAAGCTCCAAACAGGGCTGGGACGAGTCCACATTTACTGCCCTGGTACGCACGCATGCACACACACACACTACCATGTAGGTCTCAAGAGATAGCACATTTAAAACGATATGGTCATGCATGCGCTGAAGTTGTCTGAAGTTTTATCTTTTTGTCAAACATATAAAAGTCAGAAGGAATGGATGCATAGTCAGAAAGAAATACGGACCATATAGTTCTGGATAATTTAGTCATTAAACAGTATATCCCATGACTAATCTCAGGTCCGGGTAGTCCTGTGAGTACCCGGGTCCTTCTCAGTACCCACCCTACCCGAGTACCTGAGCTCTATCTCCAAGAGCGTCATACCAAAAGACGTTAAAAGATGGTACTTGTTGTTACCCTGCCTGCGCTCGGCATTAAGGGGCTAAAACAAGGACTGGTCAGCTCGGAGTCAGTATGCTGTGTCTGAGTGGGGTATTCATGTTAAACTGCGACATGGTATCTCAGTGAGCTAGCACTATAAATCGGCATCAGTCCGGACTAGTACAAGCAGCCCCCCACACATACACACACACCTACATGCACGTCGCTATATAAGTGCAATAATCTTGGACGCGACGTTAAACCCCATTTCACCTCACCTCACCTATCTCCAAGAGCCATTAGTTGTGACTTTGGACCAAGAACAGTTGCAGATAATACTACGTTCATATTCTTGAGATGGCACAAATTTGGGAAACGTAGTCAGCCCCAAATATCTTTTTACGGTCTTTCTATTTATTTTTTTCTTATTGAATTTTTTTTTATGTCATTTAAGTTTTTAAACCATAAATAGAAAGAAAGGCCTCATGGCTTGTAGGTTTACAAGGCTCCATGTCAAGTGGTTTGTTTGATTACAGTGTTATTTTGTGACAAACAGTTATACACATATGGATTGGTTATTTCACCCACATTGGTTAATATTTACCCAAACTGTTGTCATTTATTAATCATGAGCAGCAGTAGTTATTGATTATTGTTTAACGATCGGAGGCTTGGCGTGAAATTGATCATGTTGGTAGAGGTTGATCTGAATTTTGATGCTTTACAATTACCTGGGGAATTGGCTACCATCAGTGTGGAAAATGACGAGGTCAATACCTGGTCCAGCATTGATTCAGTTACGGCTATAATTACGCCGGGCATGAGACAGCTGGTTTTACACTAATGAGCAGTTTGTTGCTGAGTTGGAGGTGGTGTCTCAAACACAAAAGAGATGGTAAATTTGCTAATAAAGGCATGCATAAGAGGTATTATGGCAGGAATCGCTGTATTGTCAGAGTAATAAGGAGGAATAGATAATGTCTTTTCGTGAACATGTTGTTTGAGTTTTCAGGGATCCATTCATCTCACTATCCTAGAGAGAGAGAGAGAGAGAGAGAGAGAGAGAGAGAGAGAGAGAGAGAGGAGATCACTGGATTGGCTGGTTCAGACCCAATTATTTACTCACTACTCATGTCAGCTTCATGTGGGAGGAAAGCCACAAATGATGCAGGTCTTGAACGTTTACCACTTTGATGAAACCCACTCGCACTTGTGCTGACAACCTAGAAGCATAATCAGGACAAACCAGGATTCGAACCTACATTCATAGGTTCCTGGCTTGCCCAAGGGGCGCAACTCCTCAAAGTGAATATGCAGTGCTTTAGACATCTGGGCCACCCGTGCCCCCTATGTTGATGTATAATTGTAGGTATTCCAGGCAATTATCCAGTTCAGTATCCGGATGGAAGGTTTCTCTGTTATGAGCCTCATCTTGCTCATACATCTTTGAGGGGCAGTAGGAGTATAACCTTGACTCAACTGTTAAACCTCCATCCACAGTCAGCTGACCACTGACATGAAACAAGGCTTTCTTGTGATTATTTTCGTAGTGGCCATCTGGTTCCATTTAGAAAACAGGGTTGTGTGTTAACCTTTTGACCATATAAATATTTACACTGGATTAATAATTAGGATTGACATTTTTGTATTTTTTTGTGCTGAGGTAATTACTTCTGTTAGCAGTGTAGAAACTTTATATATTTGAAATTAAAAATATCTTACTGTCAAGTTGATGCTTAATGTAATGATGGTGTCAATTTTGGAATAAGACCTCACTCACTACTACACTCCGATACTCACTTTCACTCCAATACTCACTCACTCACTTCCTCACTCTCCACTCACTCAATCCCACACTCATTTCCTCACTCACTAAATCCCACACTCACTCACTCCCACTCACTCACTCACTCCAATACTCAGTCACTTACACACTCACTCACTCACTCCCACACTCACTCAATCACTCACTCCCTCATTCACTCACTTCCTCATTCACTCACTTCCTCACTCACCCAGGCACTCATTCAATCCCACACTCACTCACTCACTCACTCACTCACTGACTCACTTCCTCATTCACTCACTTCCTCACTCACCCAGGCACTCATTCAATCCCACACTCACTCACTCACTCACTCACTCACTCACTCACTCACTCACTCACTCACTCCAATACACACTCACTCACTTCCTCACACACTCAATCCCACACTCACTCACTCACTCCCATTCACTCACTCACTCATTCACTCACTCCAATACTCACTCACTCACTCACTCCCACACCCACTAAATCCCACACTCGCTCGCACACTCACTCACTCACTCACTAACCCAACAACCAGGATTTTGGACAGAGGAATTCATGAATATACTTGTCTTTAGGCTTTTCTTAAACAATTTGTTTCAATATTAGATCATTCCATGTCTTAGTATGGCAGGTTTTTCCTATACCATCAAAACCCTTGTTACCAGTGTTTTGGAAACTGGTCTGTACAGGACTTGTTGTGACTGCAAAATGTCTGATTTGAAAAAGTGCAAACCGGGGATTTTAATGTTTGCTAACTGGGTATTTTCAAGAAAGTACTTGCCATGCATTACAACCTGAAACTGGATATGATAACAAAGGATATAAAAAAAGAGGAGATATGTTTTTGAGGATGATAAGTGTGTACACGACTTGCAAGGGTTACTGAGCACTATCGGCCAACATCACATTATGCTGGGTAAAAACAACATCGTATCCCTTCAGGGAATTCAGGTGATAACAAACTTAAATTGGTCAATAAAAGAGGGAAATTTGAGATAAACTATCAGTAGACTTGATGATTTACCATTTAATTTGTATTTTCTGTTCTGCTAGGCATTGTTTTGTATGCAGAAATAAGATTACCGTGTGTATTTTCTCATAAACAGACGGAATAAGCAGTCGTGTACACACATTTTCTACCAGTCTCCTGGTGATTTGGTTAAAAAATACACAATAATATAAAACTTCAAAGAATTTTGACGCAATGATCAGAAGAATTGTATTTGAAACTAAAACTTTATCAGAAATAGTAAATTCCAATATGGTGTTATTTTAGTTGCAGCTTTTACCGTATATGTTTGAAATAATAATAACCATAATAGTAGGATTTTTGAACAGTTGATTGCTATTGCCAGATATATTTTTTTTAGATATGGAACAATTTACCCTGTCACTGTTGGGATTTCCAGCGGACTTGTGGGTTATGTTGACATATGAAAGTCAAACTACAACAAATATGACTTTTAATGAGTCAAAGTGTGGCATTTATGATATATGTATCCCATCTGTGTCACCTTAGAATGTTCAAGGCCTCAATATCGGTAATCTGACAACGGTGAGTCACTTCCCACACGATTTTACCCCAAATATGTAAACAATATTTGATGAAATTTTGAATAATTTTCGTCAAATAGATTACAAACACAAGTCCATGTATACAATGAAAACTTTTTATAACCCGATAGTGTAGTAGCAGGATAACATTGCGTAACTCGGATTTGTTGACATGGTATTTCCCATGTTACATGCTCACGGTAATGTCTTCAGTTAGCATTGGGGAAAAAAACATCAAAACTCATTGTGGTGTGTTTTATGGAACAAAAAGTGTGCATTATACACAAGAAAATATGGTATATGTTATGAAAGTGACCCTTGATTTTATTCTTTTATTATTTTATTCATACATGATTCTACCATGACATTGAAGAATGCTTGATTCTGATTGGTTAAAAAGAGGTTTCCTTTTTGCTACGGAAACCCCCTTTAAATATATATCAAGCCTTTTCACCAAAAGCACTCGATTGCAAATTAAAATAAGGAGGTATCCACTCTAGAGTGGGACTACATCAAATTTCAAAACACAGTAGGTTATCTCCTAACCGTCCACCAGTAACTTTCAATATAAGGTGGGCATGACCAAAATACAAAAGTCTACTTGGCAAAATGATAATTCTGAATCCCTGCTTGAAACTGTCAAGTTGTCAATGAATAGCATACAATATAATCCATAGCATACTGCTTGCTCAGTCAGTACAACTTTGCTTTGTTGAAAGGACCACATTGTGACAAAGGAAGGTCCAGTTATTAATGCCATCAGAGCTGATTGATAAAGATATCACCATCCATCAAACAAGGCCCAATTGGATTCTTATAATGTATTTTCTTTGTCTTGAATTAATAGGAACTTTCACACTACAGCAGTCCACAATTACTGAATACAGAGTCTTATTACCTTCTGATGCAGTCGTATCATGTTTAGTGTATCATTAATCCCTCATGAGGTGTGTTTAGATGAGCTTTTATGGAAGGATCATCCAGGGGTTCGTTCCACAAAGCAATCGTAGTGCTAGGGTGATCGTAACTCCCATACTTTAACATAGACTTATGACTGTTGTAGCGCTACGATCGCTTTGTGGAACAGGGTCCAGGAGTTGTAAACATGTTTATTATCATCACACTGGGAACTTCAAAAATTCAGTCAGAACAAAAAGTATCAGAAAAAATGGAAATGCTGCACTCTATGCTGTGTAAAATCTATTAATGACAAGATCATAAGTATTAAATGATAGATTTTAATGTATTCCCCTGTATTTGATCTCCATCATGTTCTGATTCTATCATTCCAGTTTAGTCATTCAAGTTCTGTCATTTCTGTTCTTTCATTTTCTGAGACTGTCATTTTCCAGTTCCTGTCATTCAGTCCTGTTCCAGTTTTGTCATTTCAGGTTCTGTCTCTACTGTTCTGTGGTTTCAGTTCTGTCACGACTGTTCTGTGGTTTCAGTTCTGTCACTACTGTTCTGTGGTTCCAGTTTTGTCACTACTGTTCTGTGGTTCCAGTTCTGTCACTACTGTTCTGTGGTTTCAGTTCTGTCACTACTGTTCTGTGGTTTCAGTTCTGTCACGACTGTTCTGTGGTTCCAGTTCTGTCACTACTGTTCTGTGGTTTCAGTTCTGTCACTACTGTTCTGTGGTTTCAGTTCTGTCACGACTGTTCTGTGGTTCCAGTTCTGTCACTACTGTTCTGTGGTTCCAGTTCTGTCACGACTGTTCTGTGGTTTCAGTTCTGTCACTACTGTTCTGTGGTTCCAGTTCTGTCACTACTGTTCTGTGGTTCCAGTTCTGTCACTACTGTTCTGTGGTTCCAGTTCTGTCACGACTGTTCTGTGGTTTCAGTTCTGTCACTACTGTTCTGTGGTTCCAGTTCTGTCACGACTGTTCTGTGGTTCCAGTTCTGTCACTACTGTTCTGTGGTTCCAGTTCTGTCACGACTGTTCTGTGGTTTCAGTTCTGTCACGACTGTTCTGTGGTTTCAGTTCTGTCACTACTGTTCTGTGGTTTCAGTTCTGTCACGACTGATCTCTGTGGTTCAGGTTCTGTCACGACTGTTCTGTGGTTCCAGTTCTGTCACTACTGTTCTGTGGTTCAGGTTCTGTCACGACTGTTCTGTGGTTTCAGTTTCTGTCACTACTGTTCTGTGGTTCCAGTTCTGTCACTACTGTTCAGTGGTTCAGGTTCTGTCACTACTGTTCTGTGGTTCCAGTTCTGTCTCTACTGTTCTGTGGTTCCAGTTCTGTCACTACTGTTCTGTGGTTTCAGTTCTGTCACTACTGTTCTGTGGTTCCAGTTCTGTCCTGATTGTTCTGTGGTTCCAGTTCTGTCTCTACTGTTCTGTGGTTCCAGTTCTGTCACTACTGTTCTGTGGTTTCAGTTCTGTCACTACTGTTCTGTGGTTTCAGTTCTGTCACGACTGTTCTGTGGTTCCAGTTCTGTCACTACTGTTCTGTGGTTTCAGTTCTGTCACTACTGTTCTGTGGTTTCAGTTCTGTCACGACTGTTCTGTGGTTCCAGTTCTGTCACTACTGTTCTGTGGTTCCAGTTCTGTCACGACTGTTCTGTGGTTTCAGTTCTGTCACTACTGTTCTGTGGTTCCAGTTCTGTCACTACTGTTCTGTGGTTCCAGTTCTGTCACTACTGTTCTGTGGTTCCAGTTCTGTCACGACTGTTCTGTGGTTTCAGTTCTGTCACTACTGTTCTGTGGTTCCAGTTCTGTCACGACTGTTCTGTGGTTCCAGTTCTGTCACTACTGTTCTGTGGTTCCAGTTCTGTCACGACTGTTCTGTGGTTTCAGTTCTGTCACGACTGTTCTGTGGTTTCAGTTCTGTCACTACTGTTCTGTGGTTTCAGTTCTGTCACGACTGATCTCTGTGGTTCCAGTTCTGTCACTACTGTTCTGTGGTTCAGGTTCTGTCACGACTGTTCTGTGGTTTCAGTTTCTGTCACTACTGTTCTGTGGTTCCAGTTCTGTCACTACTGTTCAGTGGTTCAGGTTCTGTCACTACTGTTCTGTGGTTCCAGTTCTGTCTCTACTGTTCTGTGGTTCCAGTTCTGTCACTACTGTTCTGTGGTTTCAGTTCTGTCACTACTGTTCTGTGGTTCCAGTTCTGTCTCTACTGTTCTGTGGTTCCAGTTCTGTCTCTACTGTTCTGTGGTTCCAGTTCTGCCACGACTGTTCTGTGGTTTCAGTTCTGTCTCTACTGTTCTGTGGTTCCAGTTCTGTCTCTACTGTTCTGTGGTTTCAGTTCTGCCACGACTGTTCTGTGGTTCCAGTTCTGTCTCTACTGTTCTGTGGTTTCAGTTCTGTCTCTACTGTTCTGTGGTTTCAGTTCTGTCACTACTGTTCTGTGGTTCCAGTTCTGTCCTGATTGTTCTGTGGTTCCAGTTCTGTCTCTACTGTTCTGTGGTTTCAGTTCTGTCTCTACTGTTCTGTGGTTTCAGTTCTGTCACTACTGTTCTGTGGTTCCAGTTCTGTCCTGATTGTTCTGTGGTTCCAGTTCTGTCTCTACTGTTCTGTGGTTTCAGTTCTGTCACTACTGTTCTGTGGTTTCAGTTCTGTCACTACTGTTCTGTGGTTCCAGTTCTGTCTCTACTGTTCTGTGGTTCCAGTTCTGTCACTACTGTTCTGTGGTTCAGGTTCTGTCACTACTGTTCTGTGGTTCCAGTTCTGTCACTACTGTTCTGTGGTTCCAGTTCTGTCTCTACTGTTCTGTGGTTCCAGTTCTGTCACTACTGTTCTGTGGTTCCAGTTCTGTCTCTACTGTTCTGTGGTTCCAGTTCTGTCTCTACTGTTCTGTGGTTCCAGTTCTGCCACGACTGTTCTGTGGTTCCAGTTCTGCCACGACTGTTCTGTGGTTTCAGTTCTGTCACTACTGTTCTGTGGTTCCAGTTCTGTCACTACTGTTCTGTGGTTCCAGTTCTGTCTCTACTGTTCTGTGGTTCCAGTTCTGTCTCTACTGTTCTGTGGTTCCAGTTCTGTCACGACTGTTCTGTGGTTTCAGTTCTGTCACTACTGTTCTGTGGTTCCAGTTCTGTCACTACTGTTCTGTGGTTCCAGTTCTCTTGTTCTGGCTCTGTCATTCCAGTTCTCTTGTTCTGGCTCTGTCATTCCAGTTTCTCATTCCGGCTCAGTCATTCCAGTTTCTCATTCCGGCTCAGTCATTTCAGTTCTCTCGTTACGGCTCTGTCACTCTAGTTTTGTTTTTCCAGTCCTGTCATTCCAGTTCCCTCGTTCAGTTCAGTCAAGTTCCAGTTCTGATGTCCCAGCCTGGTCGCTTCAGTCCTATCATTCCTGTAATGCTGTAGCAACTAGGTTTAGACAGTGTTCAACCAATTTAAGTTAACTTCTTCTATGACTTTAAATCTTCCAACAACAATCTACTTACTTCAGCCAAAACAATCTCAAGTCAATAGTAACAGCTTTTATGTCAAATTTAGCAGATATTTTGTAATGTGGTAATTTTCCTAGCAATTACTCTCAAAATACTGCCAATATTGATTATTTTACTGCAAAGATATTCTTGGACCTGATTGTGTAACACCTGATGATAATCTGATGATAGTGCTCACAGAACTTCCTCTGTAACTAATCTTAGATCTGTTATATCTGTGTATGTAGGAAAGTTGTAGATAATTTGCATCTTTATTGCCTCCATCATTAGGAGGTGCCCTAAAGCCTGGCTGTATGAACTAAGTCTGGAATGGTAGAAAGATGACAATTGACTCACAAGTGACCAGGGTCCACTTGCACAAAGCGATCCTAGCGCTATGATGATCGTAACTCCCATACTTTAGCATGGGCTTACCATGGTCTTAGCGCTAAGATCGTTTTGTGCAAGAGGGCCCTGGATTAGAAACTCCTTTTAATACAGTGGCCCTTGGGGATTCCGGGTTAGAGTTGATCTCGAGCAACTAAATGGATCGGGTGGTCAGGCTCGGGGCTTAAATTAATTGCATACCATGGTATTCCAGAGTGTTTCATCCAGACTCGATTATTTATCACTAATAGAAATCAGTGTTCACAATCTCCATGTCCTGGTTTCTGCCTAAAATAATTTCAGTTTTGTTGCAAATATGCTTATCCCCATCTATTTACTATTAGTTTAAGGCTTCAAATCATGACGGGTGTTGGGGTAGCCTTGTGGTTTGGGATGCTCGTCACATTGAAGACCTGGGTTTAATTCCACACTTGGGTACAAAGTGTGAAGCCAATTATGCCACCCCTGCCGTGATATTGCTGGAATATTGCTAAGAGCAGCATAAAATCATACTCACTAAAATCACGAATACCATGACGTCATTGATATTTAAAGGTCAAGGGTAGTGGTTTGCCTTTCCAAATATATAAGCGTCAATTTTGAAGGCCACTTTATAGACGGCGACATATGGTATTGAGGAGTCGTTTAATGATTATTACATCTTGGTCTCATTCTTTTCAGAGGACATGAATGAGAATAGCACCACAAAATTCTAAAAAAAACTGATGTCAAGCTGATATCAGTGTTTTCCTCTTACAATGGCAATAGTATTAAGAAGTTTGCAAAATTTGTATTGTTTGCTTTGAAAAAGCAACATATTTTTTATCAATCATGTATAAACATGAAATATAGTTAAATTTTCTTGTATGTATGCATCAATTGTGTGTCTGTTTGTACAGTACTGTTGATAATGCTCTGGACATGTACGATATGCTGCTGGCTCCATTGTATGAATAATACACTCAAACTGTGACGTCCATGTATTGTAACCTCGTTTCAGAATGTCATAACACTGTATGGCTTAATCTCTGTTGTGTCACAGAACTGTCAAGTATGGACAATACGTTCCATGTTTATTCATAGGCTTCATCAGCAGCACACTATCATTCACTAATGACAATGTTTTCTTGAACACATTGTCTCATACTTCACTTACATTAACTATACTTTTATTGAGAATTGTTATGAGTGAGTTAGTGAGTATGGTTTTACGCGGCTTTTAGCAATATATCATGGCGGGTGACACAAGAAATGGGCTTCACACATTGTACCCATGTCGGGAATCGAACCCGGGTCTTCGGTGTGATGAGCGAACGCTTTAACCATTAGGCTACCCAACCGTCCCTAGAATTGTTATGATGGTGAATGTTACTCTATTATGAAAAGAGACCGCCTCTGCGAGGTGGTTCAATCCCCGACCACTTCATACCTAAAGACGTTAAAAGATGGTACTTCTTGTTAACCTGTCTGGGGCTCAGCATTTAAAGGGGGCTAAAACCAGGACTGGTCATCTAGGAGTGAGTATACTTTGTCTGAGTGGGGTACCGTATTCAACCCATTAAGCGCCCCACTCCCAATAAGTGCCCCCCCTCCCCCCGTTCCGAAAATTTATATAGTAATTATTTCGTTTTAAATGAAAATCGTCATTCAGTAAATTTGATCAAAACTTGATCGATGTATCAGTCACATGCTGAAGTGGTGCCTTTTGCTATTTTGTAATTTTTTTAAATTTTTCTTTTTGCTATTGAGGAATGTTTCAAAACT
The DNA here is from genome assembly GCF_022045235.1 of Haliotis cracherodii. Taxonomy (NCBI): domain Eukaryota; kingdom Metazoa; phylum Mollusca; class Gastropoda; order Lepetellida; family Haliotidae; genus Haliotis; species Haliotis cracherodii. Next base: position 37,840,807 of record NW_027266265.1, read on the forward strand.
TCATTTCTCCCTGTATCCATGGGCACAAGTAAGACTTAGCTGAAATGGAGGTAGGTGTTGTTTCTGGAGCAGCACTAAAAAACAGTTCAGCAGTGTTGAATCAAACATGTATTATTCAGGGGTTGAAGTGGTGCCTATTGCTATTTAGGACTTTAGATATTTTTTTTTCCTGTTTCCATGGCAAGAAGTTTTACTTTGACTACATCTAAAAAACTAATAGGTATTCTTCCTTGAAACAATGCACACATATGACCAGTTTGTCATCTGGAGCCTTTTGCTATTTAGGATTATTAGAATTTATATTTTTCCGTTTCCCTGGCAACAAATTTGACTTTGACTGTTCATGTTGGTGTGTAACTGACATAGAAATACAAAGTTTCGAATCCCAATTCCATGGTATTGTTTTGATTGCTCAATAACTACTCTTGTATACAGATCAGGTAGAAATTCTACTTCAAGTGGGCTTAACAGGCAGATAATTTGTTCTTTCGAACTTCTTGTGGCCGGGGGATTTGTCATCTTCTGATGACTCTTGTTGATATGTGACAAGACCCGTGATTTGCCAAGATCGATGCTCATGATCTCAGTCACTTGATTGTCCGGTCCCGACTTGAATATTTACAGACCATATATATAGGAATGTAAACCAACAAAATGTGTTTGGTCCAAAAATTAATACACGATCTGATTTTTAAAAATTTTATGTGGAAATTTAATATGTCGTAAGGGTGCTTTGCGTTTATCAATGTATTTTGAATGTAAGTATACAACAGAAACTGAACAGCTTAAGACGGATTGCCCATACAGGGCAAATCTGGATTAGCATGACCTTGAGTCAAGCGTGTGGTAATAGTGAGGGCTATCCACATAATACCTTAATATCTTCACGGCATTATGCACATGACTTGTGCTCCAGCTGCACCTTTATTTGTGTTCTTGTTGCATACGTAATTGGATTGCCTCCATGGTCTAGTGGATAGAGCGTCTGCCCGGAGAGCAGAAGGTCGGTGGTTCAATCCCCGGCCACATCATACCAAATGACGTAAAAAGATGGTACTTGTCGTTCTCTGATGGCACTTGTCGGTTCAGAGTCAGTGGACTGTGTCTGAGTGGGGTGTCCGTGTTAGACAGGGAGGGTTAGGAGTCAGTGTATTTGCCTGAGTAGTGTGTCCATGTTAGACAGTGGTGGTTATGGAGTCAGTGGACTGTGTCTGAGTGGGGTATCCATGTTAGACAGTGGTGGTTATGGAGTCAGTGGACTGTGTCTGAGTGGGGTATCCATGTTAGACAGTGGTGGTTCGGAGTCAGTGGACTGTGTCTGAGTGGGGTGTCCATGTTAGACAGTGGTGGTTATGGAGTCAGTGGACTGTGTCTGAGTGGGGTATCCATGTAAGACAGTGGTGGTTCGGAGTCAGTGGACTGTGTCTGAGTGGGGTATCCATGTTAGACAGTGGTGGTTCGGAGTCAGTGGACTGTGTCTGAGTGGTGTGTCCATGTTAGACAGTGGTTGTTATGGAGTTAGTGTATGTGTCTGAGTGGCATTTTATTCTAAGAGTGACATATTAAGAAGATATTTTTACTCTTGTGTGTTATCATATTGTAAATATTATTTATAAGGAATAAACAATATTTATTATGCTTGTCTTAGGCTTGCATAATACAATTTTTGCAATGTGGAAACACTCGGCTGATAAACTATTATTATTTTTATTTTATTTAATGTATTTTTTTATTTATTTTTATTTATTTTCTTTATTTATCTTTTTTTTTTTTTTTTTTTTTTTTTTTTTTTTTTTTTTTTTTTTTATTATTATTATTTTTTATATATATATATTTTTTTTTTGAGTAATTTTGTCAATTAGTAGCTTTTTGTCTGTAAAAGTTAATTTTCAATTTTAGATAGAAAACACTTGCTGGAATATGTGTTGACAATTTAAAGTTAATTTTGTTAATATTCAAGCTATTTGTTAGGACACCATGTTATGTACATAATGTGGGTTGAATGATCCAGCAGAAAGTTTGGTATCTTAACATTCACACTGTTTTAGGTGTATAATATTACAATGTCAATAACATCAGTCAACAAATATGACATTAATACTTTCATAGTCCCTATTTAGTTGGTGTGGAACTCATTAGTCTGAAAAGTTAGTTGACAAGTCCTTTTTTATACAGATATGATTACATGAGTCAACAAGGTGATGATAAGGCTGATCACTGTCCTCTTAAAATGTTCAGAAAGTAGATCAGGCGCTTGGTAACAAAACCCATTAGTCTGAAAATGAGTGAGTATGGTTTTACACCGCTTTTAGCTGTATTCCAGCAATATCATGGCAGGGGGACACCAGAAATGGGCTTCACACATTGTACCCATGTTGGAATTCGAACACAGGTCTTCAGCGTGACAAGCAAACGCTTTAACCACTAGGCTACCCCACCGCCCCTATTAGTCTGAAATGTTAGTTGACAAGTCTACTTTTATACAGATATGATTACGTAAGTCAACAAGGTGATGATACGGCTCACTGTCCTCTAAAAATGTTCAGAAAGTAGATCAGGCGCTTGGTAACAGGTTCATCAAATGTATCAGCAGCTTAGACTCAGTGTGTCACACTTGACCTGAACAGAACAAAACCAAGCAGGGACAGCAATGGAGAAATTTATTTAAGTGTCACATTTAAGTGCCATGTTAAAGTTCTATCTTATTGTGTCATTTTTAAGAGCCATCTTTAAGTGACATGTTTATGTGTTATTTTTGAGTGGCGTCTCTAAGCGTCATGTTCAAGTGGTATCTTTCAGTGTCATGTTCAAGTGATATCTTTAAGTTGTATCTTTAAGTGTCATGTTCAAGTGGTTTTCTTTAAATGTCACGTTCAAGTGGAATCTATAAGTGTCATGTTCAAGTGGAATCTATAAGTGTCATGTTCAAGTGGTATCTTTCAGTGTCATCTTTAGGAGTCACTTTTAAGATTCAAGTTAGGAAATGTTTAGGAATCATGTTTAAACACCATATTAAAGTGTACCAATATGAAAAGACTGACCTGAAATGAAGACCATCACAAGCTGTCACATCACTGTTAACTTTCTTCAACTTCAGAGTCCAGTTTAACACAGTCCCATGAAAACTCAGGAGTGCTGTTGACAAAGCATTTCCATTCCCGTTTTAGTCAAAGTCTCTCCAAGACACAGTCCATCAAAGTTCACGGCACTTCTTCACCGAGGTTGAAAATGAAAGAGAATGACTTTCACAGTTCATCCCTCCACCTCCAGCATAGTAGGGACTGCATCTCAACTAGTTGCCTATCACTGTCATCGTCTCTCGGCACACGATCAGGTGACAGTCTGGTACATACACTCCTCGATGACTGACTGATTAACTGGTGGAGGCTAGTCTAGAGGCTGGAGGCCAGAAGTGAACTTGGTTCTGGCTCTGCCTCTCACAGTCACTGCCTGGTGTTACACACTGACTGAGCCCACTATGGTTGTTAAGGGCCTTATGCCTTGCTAAGCTCTAAGCAGTAGGGTATATCACACTGCGATGGACTGACTGTCCTTAGCTTCGTTGTCAGTGGACATGCATAGATTGTGGGGAAGGATTGTGTCCTGAATTATGGGGGATGATATGTGTAGTTGGACTGCTTGCTGGAAGGAGTAATTGTGTAGGGTGGAAGGTTCATATTTATTCAATGCCTGTCCTTTTCATCCATGACTATAAGACTATATAAGGTTTATATCATTGTTAGGAGCATGGAGTTTGCTGATTTGAACACTTGGACATAAGTGTTTAGTTGGGAGTTCTATTATCATTAAGGGGAAACAGAAGCAGAATTTTATACAGAATCTCATGAATTTTGTTGCATAATTGTGTTGATATTCATTTGGTTTGCATCTCCTGTAGGGGAGGTGGGGTAGTCTAGTGGTTAAAGCATTTGCTGGTCACGCTGAGGATCCGGGTTCGATTCCCGACATGGGTACATTGTGTGAAGCTCATTTCTGGTATCCCTGCCTTGATATTGCTGGATTATTGCTAAAAGTGGCGTAAAACCATACTCTCACTCACTCACTCACTCACTCACTCACTCACTCACTCACTCACTCACTCGTGGCTGTGGGTTTCACCGAAGTGGTGAATGTCTGAGACCTGCATCACTTGAGGCTTTCCTCCCATGTTAAGCTGACATACCGTGGTATAACTGAAATGTTAAAAGTGATGTTAAACCCAACTCACTCACTCACTCACTCACTCACTCACTCTAGTACATTGTTCATGTCACTGGTTGGCTTTCAAAATGTTATGTGGAACAATTATTTCATCTTTGTCAGCTATTGCTGTCTGATCTAAAGAACAAGCAGAAACAAATATAGTACAGTATTAGTTTCTAGATAAGATCAATTTTCTATTGATTAAAAGAAAAAATTATTGCTTTATAAAAATAGAAACAGTTTTGGCGGCAGCAAGTTCTGTTGTGGCCTTGAGACAAGAATAAGTGAAATATTAGCCTTCTTCAAATGTTTCAAATGACATTTTCCATATTTTATGTTTATGAAACAAACTAATCAAGGCACCTGTGTACAGTACCTGGTACATGAAGTAGGAATGTTTGGTAGGACTGTCTGTCTGGTGTAGGGGGCACAGGTGGCCCAGTCCTCTAAGGCGCCCTAATTCGCTGTGCAGAGTTGCATCCCCTGGACACACCAGTAACCTATGATTGTGGGTTCGAATCCCGGTTCTCCCCGATTATGTTTCTAGGTTTGTCAGCACCATACCCGTGCTCGTGGGTTTCACCGAAGTGGTAAACGTCTTAGACCTGCATCACTTCGGGCTTTCCTCCCACATTAAGCTGACACGCCTTGATATAACTGGAATACTGTTAAAAGTGGCGTTAAACCCAACTCACTCACTCACTCACTCACTGTCTGGTGTAGCAGTAGGAACACATACACATTACTTTTACTTTGTCTGTAGACCGCCTCCGTGGTCTAGTGGTAGAGCGTCCCCCCGGAGAGCGGAAGGTCAGGGGTTCGATCTCCGGCCGCGTCATACCAAAAGACGTTAAAAGATGGTACTTGTTGTTACCCTGTCTGGCGCTCAGCGTTAAGGGGCTAGAACAAGGACTTGTCAGCTCGGAGTCAGTATACTGTGTCTGAGTTGGGTATTCATGTTAAACTGCGGCATGGTATCTCAGTGAAGTAGCACTATAAATCGGCATCAGTCCGAACAAGCACACACACACACACACACACACACACACACACACACACACACACACACACACACACACACACACACACACACACACACACACACACACACACACACACACACACACACATGCATGTCGCCATATGACGTGAGGTGGGGCTTTGGTTGTGAGTGGACAGGGATGAAAATGAAAAAATGAATTCACTTTTGTGGCCTCAGTGTTATCTTTTATATACAGGTTAACACACTTTACAGACTCATCTTGTTCAGTTGCCATGATCAACACATGTTTAAACTGATACTATATGTGTTTTAGGCACAGTGATTATGACATTTCCGATCATTTGTGTTTCCAGTTAAGATTAAGCAAAGTTTTTAGAAGCTAATTTAGGTGTTGGAGTACTGTTAGTGTAATCAGGAATAATTTAGATAGATAGAAATGTATTGTCCCAGTGATGCACCAAGTTTTGAATATTGCCATTTAATGAGTGTATATGAAAGACGTAGACAATTTTCATGAAACACCTTCCGGCCGACAAATATGACTCATTTTACTAATGACATTGCTCCCAAATGTGCATTGTTTTGTTATGAATGAGCCTGTTCCTTCACAGCTGTTAGTCATGTGAGAGTATTGTTGGAATACATGTAGGGGGCGGGGATGGGGACACATGGAGAGATGGGTGTGGCACATGGAGAGATGGGTGTGACACATGGAGAGGTGGTTGTGACACATGGATAAAGTGGGTGTGACACACGGAGAGATGGGTGTGGCACATAGAGAGATGGGTGTGACACATGGAGAGATTGGTTAGACACATGGAGAGACTGGTGACACATGGAGATATGGGTGTGACACATGGAGAGATGGGTGTGGCACATGGAGAAATGGGTGTGGCACATGGAGAGATTGGTGTGACACATGGAGAGATGGGTGTGACACATGGAGTGGTGGGTGTGACACATAGAGAGATGGGTGTGGCACATAGAGAGATTGGTGTGACACACGGAGAGATTGGGGTGACACATGGAGAGATGGGTGTGACACATGGAGAGATTGGTGTGACACATGGAGTGATGGGTGTGACACATGGAGAGATTGGTGTGACACATGGAGAGATTGGTGTGACACATGGAGTGATGGGTGTGATACAAGGATACAGTGGGTGTGATACATGGATAGAGTGGGTGTGACACATGGATAGAGTGGGTGTGACATGGATAGAGTAGGTGTGACACATGGAGATATGGGTGTGACACATGGAGTGATGGGTGTGATACAAGGATACAGTGGGTGTGATACATGGATAGAGTGGGTGTGACACATGGATAGAGTGGGTGTGACACATGGATATGTGGGTGTGACACATGGATAGAGTGGGTGTGACACATGGATAGAGTGGGTGTGACACATGGATATGTGGGTGTGACACATGGATAGAGTAGGTGTGACACATGGATAGAGTAGGTGTGACACAAGGATAGAGTGGGTGTGACACATGGAAATGTGGGTGTGACACATGGATAGAGTGGGTGTGACACATGGAAATGTGGGTGTGACACATGGATAGAGTAGGTGTGACACAAGGATAGAGTGGGTGTGACACATGGAAATGTGGGTGTGACACATGGATAGAGTGGGTGTGACACATGGATATGTGGGTGTGACACATGGATAGAGTAGATGTGACACATGGAAATGTGGGTGTGACACAGGGATGGAGTGGGTGTGACACATGGAAATGTGGGTGTGACACAGGGATGGAGTGGGTGTGACACATGGATATGTGGGTGTGACACATGGATAGAGTGGGTGTGACACATGGAAATGTGGGTGTGACACATGGATAGAGTGGGTGTGACACATGGAAATGTGGGTGTGACACATGGATAGAGTGGGTGTGACACATGGAAATGTGGGTGTGACACATGGATAGAGTGGGTGTGACACATGGATAGAGTGGGTGTGACATGGATAGAGTAGGTGTGACACATGGAAATGTGGGTGTGACACAGGGATGGAGCAGGTGTGACACATGGAGAAATGGGTGTGACACAGGGAGCTGAGGATGACAAATGGGCACCTGGTTTTTGACAAGTTGAGACATTGAATCGGAAAGAAAGGCCTATAATATAATGTAACAAGTTTTTGTTTTATGTTTTGGATGGATAAATATAGCTCTTGTTTTGTGCTTGTCTTTAAGGAATTGCATATGCAGGTGCTCCAACTGATGATCACTCACCAGCCTCTCACATCCTTGCATACTTCACAGTCCACATCTTCATGCAGTGTGACAGCTAATGCGTGTTGAGTTAAGGTTGGGCTATAAAGGAAGTGCATCTGGAATTCAAATGCAACCTCTTTTCCTTTCCTGCAACCCGTGTGCAAAAAAACCTCTTAATTTAATCATTAATTAATCAAACAGGGCATGGCCATGAGAGGAATGTATTGTCTAGACTTGCTGGTAATGGCTGTGACATTATTGCAGATCAGTTCTTGGTGTAGTTTGAGATGTGTTTGTTCGAAGGTAATGGGGCATAAATGCCAGGTTACGTGTCTGTTTTCTTCATCAAACGAGGTGGTATAAGTGACCCAGTCATCTAAGGCACCAAAATTATACGTACAGAGTTGTGTCCCTTTGGCAGACCCGAACCTGTGATTGTGGGTTGAATCCAGTTTGCTCTGATTATGGTTCTAGGTATGTTAGCACCATACCTGTACTTGTGGGTTGCACCAAAGTGGCAAGCATGTGAGACCTGCATCACTTTGGGCTTTCCTCCCACATTAAGCTGACACATTAATCATGAACAACAATTATCATGAAAAACTAAGGTTGAAGGTCTCATGTAAAGCCAGTTGTAAATTGTTTCATGATTTATGTTTGCAGAGTACGTCTTTTCCAGAGAGTCAGTTTGATGTTCATACACTTTCCTTATGGTCAGAAATAACTACGTTTATATTCCACATTGCACATACCATTGTAACAGAACCGCCTACCTGGTCTTGTGGTAGAGCGTCCGCCCGGAGAGCGGAAGGTCCGGGGTTCGATCCCTGGCTGCGTCATACCAAAAGACGTTTAAAGATGGTACTTGTTGTTACCCTGTCTGGCACTCGGCATTAGGGGCTAAAACAAGGGCTGGTCAGCTCGAAGTCAGTATACTGTGTCTGAGTGGGGTATTCATGTTAAACTGCGGCATGGTATCTCAGTGAGTTTGCACTTTAAATCAGCATTGGTCCGGACTATATAAGTGCAATAATCTTGGATGCGACGTTAAACCAAATTTCACCTCACCTCACCTCACCATTGTAACACCTAGCATTAGCAATGTACAGAGTCATTGCATGTGCTCAGTGAAACAACAGTCTCTCAAGCCTCTCAACAAGCTTCTCACATAGCTTTGATTGTTTCAGCCAAGGAACATTTGGATCTCTATCACGGAACATTTTTTGAATTACCGATCGTCAATCTTGATGCTTTTTTTCTGTTTTTTCCAAGGGCCATTACACAAGGTGAACTTAGAACTACAACTGTTATATAACTCCCATGCTTTAACTGAGACTGTTGCGGTGGGGTAGCCTGTTGGTTAGAGCATTCGCTTGTCACGCCGAAGGCCCTGGTTCGATTCCCCACAAGGGTACAATGTGTGAAGCCCATTTCTGGTGCCCCAGGCTGTGATATTGCTGGAATATTGCTAAAAGTAGCATAAAACCATACTCACTCACTCACTCACTTTCACAGAGACTAATAACATTGGTGGAGCAAGGCTTGGTGGAGCAGGGATGAATGCTTTCAGTAAGATGGATGTCCAGGTCATGTCTCATGAATTGTTATGGCACAGAATGAGCAGTTACAGCCAGGTTAATGTTGGAGAAAAGCCCAAAATAGATACATGTTTACTTCTGTGAAGGTTTTGTAGCTACATGTTCTCTTATTGTGCCTACAGATCCAAGTATAACACTAGAAAAAGAAAGATCCCGAGGCAGAGGGAGATGAAGGCAGAATCAGTTGGAGATGAAGGCAGAATCAGTTGTAGGCACAATGAGCTGTAGGCACAATCAGCTGTAGGCACAATCAGCTGTAGGCACAATCAACAGCAGGCACAATCAGCTGTAGGTACAATCAGTCATAGTACAATCAGCTGTAGGAACAATCAGTTGTAGGCACAATCAGCTGTAGGCACAATCAGACGTAGTACAATCCGCTGTAGGCACAATCAGTTGTAGGCACAATCAGCTGTAGGCACAATCATCTGTTGAAGGATCAACAGCAGGCACAATACACTGTAGGCACAATCATATGTAGGCATAATCAACTGTAAGCATAAATCAGATGTAGCACAATCAACAACAGGCACAATCAGATGCAGCACAATCAACAACAGACACGATCAGATGTAGCACAATCAACAACAGGCACAATCAGATGTAGCACAATCAATAACAGGCACAATCAGATGCAGCACAATCAACAACAGACACGATCAGATGCTAAGCACAATCAACAACAGGCACAATCATACAATCAACAACAGGCACAATCAGCAGTAGGATAATGAACAACAGGCAGAACAACAGGCAGAGCAATCAACAACAGGCACAATCAGCTGTGGAACAATCAACAACGGGCACATCAGCTGTAGAACAATCAACAACAAATACAATCAGATGTAGAATGATCCACCAATCAGCTGTAGCACAATTAACAACAGGCACAATCAGCTATAGCACAATCAGCAGCAGGCACAAACAGCTGTTCAAATACTTTTCCAAACAACTCAAGTTGACCGACCACCTGTACATCACTCAGTACGAAATATTAGGAGAAAAGTTGTTTGTTTAAATCTCTACTTTTAGATTTCTCTTAAAAGCTGAACACTTTTTGTGCATACCGATTTAAGTAAGTTCTATGACTTCACTTGTCAGTGTTTGGGGAAGAGTGAGATTTTGTTAGAGCAAACTACAATCATGTCAGACAGACCTTGGAGAATCTCTCTCAGAATAAGGAGTTGTTTGTTCTGTATAATAAAAACTAAACAAGCGCATCCAAGTAATATTGATAAGACTGGCAGAAAACATTTCACTGTACCTTTTTACTGCTCCAGTATTTGTCCTATTGGTGATGGGGGCACGGGTGGAGTCATCTACAGTGCCACAATTCACTGTACGGAGTTGCATCCCTTGGGCACCCCAGCAATGTTTGATTGTGGGTTCGAATCCTGGTTCGCCCCAATTATGTTTCTAGGTTTGTCAGCACCATACCCGTGCCTGTGGGTTTCACCACAGTGGTAACAGAGACTTGGTGGTGTATGGAGAATGTGGAAGATTCCCTCTCTATGTATATTCAAATATAAAAGTTATTAAATACTGGCTGAGTCTTATTGACATGCCCTCATATAGATTGCCAAAAAAGTGTTATAATATGATGAGAGTTTATGATAATAATGGGAAAAGAACCTGGGTTACAGGTGTTAGAGAATTACTTTTCAGTTGTGGCTTTGGTGATATTTGGCAAAACCAAAATGTGTATTCCAAATTAATGTTTATACTTTCATTAACCCAGAGATTAAAGGATATTTTTTTACAATCTTGGACTGCATCATTAACTCTAACAAACAAGTGCTCTTATTACAAAATGTTTAAATCAGAAATAATTATGGAAGATTATTTATCAAAAGTTAATGTTAAAAAATTTCGAACAGCTCTTTCACGTTTGAGATGTTCTTCTCACGACCTTTTAATAGAAACCGGGCGTTATGCAAACATTCCTCGTGAAGAAAGGATCTGTAATCTATGTAGTTTAAACTCAGTAGAAGATGAATTTTATTTCTTACTTGTATGTCCAGTGTATTTACACCTTAGAGAAAAAATACCTGCAAGCTTATTATTACAGGTACCCTAATATTATTAAATTTGTTACACTGCTGTCAAACACACAAAGAAGTATCTTACAAAATGTTTCCATGTACATATATTATGCCTCTTTATACCGACAGAACATTATGAAAGAATAATCTTAGCTGCTTGGTATTTGGAAACTTTTGTGTATATACATTAAGTACACTTTTATAGATATTTGCCATTTGAATAAACTACAAACAAAAGAGTTAGAAATGGTATTAAACTATTAGGCTGTCATATGATATTGTGGGACCTGATATTACAAATGGTTTAGTATAGTTATATGTATATGAAATGATATGATGTGACATGACATGATGTGATATGATATGATAAGTGTTGTGGTGTGATATGATACATGAGGGGGTATGATGCAATATGTTATGTGTATTATAGAAATTGGGTAAATACTGTTTTTTAGTGTACATATTATATGGCTTGTGGTCGTCCAGTGTTGAATAAATATTGATTGATTGATATGATATAAATTGGCATGGAATGACATGGCATTATATGGTATGATATGATAAGATATGATGGGACAAGCTATGAAATTGCTAATGTGTTGTGTGATATGACATGTTGAAATGTGATATAATATAGGTGTGATTTATGGTACGATGGTATGTATGGTATGTTATGATATGATAATGGTATATGAAATAATACTATATAGTATGATGTTATAATAATGATACAATATGATATGATGTTATAGAATATGTTGTATGATATAACAAGTTGTGATATGGTAAAATAGAAATTATGAAATTGCAGGGTATGGTATTGTACTGTATGTGTGAAATTATGTGACTGTGTTGAGATGCGATGTGGAATGATGTGAGGTGATTTGGTGAGATATGTACATAAATTGTATAAAATTGTATATTCTTCAAATTGTACTATAGGCCTGTGGCCTCTTCAGTACGTGAAATAAAGATTGAACACAGTGGTAAACATCCGAGACCTGCATCACTCCCAAATTAGTGAGTGAGTTGGGATTAACGCCGCTTTTAACTGTATTCCAGTTATATTACGGCATGTCAGCTTTATGTGGGAGGAAAGCCCGAAGTGATGCAGGTCTCAGACATTTACCACTTTGGTGAAACCCATGAGCACGGGTATGTTGCTGACCAACCTAGAAACATAATCAGGGCAAACTGAGATTCGAACCCACAATCATAGGTTTCTGGCGTGCCCAAGGGATGCAACTCTGCACAGCGAATCGCGGCATCTTAGACGACAAGGACACCCGTGCCCCCTACTCCCCCTACATTAAGCTGACAAGCCATGATGTGTCACAATACCACACTGATATTTTAGTCAGATTGGGTAGGTTGAAAATAAATGTGCAGGATGATTTCTTTATCTACAGTAACATTTACATAAATTTCAATCCATCCGAGACATGGGCTTATTTGTATGTAATGGCCAGAAACCATATAGAAAAATAAAAATATGATTAATCATTTCATAACAATTTAGGATTACTTTTTGTAAGATTTCTGCAGTTTTATTGGGTCAGTCCAATCCATAAAGCAAACAATGAAGAACTGGGGCCTTAGATCAAATCCTATGACGGTATTACGGGTAACCAACTTTTTTTTATGGCACCATACTCTTTGCATATATGGTGTGAAATTTACTGAGAAGGCCAAATCAGTTTGGTCGTCTGTCAACTAAAACTCCCTGTAATGAATGAAAACATCCCCATCTCTATCAATAACCATGAGAAGAAAGTCCTACGACTGGCGTGGGATAAATCTTGGCACAAGAAGTTCGGAATACTCAATCCTTGTTTTGTCTGTCATAGCTCAGGAAGCCGTGAATTCAACTTCCTGAATAGCAAGACTTGTGGACGTGATGAATATTTCTGCTAAACCGTGAACAAATAGATATTAGGTCAGCACGACTTTTGTGGCATTATTGCAAATTGGTCCTGATGTTCTTCAGTAGATGAAAGATGGGTAAAGTTCATGGTTTGATGTATGTGGGTATTTGGGTTAATGAGTAGCAGTGATTTAGTTCGCATTCTTTAAAAGTGAAATTGAAGAGTAAATAGATATATCTTTCTCTGGTTCAACTTTTTGGGTACAACGTTGCCAGGATCCCCTGGAGATAAGTCCGAATCCCAGGTTTTCCCAGATTTTGAATTCTTGGTCTGTCTGGACCATGTTGCTCTTGCTCTTGTTTCACCAAAGTGATAAATGTTTACGATTGCCATCAGGCTTTCCTTCCACATTATTAAAGGTCACCAGGCTACACCTGGCTTTCCTTCAACATTATTAAAGGTCACTAGGCTACAGCAGGCTTTCCCTCCACATTATTAAAGGTCACTAGGCTACAGCTGGCTTTCCTTCCACATTATTAAAGGTCACTAGGCTACAGCTGGCTTTCCTTCCACATTATTAAAGGTCACTAGGCTACAGCTGGCTTTCCTTCCACATTATTAAAGGGCACTAGGCTACACCTGGCTTTCCTTCCACATTATTAAAGGTCACTAGGCTACACCTGGCTTTCTTTCCACATTATTAAAGGTCACTAGGCTACAGCTGGCTTTCTTTCCACATTATTAAAGTTCACTAGGCTACAGCTGGCTTTCCTTCCACATTATTAAAGGTCACTAGGCTACAGCTGGCTTTTCTTCCACATTATTAACAAGGATCAGGTCTTGCAGGCTTTCCTTCCACATTACTAAAGGTCACTAGGCTACAGCAGGCTTTCCTTCCACATTATTAAAGGTCACTAGGCTACAGCTGGCTTTCCTTCCACATTATTAAAGGTCACTAGGCTACAGCTGGCTTTCCTTCAACATTATTAAAGTTCACTAGGCTACAGCTGGCTTTCCTTCCACATTATTAAAGGTCACTAGGCTACAGCTGGCTTTCCTTCCACATTATTAAAAGGCAGTAGGCTACAGCTGGCTTTCCTTCAACATTATTAAAGGTCACTAGGCTACAGCTGGCTTTCCTTCCACATTATTAAAAGGCACTAGGCTACAGCTGGCTTTCCTTCCACATTATTAAAAGGCACTAGGCTACAGCAGGCTTTCCTTCCACATTATTAATGGGGATCAGGTTCTAACTTCAAAATAATAACCTCAAAATATAAACCTCCACCCATGCGGAAAGAGAGAAAATCCTTTATCCACAACTTTATCATCCCCCCTAGTGTTTGAAATTCTATTAGCCCTTAGGATACGTTTAACATAACAACTGCAACTATGCTTGCCGTAAGAGGCGCCTAACGGGATCGGGTGGTCAGGCTCACTGACTTGGTTGATGCATGTCATCGTATTCCAATTGCCTGGATCGATGTTCATGATGTCAATCACTGGATTGTCTGGTCCAGACTCTATTATTTACAGACCGCCATCATATAGCTGGACTATTGCTGAGTGCGGCATTAAACAACAAACAAAGGACAAAAAAGGAAAAACATTAACAATTGGTCCGGGTTAGCGTGCTAGTGCTAATTTCCTTGTATGTGAACTTCAATGAAATGTTCAGATCAGCTTGTGGGAGTTAGGTACACAGTCAGAGACTGTTCGAGAAAAGTAGGCGAATGTCTTTGACGTTCAATCATTCCTCCCTGCCAAAACTGACACATATGAATGAAACCTATTAAACAAGCCTCCAAAATAAGTCCACCAATGAGACTTGCATTATGGTTGGAAATTAATTTGGACTATGGTTTCAGTGTTTGTGATTGACTTTGCTTATTAATCTGATTGTTTGTCTCATGCTGCCTGGACACAGTAAGGACACTGAGGTCACTGGTCGTGAGATAAATTCCTTGTAGGATCAAATTTTGTTGAAAAATGACAGTGGATATTGTCTCTGACTACTTACATTCAAGGATTGTGGAGGAAAGAGGTTGCTATCTTGGCATGACTTGGTTATATGAACCAATAATACAATTATTTTTTGTTATTTTTTTGTAATGTGCCAAATCCACCCTATTCGAATCATCAGTGTGCACTCGTCTTTCTCAACTCCCTAGGGAGTACACAACGCAAGATGCCTATGAGGCACTAGAAGGTTAATAGCCACATAACCCATCTTATCCTTCTGGATACCCAGGCCTCGAAGTTGCGACTAAAATGGTCGCCAATGCAACCTAAATTTCAATTTGCCTACTGTCTAAAATTCAGAGGTAGCCAAATGGCTTCCTTCAAAATATCTTGTGGCAACTAAATTCTATTGCTTCACATTTGAAGACACAAAAATATATAACAGCTAAATGTGGAAAAGATGTCTGCTAATAAATGTACTTGCGTAAAAGCCCTGCTAAAGTCGACAATGAACAGAAATACATAAATATTATTGTAATTAGTATCTTATTTCAGTTGACAATGCTCATCCGATAAGCAAGGATATACCTAAATAATCTAGTAACATAAATTGCATCATTGTTCGAGTCACAAGTAACAAAATCAAGTACATGTTCCACTAATATTACAGTTTCAAGCCTAGTGCTATGACTTGTACATATCATTATAGTTATTTGATAAAAGATCATTTCAAATGCTTTTGGCTACCTACAATATTGGCTTGACTTCTTGATTTTACCACTACTACCTGGGAAAAAATGCTTGGAGCCATATGGATACTTGGTAAAAATTTAAACTTTGAGGCCTGATACCTATTCACTGCTGAGTGAAAAGGCATATGTGAACAAAGTCACTTGCCCACGGAGACACCATATGTGTTACATAAAGGATAAAGCGCGTCTCTTGAGGTTTAAAAATGTAAAACCGCTAGCGGGGTAGAGCCCAAGGTCAAGGTTTTACATTTTCAGCCGAAACCGACGAGGCATGTTTTATCCAACTTATGAACCGGCTAAATGCAAGAAATACCAGAAAAATTAAGAAAATTTTGACATACCTTATAGTAAAACAATACAGTGTATTGCAGTATAAAAGGAATTCGCTCAAAGCGTGCGAGAGAAAAAAACAAGTGCAGCATGGCCTAGCTGGAGTCATGACATGATAAACTTAACAACTTCTCATCAGTGGGTTACAAAACTGAACACAATATGTGAGGTTGCAGGTTCTATTCACGTCATGGAATTTTCATGTTATGTGACTTTTAACCAATTACCAAACACAATTGTGTTAACATCAAGAGTCAAGTTAATGAAACGTTTTTTGCAAAACCTAGATACCGTATTTGACGTAATAAGCGCCCAGGGCGCTCTCAAAATTAGAAATAGGGGCTCTTATTAGAATATCATTATGGTGAAAAAAAAACAGAGTTGAAAGATAAATTTCGTGGTTTATTCTAACAGCCTGAAATGTTTATGTACTACAAATATATTTTTCCAGAATTTAATTGCCCATAATTAAGGGTGCATATAACACACGAGTTCGTTTTATACGCAAATAAATAAGTCTTTTGCGCATTGATCAAACGGAAGGGGTGCTAATTGGGATTGTTCACTAGCCAATGTATTAGCAAATATTAGAGCGCTTATTAGAGCAGGGCGCTTGTTACGTCGAATACAGTATTACAATTGAATTGTATTCATCAGGTCCTGGGCATTCCACCGAAATGCCCCTGGCATTGTTGATATAGCCTGCTTTGTAAGTTTATCAGCATTTAGAAGAACCTTCTGTTGCTGTTGTGGGGGGCACGGGTGGCCCAGTCGTCTAAGGCGCCGCAATTCGCTGTGCAGAGTTGCGTCCCTTGGGCATGCCAGAAACCAATGATTGTGGGTTCGAATGCCGTTTTGCCCCGATTATGTTTCTAGGTTTGTCAGCACCATACCCGTGCTCGTGGGTTTCACCGAAGTGGTAAGCATCTAAGACCTGCATCACTCCGGGCTTTCCTCCCACATTAAGCTGACACGCTGTGATATAACTGGAATACAGTTAAAAGTGGCGTTAAACCCAACTCACTCACTCACTGTTGCTGTTGTGTGACATCATCAGAGGTTTTTTAATGTGCTTCAGTGTGGGTTAGGACCGAAGCCCTAGAAACTCTCAAGAGTCAAGCTGGCAAACACGGTCACCCATCCACCTACTTTCCATGACCAGGGTTGCTTAACTTTGCCTCCTCATTTGTGACCAGCAGGCTGTGCACGGGAACACGTACCACCACTTCACATCAGTTTATCTTGTGACAACTGCAGCTAATTCTTAAAATTGTCAGTTTTGTGAGTGGTTGTGGCTGTCAAGATTGTCAGGCAACCAGGTTGAGAGCAGTGTATCGAAGGCTAGGATAATAACCATTGCTTAATAATGATGGTTTATTTCTTTTTGTCAGAGCTGAGTTGTGTCATTGTGAGTTCTGTTTTACACAGCTTTGAACGGTATTTATGTTTCGTCAACTTCATGGGGAGGAAATCTTGATGTTATGCAGATTTTGGACGTTTATTACTTTTGTTTGTTTTTTGTTTTTCTAATGTCTCACTCAGCGATATTCCATCTATATGTCAGTGGTCTGTTATTAATTGAGTCTGGATGAGCGTTGTTTTATTCTGGTTTGCTTAGTATTTATGTTGCATCAGGACTTTTATCCCCAGCGATGCATTTTGTTGGCAGTATTAAAATCATCTCCATATGTCCATGTAAGCTGTTCTTTCCGGAGCAGATCTTGAGAACTTTACAATATTTTTTCACCAAACTTGGCATACAGATCGGTCTACTGTTGAACTGGTGCCTATTGATAGTTTAGGGTTTTCAACAAAAATTGTTTTCAAGTCCCACCTCCTGCAACGCAATTTGTAGGGATATTGAGGGACACCATCCAGCCGATGAGCATCATGAGCCATGATCTAAACAATTGGGATACGATGACATGCATCAACCAAGTCAAGCCACCTGATCCCAATAGTCGCCTCTTACAACAAGCATAGTCACTTTTTACAGCAAGCATGGGTTGCTGAAGACAAATTCCAACCAACTTCATGGCAGGGGTCAAACCTGACAACCCTAGAGAAAAGGTCTTCAGGGGTAGAATAGGTCTTCAGCAGTCCATGCTTGCCGTAACAGGCAACTAATAATGCTTGCAATAAGAAGCAACTAACGGGATCGGGTGGTAAGGCTTGCTGACTTGGTTGATGCATGACATCGATTCCAATTGCGTGGATCGAAGCTCATGATGTCAGTCACTGGATTGTCTGGTCCAGATTCAATTATTTTACAGACCGCCATCATACAGCTGGAATATTGCTGAATGCGGCATTAAACAATAAACAAAAGATAAAATGGAAAAACATTAACAACTGGTCCGGGATAGCAGGCTCGTGCTAATTGTGGTGTTAAACAACACACAAACAAATCCTACAATATGTATAGGTTGCAAGGGATGGTGAAGGACCTCTGCTAACCCAGAATCCCAACAGGGTACAAATTTGTATTCATCTGCTTTTAGATATCAAAGATGATGTTGAGAATGCTTAGGTTGGAGGGATGTGTCTATATCATCAAAACAAACCTGCCTGATATTGACCATATCAACTCCAGCTGGCTGACCAAACATGGACAAATCAAACAACTATGATGGATAGCCAGTGGTCAGGGCCAGTGAGACTTGGGATTAGGGTATGGAACTATGAGATTATGACAAAGTTTGCCTGATAGAGATTGAGCACATGTTTACATGTTAAGGATCTGCCCTGTAAATGGCCTCTAGGGCCAATTACATTCATTTTCATCCATGAAATGTCTGGAAGATCATGGTGCAGATTCATAGAGCTCTTGTAACTTGATTCTTTTGGGAGATGGTACTTCTTCAATCAACATAGGCGGCCACTAGATCATTTAGCCAAAACGGTAATTGAGCCATGACCATGTAGTAGCATGGCTCCACAACCTGCATTCTGTGCTGTACGACTGCTTTTGCCCAGACCAAGGGTTTCCGCTTTTATCCAATTAATGCCATGTTTTCAACTTGTACTAATCCTGTAGTTAATCTAACCAAGATTGTTTTCACTGACAGTATTAGGTGACAACATAACTAAAAGGTCTGAATCTAATTTTAATATCATATTATCAATATCTACCAGACAAACTTACAATTACTTCAGAACCGTGAAGATCCGGGGTAGAAAAGGTCTTCAGCAACTCATGCTTGCAGTAAAAGGTGTCTGTCATTGTCGTAAGAGACGACTAAAGGGGTCGGAGGGTCATTGTATCCCAGTTGCTTAGATCGATGCTCATGATATCAATCACTGGATTGTCTGGTCCAGACTTGATTATTTACAAACCACCGTCAAAAAGTTGGAATATTGCTGACTGTGGCATTAAACAACAAACAAGCAAACTAACTAACAATATAATACAATAAGTTTAGCAGCCTTTCTGTAAATTATACCTGCTTGATAATTGATGAAACAATTCCTTAGTGATCCACTAGTCTGTAGCTTTCATGCCTCTCTATGGCATTCTTTTAGGATCAGGTCACATAATCAGTGAAGCTATTTTCACCTACCTATTATTTGATGTTATTTTTAACTCCAAAATTAGTTGCTTAGAAAAGACCAGTTTCTCAATCATCCCAGCATCTTTTATAAGGCCAGATTTATTTTTAGTTCTGGGTTTACATATTATTTGGGGAAAAGAAACTTGTTGGTAGTTTTGGATGGTGAAAAAGTTTAAAAACATGTTGCGTATCATTTTGGTTTTGGCTGAGAAAGTTTTCTGAATATGTTACCATGTGTGTCATGTTACTTTTACTTATGTCATTTTTCTTTAACCTATTTCATGCACAACTGTTTTTGAGGTAAACAAAGAAAAACTTCAAAGTTGTTTTTCAGTTTGTCCACACTGATTATTAGAGCCTGCTGGTCTGTAAACCATGTAGTATGGTACAGAATGGCTGAGGTTAGCACAGGTCTACTGTTCTTGTCCCATCACAACTACAGGTAGGAGAAAGCTGTTTCCTGTGTTGTGGGTGCTAATCACTTGGCAGTCAATACCCACTCACTTGACCGTAATCACCAGATGCAGTATTCGTGTGTCAGTTTTGGTAATCAGCATCATTCAGATCATTACACAGCCCCAGTTGATCCCAGCTTTACTGTGTAGTGTGTTAGGGTAATGAGCCCCCTGAGACTCACTGACCACTGGAGTGACTGACGCTGTTCATCAAGACTAATCCACTCAGGCTATTTAGTGGAGGTCAGCAGTGGCCTCTTGTAATGTGACTACTTAACCAAGTGAGTCGTATTTGTCTCGTGATTTAGATTGGATTTGGATTTGTTGAGTAAGTGAGTGGGTGTTGTTCACACTACATATCTTTTTATATTATTTTTTATTCTAAGGGGGAGTTGTGCGTTTGGCAAGCAAAGTACATATCTTTTTATCATATTTTTTTATTCTAAGGGGGAGTTGTGCAGGGTTGCATTTGGCAAGCAAAATGCATATATTGTTATCATATTTTTTTATTCCAAGGGGGCGTTGTGCAGGGTTGCCCTTGACAAGCAAAATACATATCTTTTTATCATATTTTTTTTATTCTGAGGGGGCGTTGTGCAGGGTTGCCTTTGACAAGCAAAATACATATCTTTTTATCATATTCTCCGTTCCTCATAGGCCTCACTTTTTTAATTATAATGTTTAACGGATTTATTCCAGCTTTTCCGCACAAGGTTGGTCGAAAAAAAAATTTAATAAAATAGCTATGTCAATCATTTATTCATTTGTTTATTTATATGAAAGTCATTCTGAAACTGCAGCTGGCTTCTTGAATCTCTGATAGTGATGTAGACATGGAATTATATATAACAGTTTATATTGTATAAGAGGTTCTAAATTACTGGCAGGAGACGTAATAAAATTAAATATTTTTATGTTTAATTTCATTCTTTTCCAGCTGCTTTCAGTAGGGAGGGTGGGCCTGTGAAACAAAAATTTTAAAAAGTGTGGCATAAAGGATATTTATGATACAAAGAGCACACAGGGGTAAATATCTCTTTATCAGATATGTCATTCTTAAAACAATAAATTTCTGAGGTGTAATTTCGCTCAATGAAGTAGAAAATGCGTATGAATATAGAGTTTGAGTGAATCAGCCCAATCATCATATAGTGCCAAATCATTTGCAGCCATCTTTGTCTACAGAATCTGCTAAACATTATGAAATCCTATCTAAACCTATTTGGAATGTCAGTCAATAGTTTAATGAGCATTGCATCAATGTCTGGAGTACTTCATGTGAGGTTTATCGGATTGTGATAACAATTTTATGGACTGGTTTATCATATCAACAACACTTTGCATTATATGATAAAATCATTTAGTGACATTTTTTTAACAAAAATAATAGTTAATTGTTCTCCAAAACTCCAAAATCGTTGAATATATTAGATCAGTCTAGTGGTGAACTGGTGCCTTTTGACAATTTGGTCCAATGGTTTGAGTGGCACATCTCCCAGTGTTTCTTAGCAGTGCCTGCATCAGGGTTCTAACCCAAGATTCACCTTCATTTTCTGTAGCAATAAAGATGGGGGAGGGAGAGACTGAGTTGCTATACAGAAATATTACCCCCCAACTAGACCACCATCTTTTGCCTCAAAATTCAACTTTACATCTATGGTAAAATACACAAGTATGGATATGATCCTCAAATACTTAAAATTGAAATCAAGTAAACTTACGATCAGCAGATTTTGGTATGGCATAGGACTTAACTCTGCACAGATCATTGCACTACCATGGATGAATATGTTGTTTGTTTAGATCTAGCCTGAAACATGGTCATCAGACAGTGGAGCACAAAACATATTCTCTCTAAATTTGTTCTAAGATGGGTGATAACTAGGGGCACAACAGGTAACTGGAACATAGATTTGTTTTAATAAAATGAAAAATTCTTTGAATAGTAATATCCAAGTTTGATATATTAGTTCAGGGTAATTTTATTCATTAACATAATATTCCAGTTCATGAAAAATGATATTTTTAAAAATAATTATTTATTAATGTATCAATCCTCCTGTGTCCTACACGGAAATGACATTTGTTTCAACATCTGTATTTTTCAATTTAATCCTTGAAAGGTCCAGATTATTTGCTTATTCACCAACACAAAGTCAGCATCAATGAAATATTAGACAGAAAAACTAAAATATACCGGCAAATTTACATTTTTTTAAAGGAAATATATGTGTGTCCCAGAAATGTTTGTCATTACCGTCAAAGTACTTCTATGTCAAGTACTTGATCCAAGGAAGATCACTCTCATCAGAAAGTGTCACTGTGAAAGAGAGCAGCATGGCCACATTGTGAAGAAATGTTTGAGTTTAGTATTTAATATGAAATCCATAAGTATGTACTTAATCCAACTTAGAATATTTTTTATACTTCGACATTTGTGCAATCTATAACTTAAAAACTACTTCATGGATTATTTTCTAAATGGGAATATAATTTCTATACCAATAGGAGAGGTGCAGTGCAAAATTTCAATGGTGGATTTTCTGAGTAAATATTGCTTTTGTCAAATGTTGAACTTAGAAATATGTTGGAGTTCAAGTCGGGGGTATTAGCAAGCCGTGATTACTTTTTGTCTTGTATTTATTGTAATATCCCAATAATGGTTCAACTATTGATAACGCATCCAAATCAGAATTAACTATTGAAATAGTATCTGAATGTTTCAACTATTGAAGTAGAATCCCCATTATGTAACATATGTTATATTTGGGATGACACTTTCTTTGTCATGTGCAAATCCTTGTTCTCTTTTGCGGGGAGTCCCATCCGGGCTTTGAACTCAAACTCTCAGAGTAAGGCTGCACACGAGGTCAGCTACCTAACCCACTCAGCCACCAAGTCTTCCACAAAATGGTGGGTTTGAGTGTGAGCTAGATTTGGACAGTGACCTTTAGTTGACTACTATGATCTTGATTGATCTTGATTGATCTTGATTGAGACAGTGATCTTTAGTTGCATTGTTGGATGTGATCTTTGCTGCTGGAATACGTGTGTCGATATGTTGGGAGTATTGGTCCATGTGATGTTTGATCTGTTTCATAAACTGGCTAGGCCGACATAACATTAAATAAAACAAAAAACATTAGCAGGACTGAGATCCCTGGAAAACTATGTGTTACTATTTTCTTGGGACACGTAGTATGAGTGAGAAAGTTCCAATCAGAGTTCTTCATTTATTGATTCTGTCATTACCCGACTCCTGACATCTCATGACAGCAAATGTTTCACTTTGCTAGTGATTACATTATATAGTGGCTTTATTTTTCCCAGAGGACGTGAAGTCCAGACACGATTAGTATGAGAGGGGTTGGCTGATTTATATCTCACCTCTGTCCCACTCTGGCGGTGCATCACGAAGGGAGCGAATACAGAGCAGACATCACTCATGATATCAGATGCTCATGATATCGAGACCCGTGAAGATCCCGGGTGGAATAGGTCTTCAGCAACCCATGGTGGCCGTAAAAGGCGACTATGCTTGTCGTAAGGCGTAAGGCGACTATCGGGATCAGATGGTCAGCCTTGCTGACTTGGTTGATGCATGTCATCGTATCCCAGTTGTGTAGATCGATGCTCATGATGTCAATCACTGGATTGTCGGGTCCATCAATTGTTAACAGACTGCCAAAATATAGCTGGAATATTGCTGAGTGTTGCGCTAAACAACACTCACTCACTCACTCACTCACTCACTCACTCACTCACTCACTCACTCACTCACTCACTCACTCATGATATCTATACATTCTTTGTTACACTGAATCCAGAAATGTGCATCATCGATATCTGTGTCACATCTCTCCGTCAACCACCATGTTGGGAAGGGATTTAAGAGCTGCAGAAGCATGTGGAGAAACAATTGGTAGAGTTATCTTCCCTAAGGCATTTATCTTTTAATATCTTGTTTATCATATGAGGGATAGTGTTATCAATGTGACACACCAATCCAATAAACTTGGTATCACAATCCAATAAATATGCAAATGAGGTCACCAAGCAAGAACTGCTTTCAAGCCCGAACATCGATGCAATGTCTGTTTTATGAATATATTATTGGCTGATGCTCCTTATAAGGTTAGGTAGAGGTTTCTCCATGTGTGGGTGCGTCTGTAGACAAACATGGCTGCAAATCATTTAGAACTATATGATAAATGGGGCAATTCACTCAAACATTGTATTCATACATAGCTTCTAAAGTTTCTTCATTGAGTGAAGATCTGTAAAAAATAGTGATTATTTTAAGAATGCCATGATATGATAAAGAAATAATTATTCTTATGTGTTTCAGTGTAATAAATATCATGTTAAGAATAAAGAATAAATATATGATATGCAATAGTATTGATTGAATTCAGCTGTATAATAAAAGACAAGACTTTGACAAACTTTGCAGATCATGAAATGTAATATGTTGATAATACATGAAAACTCCCCATATCACAGACACGGAACGTATGACATGAACATGGTGTACCTAGCCAAATTTAAATGAGGCAAACAAGGCATCTGATACTGACACAAGGCAATACATACATAGAAAAACCCATCAGAGATGGAGGGGAGGTGGGAGATCAAAACATTGTTTTGGACAAAATTTAATTTTGCCAGGAATAATATTTTCAAATACAGTAAACTACGGTTATAACGAACACGCTTATAACGAACTGACGGATATAACGAACTTACTTTTTTGGTTCCGACTATCTGCCGTAGTTATACTACATATATGCTTATAACGAACTACGGTTATAACGAACTAAAATTAGTAGTCCCTTTGAGTTCTTTATAACCGTACTTTACTGTATCTTGTTATTTCAGGGGCAGATTTTACCAAATATATTTTAAATAAAAGT
Organism: Haliotis cracherodii; assembly: GCF_022045235.1. Taxonomy (NCBI): domain Eukaryota; kingdom Metazoa; phylum Mollusca; class Gastropoda; order Lepetellida; family Haliotidae; genus Haliotis; species Haliotis cracherodii. Next base: position 37,865,703 of record NW_027266265.1, read on the forward strand.
AAGTCTTGCTTGACAACAGAATAATGATCATACTAAAACCTCCTTATTAAAGTGTGATAAAGAAGTTTTTATGCAGAATTTGTGTCTACTTTGTTAAAATAGCTAAAGGGTAGCACATTGGTAAATTGTCTGATATGTATGGAATAGTTTGATGTGTCACCGATAGAGGTTTCCTGTGGTCTTGCTATACTACTCAAAGTTTGCTAAGGATCAAGTTTTGATGATATACAAATATCATCCAACAAATATAGATTGAAATATCCCAGTACAAATAAGTGGTACCTTTAGGACCTCAATGTCATGATGAACGGACAGAGGCATGATGTGGGCAGGATGTGCACGAAGCGCTTGAAAAGCTGTGTTTGGATGTATCGTGAATTGTTACACATCAGTTTCAGAGGGCACAACATTTGCAACTGAGGATTGGAACAACGGAATGCACTTATGCCCCCTCAGCATCAAAGACGTGATTTGATGACCAAAGAATTAGGCAGATGAATAGGCATGTTTGAGTGAGTGAGTGAGTTGGGTTTAATGCCGCTTTTAACAGTATTCAAGTTACTTGGGCACGCCAGAAACCTATGATTGTGGGTTCGAATCCGGGTTCGCCCCAATTATGTTTCTAGGTTTGTCAGCACCATGTCTCCGTGCTCATGGGTTTCACCGAAGTGGTAAACGTCTGAAACCTGCATCACTTTGGGCTTTCCTCCCACATTAAGCTGACACGCCACAATATAACTGGAATATTGGATAAAAGCGGCGATAAACCCAACTCACACACACACACAGTTAACGCTGTACATTGGAAATCAATGACTGGGTTAATATTGATATTAGAACTTCATATGATCTCAGATCTATAGCTGCTGTAATAAAAGTGTTGGAAACCTGTTCGCTGTGTTCATAAAGATCTCTACAGGCCTCCAGACATAAGATGTGTAAATATCCAAACAAGTATCATTCTCACACTCTTCATCAGTTTTATCGATGTCACTTGTTTGTATTAAAATACATAGATCTGTGATGTCACTCCATTATTTTTCAGGAATGGAGAGTTATTTGTCAATTATGCATTATCTTGAACCAGCATTTCAATTTATTTCCACTTGGAATTGACGGAACTATTTTTAAATATTTTGACAAGTAATGATTTCAAATTTTGTTGGAAAACATGCGTCGCCAGCGGGGTTGGAACCCGCATCGTTTGATTTCGGAACATGTGATTGTCCACCTCAGCTATGGCGGCACCTGAAGGTATGGTTGAAGAAATAAACTATTAAATATTTACATGATTTTGCAAAATGCTTAAAAGCTCTAAAAAAATATGCACATGTATATAATATTGTTTGTATGTTTGTTTGTTTGTTTGTTTGTTGTTTAATGCCATACTCAGCAATATTTCAGCTATATGACGGCGGTCGGTAAAATAATCGAGTCTGGACCAGACAATCCAGTGATTGATATCATGAGCATCGATCCATGCAATGGGATCGATGACATGCTTCAACCAAGTCAGCGAACCTGACCACCCTATCCCGTTAGTCGCCTCTTACGACAAGCATAGTCGCCTTTTACGGCAAGCATGGTTTGCTGAAGACCAATCTACCCCGGATCTTCACGGTCAAATAGGTAATGGGCCCCAATCAGGATCAGCCATGCAATTTGGTCAAAACATGCATTTTTCATGTAAAAACATACTTTCATGTACAAAGTATTTCTGAAACTGATTTTAACAAAATCAAACTTAACTGGTCAGCTGGAGCTTGGTGTTTACCAGATCAAATATGTGAACACATGTTTTTGTTATGAAGAGAACTCTACATCAAGGGAAATGAATATGGATAATGTTAAAAAAAAAACCATATTACTGTGTAGAACCTGGTTTAAAACCATCAAAATACATATTGTAGGAAGTTACTGCATTTTGGATAGGCTGGTCAGGTTTGAGCCCTGCAATGAAGTTGTTGGAATTTGTCTTCAGTAACCCATGCTTGTCGTAAGAGGCGACTATTTATGGCAAGCATGGGTTGCTTAGGACCTATTCTACCCCGGGTCTTTTGGGTCTATAGTGCTTGTAACATAATCTATGTAATTAATGCTCCCTACAGGGAAACAATGATAGCTTCCGCACTTGTACCATGGCACGGCTTATACAGAAGTAAACATTCATCAGGCCTAACACTGTCTCCCGTAGCTTCTTCCTAGAAGAGAGATGGAACAAACAACGACACAATGTGTGGGGATCACCTTGAGCAGAAATTGTACACTTGTTTGATTAGAAAATATCCCAGCTGGTCTGTGTTCATTATTTGTATTTAATTAATAACATCTACCTTTCGTTAACATCCATGCTCAGTTTCCAAAGGTGGTCCTTGGTATGAGCTGAACATGCTTCTTCATGAACGTCATTAACTCCATTGTAGACAATGCTGAGGAAGTTCAGGCTTGTGCCAGCTAGCAATACACGCATCTTAATTACGTCTTGCCTGATTCAAGGCCATGTGAGCTGTTTCATACTTGTTAGAACTTTGTCCTGAGTATTTATGTAGGAGATATTTGTAAGCGTTATTGACAGCAGCTGCTGTTAAGTGGCTGTCTTTGGTGACATGTTTCGCTGTTTCTACAGTTTGGTATACCATTCTGCGGACCCTATAAATCATAGAGTTTGGTATACCATTCTGCCGACCCTATAAATCATACAGTTTGGTATACCATTCTGCTGGCCTATACGTCGTACAGTTTGGTATACCATTCTGCCGACCCTATAAATCATACAGTTTGGTATACCATTCTGCCGACCCTATAAATCATACAGTTTGGTATACCATTCTGCCGACCCTATACATCATACAGTTTGGTATACCATTCTGCCGACCCTATAAAGCATACAGTTTGGTATACCATTCTGCCGACCCTATACATCATACAGTTTGGTATACCATTCTGCCGACCCTATATATCATACAGTTTGGTATACCATTCTGCCGACCCTATAAATCATACAGTTTGGTATACCATTCTGCCAACCCTATAAATCATACAGTTTGGTATACCATTCTGCTGGCCTATACATCATACAGTTTGGTATACCATTCTGCCAACCCTATAAATCATACAGTTTGGTATACCATTCTGCTGACCCTATATATCATACAGTTTGGTATACCATTCTGCCGACCCTATATATCATACAGTTTGGTATACCATTCTGCCGACCCTATATATCATACAGTTTGGTATACCATTCTGCTGACCCTGTAAATCATACAGTTTGGTATACCATTCTGCCGACCCTATATATCATACAGTTTGGTATACCATCCTGCCGACCCTATACATCATACAGTTTGGTATACCATTCTGCCGACCCTATATATCATACAGTTTGGTATACCATTCTGCCAACCCTATAAATCATACAGTTTGGTATACCATCCTGCCGACCCTATACATCATACAGTTTGGTATACCATTCTGCCGACCCTATATATCATACAGTTTGGTATACCATTCTGCCGACCCTATAAATCATACAGTTTAGTATACCATTCTGCCGACCCTATATATCATACAGTTTGGTATACCATTCTGCCGACCCTATAAATCATACAGTTTGGTATACCATTCTGCCGACCCTATAAATCATACAGTTTGGTATACCATTCTGCCGACCCTATACATCATACAGTTTGGTATACCATTCTGCCGACCCTATACATCATACAGTTTGGTATACCATTCTGCCGACCCTATATATCATACAGTTTGGTATACCATTCTGCCGACCCTATACATCATACAGTTTGGTATACCATTCTGCCGACCCTATAAATCAGGAATGGGAAATAAGAAGTCCAGTTTGAATTTATGAATTTATCAGTCTGATATTTACACTTAGAAAATATAAATCACAAAAGTACATGCTTAATGGGCCTATGAAGATCTGGGATAGAATCGGTCTTCAGGAACCCTTGCTTGTCTCCCATGTGAAGATCCGGGGTAGAATTTGTCTTCAACAACCCTTGCTTGTCTTCTCCTGTGAAGATCCGGGATAGAATTGGTCTTCAACAACCCGTGCTTGTCTCCTCCCATGAAGATTCAGGGTAGAATCGGTCTTCAGTAACCCTTGCTTGTCTCCCATGTGAAGATCCAGGGTAGAATTGGTCTTCAGCAACCCGGGCTTGTCTCCCCCAGTGAAGTTCTGGGGTAAAATTGGTCTTCAGCAACCCATGCTTGTCTCTCTATTCATGTTAAACTGCTGCATGGTATCTCCGTGGGCTAGCACTATAAAATCGGCATTAATCCAGACTAGCACGCACACGTACGCATGCACATGCATGCATGTCACTATATAAGTGCAATAATAATCTTGAACACAATGTTAAACCCTTACATCTTACTTTACATTTTCCATAAACAAAGTTGATGCAGAACTGTGGATGATTTTCATGGATATGGTGTTGACAGACCAAGAGGGATTCGAACCCATGTCCAACAGCCTGGTACAGAAAGGGGCTTTTATTAATGTAGATCAAGAGCTTAGCAAGTTATGACTGGCCGTATTTGAATGATACACATTGAGATTCGTTAAATCGAACTGCCTGTGGAAATATGGTCACTGTTCATAGTAGTCATTTTGTCTTCTAGCTATTTCTGCCTAACGAAAGGGTTACTGGATATATGTTTCACCTGAACAATAATCTGTCACTGCCTACAGAGATTTACATCACTACACTTGACATAATGGCTTCAAAAATGATCAATTATTATTTTTAGGTAATTTTATATAATCAAATTACAGTAGACTGTCAAATGTAATGCGTATCTTGAACCCATTGTGTGGTCCCCACCTTCTCCTTATATAAGAACAGTAGAACATGGATATAATGAACTACAAGGGACCAGAGAAATCAGTACGTTAGATCTGTTGTTCGTTATATACGCTTTCGCTCACAAACGTCCGCCATCTTGGATAAAACTAAACACAATACACATAATAGCAGCATTGACTTGTATTAGCAGTGATCACTTCATAGCAGTCAATTGATAATGGTTCTTAATGTTAATTTTGGAATGTCAAATTCCATTGCAATGTCTTTCTTGGTTTTTATGACAGCATCAACAGCATTTATCAAGCATCAGCATTCTCAAATTCGTGTCTAAACTGATAGCTTTCCTCTTACTATTGACCGCCATGATAGCATATGCAAGTGAACTGACACTTGGACACAATCTCGTAAAATGTATATGTTTAATGTTTGTTTTACAGACAAGATTACATGTACAGGTAAGATTAACACAATGCAAGTTCTGTCACCGCTGATTGCGTACAGCCAATTGTCAGTGACACTTGACACTGAGTGAGATTTCTCAGTTTGCTATACACGTCACTAATTAGTGGTAGATGGGCTTGGCGGTGATCAGATATCAGTTTGCTATATCCGTCAGTTCACCGTAGAGAGTTCGTTATATACGTAAATTTAATATGATATTATATAGGAGATAAATCAGGGATTTTTTGACAGTTTGTTGTATCCGTTTGTAAACTCGAGGTCTTCCATTAACTGGAAGACCGAGGGCTTCTGCAAATGATAATACCCTGAAAATAGTGTTACCGTTATTATAGCTAAAATGGATGCTATTTGTTATCAAATAAATCAGGGATTTTTTGACAGTTTGTTGTATCCGTTTGTAAACTCGAGGTCTTCCATTAACTGGAAGACTGAGGGCTTCTGCAAATGATAATACCCTGAAAATAGCGTTACTGTTATTATAGCTAAAATGGATGCTATTTGTTATCAAATAAAAAGAAATATCAGTTTTGAAACATTTACTGCAATCAACACGAATGTGACTGACCCACTTTTACAAATATGGAAACGTCATAGAACAAACCAGATGACGTCACTATTGATATGACGTCACCTATCCCTACCCTGTGACGTCACCTAACAAAGGGCGTAATAATGACCCGTCGTCAATCAATATAAGGGCATTATCAAGTTACAGTGGCCCGCTGATTTCTGATAACACGTGGCCGGTTTAATGATAATTCTATCAATTTTAGCTATAATGTTGATTAGATGATTAGTCAGGGCAATATAACAATTCAGGATCTTCTCGAATGTCATTACACTTTGACATTTAATGTGGCCAGTGACATTCATGATTTTTTTTACTATTGCATACTGCTGACCTTTATTTCAACTCATTTTTTTACCAGTGGCCATCCTTAAGGGACACTGTATGTCCTTTCTGTAAAAATACAACAGTAGCCTTAAAAGAGGCATGGTTGGTCAATACAAAAATCAATTTGGCATAAGATTTTTCACATGGCAAGGACCAATCCAATAAAACATTCACACTAGAATTTGTAGCAGGATCACGAGAGATATGCGTCCCAAGTTATGTTTTATACCACATGCCAGAGGCATTAACCCCATGTACTCAAGTGATCCTGGTACAACGATTTGATTTTATCTAACCAACTTATTTTAATTTGACATTGAAAAAGAATTACCGTATTCGACGTAATAAGCGCCCAGGGCGCTCTCAAAATTAGAAAAAGGGGGCTCTTATTAGAATATTACTTTGGTGAAAAAACAGAGTTGAAAGATAAATTTCGTGATTTATGCTAACAGCCTGAAATGTTTATGTACGACAAATATATTTTTCTAGAATTTAATTTCCCATAATTAGGGGTGCATATAACACACGAGTGCGTATTGTACGCGAATAAATAAGTCTTGTGAACATTGATCAATCGGAAGGGGTGCTAATTGGGATTGTTCACCAAATTATTAGCAAATACCGCCGTGGGCGCTTATTAGAGCGGGGCGCTTATTACATCGAATACGGTAACTCAAATTCAAAATTGATAGAAAACAGCTGTCCGATTGAGCTAAGTACTTGTTCTAAGTCATGTGACTTCCATTGATTCCGAAAAAGCGTGCAGCTTTTGCTTTGAAGCGGGATTAAGGAATTTATTCTGCCCCTCAGAATCCACGTGCAGCCTGTATTGCTCATGGCGGGGTATAAGAGATTTAAAACCCAAGGTTCTGAGAAATTTATTCCCCTCCAAGGCGGGTTTGACAGTATTTTATCAAGATCACGTGGACCAATCAGATCTCATCATTCTGACATTGGGGTATGATAATAGATTTTGTAGCTCACCTGACTAAATGTCTCATCATCCATCAGCAGCATTGTTGAAGGCATCTGTATACATCTTGTCATGACAAAGCACTGTACCAGTGCAGCTCAAATTTCACACACTTGTTCCCACCAGTGATGACACCTTAGTATTTCCAAGAGGTTTGAATATGGGTGCAACAGCAGTAATTCAATCTTTTGTCCCACATCCTGCTGATATGATGTGAAGTCATAACTGTTCGAGGTGGTGGTTCACCTCTCTCTCTCTCTCTCTCTCTCTCTCTCTCTCTCTCTCTCTCTCTCTCTCTCTCTCTCTCGTATTTTCAAAACTTGGATCATTCTGGAGACCTCAAAGAAGTTGAATTAGTGCAATAAAAGCAAGCTTCATTAGATTAAAGACTGAATGGATTAAACAGAGTGCAAAATACTTCCAAAAATTAAGCTTTTTTTAATAAATCAGTTTCTTATACAATAAAGAACTACCTGATATACTTGTCAAGATTTCAACTGAAGTTAATCTGGACGAAAAGATTTGTGTCAAGATTACATTACGAGATCCTGAAAACAAAACTTAAAGCGGAAACATGAGAAAAAGCTTTTATTTGATGTGTCACAATATCAAAGAAAAGCAAGATGGCTGCTCTAAAAGTTTGTGGAAAAAAATGGCCAACATCTTTTTTCTTGATCAGTGATGTATTTTGATGGTTTTAAACCAGGTTCTACCCAGTAATATGGTTTTTTTTTAACATTATCCATATTCATTTCCCTTGATGTAGAGTTCTCTTCATAAAAAAAATATGTGTTCAGATATTTGATCTGGTAAACACCAAGCTCCAGCTGACCAGTTAAGTTTGATTTTGTTAAAATCAGTTTCAGAAATACTTTGTACATGAAAGTATGTTTTTACATGAGAAATGCATGTTTTGACCAAATTGCATGGCTGATCCTGATTGGGGCTCATTACCTATTTGACCGTGAAGATCTGGGTTAGAATTGGTCTTCAGCAACCCATGCTTGCCGTAAAAGGCGACTATGCTTGTCGTAAGAGGCGACTAACAGGATCGGGTGGTCAGGCTTGCTGACTTGGTTGATGCATGTCATCGTATCCCAGTTGCGTGGATCGATGCTCATGACATCAATCACTGGATTGTCTGGTCCAGACTCGATTATTTACAGACCGCTGTCATATAGCTGGAATATTGCTGAGTGCAGTGTTAAACAACAAACAAACAAATCATCACCTATTTTACTTTTCTACAATGTAAAAATTTTCAGGGAAATTATTTAAACATTTGGAGTAGTATCTCAATGAAGGCTACTGTGTTGAGGTGTAAACAGCGTCTATAATGTAAAGAGCCTACCAGTTGATATTTTGGGTGGGAATTTTAATTCATATTTTACTATATCTCTGGAAAAGGCTGGAAAATAATAATTTTATTTACTATATAGTCTCAATATCCTGAAAAATACCTGCAATGTTTGTTAAAACAATTGTTTTTTCAGAGAAAACAAATGGTCTACTTTGAATCGTTAGCTCAAACAGTATTCTGTCTCAAACAAATATTCCAGGCCCCACCCTACAGAATGTTATGTGATTGGTACCGAAGCTAGTAGAAATTGTTTTAAGATTCTGATGTACCGTATTCGACGTAATAAGCGCCCCGCTCCAATAAGCGCCCACGGCGAAATTTGCTAATATATTGGCAAGTGAACAATCCCAATTAGAACCCCTTCCAACTGATCAATGTACACAAGACTTATTCACGTATAAGACACACTCGTGTGTTATATGCACCCCTAATTATGGGCAATATAATTCTGGAAAAATATATCTGTCGTACATAAACATTTCAGGCTGTCAGCATAAACCACGAAATTTATCTTTCAACTCTGTTTTTTTTCCACCATAATAATATTCTAATAACAGCCCCCCATTCCTAATTTTGAGAGCGCCCTGGGCACTTATTATGTCGAATACGGTATGTCTGTATTTGAAATGGTCAATGTAGAACATCGGGGGGAGAAAAACGTGTTCAGGGGAGTTTTGAGAACTGCATCGCTGGGCAGGCTGATCAAGGAGCCAGGTAGCCGCCTGTGTAACAAGGCTACTAATGATGAGTGGCAGACATGATTAACCTGTAGCCACCTGTCAATCAAACAACCTGGCTGACCAATCAGAAGGTTTCAATCACACAGCATACGCCATTTTGTCTGACAGTTCCTTAACTGTTGGACATTTTTCAAAGTGATAGATATTATTTAGGTTGGCTATTAGGCAAATATTTCTAATATATTTTCTGTACAGTGCTATTTCTCTTCATATATAGTTTTAGATTGTCGTTTAGCAATTTGAAAATGAGAAAAAAGAAAAATTAACAATATTGTTTTTATTAATCAAGTAATGTTATGATTAAAAGGTATCACATAAACAGTAATCCTCTCTGATCTTTAGGGCATGCTTAAGTCTGTTATGGTAAATGGTTATTTGGCAGATGAGGTGTTTTCATATTGGTCAACATAATGAAGGCGCCATTGAACTGGTGAATAAGAACGCAACACCAATTGTTATTTTGGTTTAAATAATTATGCTGATGCCAAAAATATTATCAGAAAAACAAATAATAGAATACATATATTTAAATTTGCCTCACTTCTCCATCTCTGTGGGTCAGAGAAACGAAAAGATACAACTAAAAAATGAAATAAATTGTTAACATTTTACATGATAATTTGGGAGTAGTGCACTTTGCCAGGTTAGCAGTTAGCACTGCATTGAGGATCGAACTCACGTTGACAGCTTGAGTTATTCCATTAGTCGACACTTTACCACGGGACCACAGGCACTGGATCATTTACCAAGGCATCAGTAGCCAATTGTTTACCTTTATGCGCATTAGCCATTTTATCCTCAAATCTTGAAACCCCTAAGAATCATGAAGGAGTGTTTGGTTGGAAAGGTTAACCTAACCCTAATGATCATAAAGGGATCTTACAGGGGATCCATCAGCTAAGGATGGAGTTGGGGTAACCTACCCTAATCTTTAAACACAACTAACCCTAAGAAACGAAGAGGCACGTGGCGTCTGTGAGGCCATAGCCACAGTCGTCAGCCTGAGCAAGTAAGCACTTTTGTAACGCCCACTAAACTGCATTGTTACCAATAATTGTATATAGATATGTCTCTGGCCCCTGTTATTGATAGACAACCGAACTTGCCACTTGAGGTAACGTTATTATTTGTTAGCATTCACAATTGTATGACATACATCATTCTAACCACTTACACATTACCATAACAATACAATGTTACCACACCTAACAACACTATACTAACAACTGACATTAACGATCTGATTCATGTGTAAACGGAATAAGCACTTCTGGAAATGAGAGTTACCTCCCTTACATCACTATCCTTTTGTAAACACACATCAAAGAAGAAATACATTTACATATTACTGTTCCGATATTAAAATCATTCAACCACACGTCCTAAAAGTTGATACCAAATTAATAAAGAAATAATATTCAGCTTAACAAATTTGATTTAAGATTTTATTTTCTCCCCAAGTTATGAGGTTTACAAAAAAGAGTAGACAATAACATAAAAATATGTGGCGTGATCACCACAAGAAGCTGCGTATTGGATGTAGGGCACTGACATGCTGCAAACCATGTTACTTTCATAGAGTTTCATCATAAGTTGTAGTTACCCCGGGAAGATTCAGGGTAGAATAGGTCTTCAGCAACCGATTCTTGCCATAAAAGGTGATAAAAATACTAAATAGACCCGTGAAGATCCGGGGTAGAATGGACCTTCAGCAACCTGTGCTTGTTGTAAAACGCGACTATTCTTGTCGTAAGAGGTGACCAACGTGATCGGGTGGTCAAGCTTGCTGACTTGGTTGATGCATGGCATCGTATCCCAATTGTGTGGATCGATGCTCATGATACCAATCTCTGGAATGTCTGGTCCAGTGCAGCGTTAAACAACAAGCAAACAAGCATAAGTTGTAGCAGTATCATGAGGGGTATAAAACCTCACACAGATGCATAATTAAGAATTGACCTTCACTTTGAGTGAGTTCATTGGATTATGAACCTTCATAGAGTGAGAGCCAAACTGTATGAACATTGGAACTTGCGACGACGTTCATACAATGTTTGGCCCTCACTCTATGAAGGTTCATAGTCCAATGAACTCACACAAAGTGAAAGTCAATTCTTATAAATTTTTTCTGAGGATTTTTTTCCACTTTCATCAATGAGTGTTGATATATTTGATATCAAAAGACACTCGGGTGAGATTTTATTTATCCTCCAACATCATTCTTCCAACTTTTTCAGTTTGTAGAAAGTTATAAGCAGTGTCTTAAGTGTAAAAAGTACTGCTAACAGCTTCAGTAGCAGAGCCATTAGTGATGTCATTTGATTGTGACGTCATGGTAACCAATGATGTCATTGTGATGCAATTTCATTGCAGCGATATCTACAGTATAGATATCACTTGATCTCACCCAAGCGATATCTCCTGTGGGAGCCACTTTTGGATGATAAGATACAGACAACTCCTGCTGAGTGTTTCATGTTATGGCGATATGCACTGTTACTTGATACTGTGTAGTCTGTATGCCTCTTATTATTGTGAGACTGAAACGTGGCAGTAATAAATATCTTTAATATGGTCATCTGTCCTTTTGTTTGTCTGTTAGGGGTGAAATCTCGAAATCTTTTCATTATCTGATCGACCAGTTCATCTGTTATGGTCGTCATCATCTTATTTGTAAAGGGCAACCTGTGTTAAATGTAGAAGGCATTCAGGTAGAAGGGCAACCTGTGTTAACTGTAGAAGGCATTCAGGTAGAAGGCCAGCCTGTGTTAATTGTAGTAGGCATTCAGGTAGAGGACAACCTGTGTTAATTGTAGTAGGCATTCAGGTAGAAGGAGAACCTGTGTTAACTGTAGTAGGCATTCAGGTAGAAGGGCAACCTGTGTTAATTGTAGTAGGCATTCAGGTAGAGGACAACCTGTGTTAATTGTAGTAGGCATTCACGTAGAAGGGCAACCTGTGTTAATTGTAGTAGGCATTGAGGTAGAAGGGCAACCTGTGTTAATTGTAGTAGGCATTGAGGTAGAATGGCAACATGTTTTAACTGTAGTAGGCATTCAGGTAGAAGGGCAACCTGTGTTAATTGTAGTAGGCATTCAGGTAGAAGGGCAACCTGTGTTAATTGTAGAAGGCATTCAGGTAGAAGGGCAACCTGTGTTAATTGTAGTAGGCATTCAGGTAGAGGACAACCTATGTTAATTGTAGTAGGCATTCAGGTAGAAGGAGAACCTGTGTTAACTGTAGTAGGCATTCAGGTAGAAGGGCAACCTGTGTTAATTGTAGAAGGCATTCAGGTAGAGGACAACCTGCGTTAATTGTAGTAGGCATTCAGGTAGAGGACAACCTGTGTTAATTGTAGTAGGCATTCAGGTAGAAGGGCAACCTGTGTTAATTGTAGTAGGCATTGAGGCAGAATGGCAACCTGTGTTAATTGTAGTAGGCATCCAGGTAGAAAGGCAACCTGTGTTAATTGTAGTAGGCATTCAGGTAGTAGGCAACCTGTGTTAATTGTAGTAGGCATCCAGGTAGAAGGGCAACCTGTGTTAATTGTAGTAGGCATTCAGGTAGAATGGCAACCTGTGTTAATTGTAGTAGGCATTCAGGTAGAAGGGCAACCTGTTTTAACTGTAGTAGGCATTGAGGTAGAAGGGCAACCTGTGTTAATTGTAGTAGGCATTATGGTAGAAGCGCAGCCTGTGTTAATTGTAGTAGGCATTCAGGTTGAAGGAGAACCTGTGTTAACTCTAGTAGGCATCCAGGTAAAAGGGCAACCTGTGTTAATTGTAGTAGGCATTCAGGTAGAAGGGCAACCTGTGTTAATTGTAGTAGGCATTCAGGTAGAAGGGCAACCTGTGTTAATTGTAGTAGGCATCCAGGTAGAAGGGCAACCTGTGTTAATTGTAGTAGGCATTCAGGTAGTAGGCAACCTGTGTTAATTGTAGTAGGCATCCAGGTAGAAGGGAAATCTGAACTAATTGTAATAGACATTCAGGTAGAAGTGAAACCTGTATATATTGTAGTAGGCATTAAGGTAGAAAGGCAGCCTCTGTTAATTGTTGTAGGCAAAGGGCACTTTGAATCAGGATTCAGTTCTTGAGTTCATCCAACGCTTGGAGAGGTGTGGCATAAATTTGTCAAATTTCAAGATGTTAGCTGTTTTCAGGAAGTATGTTTCCCATGTTAGTATTAGACCATGAGCAAGTCTTTGAGACAGGCTTATTTTATATAAGCAAAAATGAGCTCGGCCCAAAGATAAGCCAAATTTATGGTCACACTCATAGTTTAGCCATACTTGTGAAGTCAATCATGTTAACAGCTCAAAACATAAGTAATAAAAGAAAAAGAACTAGCTGTCAAACATATGAGTGTTATGCTAAGTAACTAAGCTGGTAACAACATTGTTGTTTCAGACAATGTTGATGCAGTCAGAAGATGCATCACAGCCAGTTTCTTCTCCAATGCTGCCAAGCTGCACTATACTGGTGTTTACAAGACAGTGAGAGACGAACATGTCCTTAACATACATCCAACATCCGTCCTCTTTCCAGAAGCTCCTCCTCAGTGGTGAGTAGAAATACCAACATTTCCCCCCTACCCTATGTCTCCTCGTCCCTAAATCTGACCTCAATGGTGAGTAGAAATACCAACATTTCCCCCCTACCCTTTGTCTCCTCGTCCTTAAATCTGACCTCAGTGGTGGATAGAAATACCAACATTTCCTTCAGATATCAGTCCTCGTCTCTAAATCTGACCTCAATGGTGGGTAGAAATACCAACATTTCCTTCAGATATCAGTCCTCGTCTCTAAATCTGACCTCAATGGTGGGTAGAAATACCAACATTTCCTTCAGATATCAGTCCTCGTCTCTGAATCTGACCTCAATTGTGATTAGAAATACCAACATTTCCTTCAGAAATCAGTCCTCGTCTCTAAATCTGACCTCAATGGTGGGTAGAAATACCAACATGTCCCCCCTACCTTATGTCTCCTCGTCCCTAAATCTGACCTCAATGGTGGGTAGAAATACCAACATGTCCCCCCTACCTTATGTCTCCTCGTCCCTAAATCTGACCTCAATGGTGGGTAGAAATACCAACATGTCCCCCCTACCTTATGTCTCCTCGTCCCTAAATCTGACCTCAATGGTGGGTAGAAATACCAACATGTCCCCCCTACCTTATGTCTCCTCGTCCCTAAATCTGACCTCAATGGTGGGTAGAAATACCAACATGTCCCCCCTACCTCATGTCTCCACGTCCCTAAATCTGACCTCAATGGTGGGTAGAAATACCAACATGTCCCCCCTACCTTATGTCTCCTCGTCCCTAAATCTGACCTCAGTGGTGGGTAGAAATACCAACATGTCCCCCGTACCTTATGTCTCCTCGTCCCTTAATCTGACCTCAGTGGTGAGTAGAAATACCAACATGTCCCCCCTACCTTATGTCTCCTCGTCCCTAAATCTGACCTCAGTGGTGAGTAGAAATACCAACATGTCCCCCCTACCATATGTCTCCTCGTCCATAAATCTGACCTCAATGGTGGGTAGAAATACCAACATGTCCCCCCTACCTTATGTCTCCTAGTCTCTAAATCTGACCTCAATGGTGGGTAGAAATACCAACATGTCCCCCCTACCTTATGTCTCCTCGTCCCTAAATCTGACCTCAGTGGTGAGTAGAAATACCAACATGTCCCCCCTACCTTATGTCTCCTCGTCCCTAAATCTGACCTCAATGGTGGGTAGAAATACCAACATGTCCCCCCTACCTTATGTCTCCATGTCCCTAAATCTGACCTCAGTGGTGAGTAGAAATACCAACATGTCCCCCCTACCTTATGTCTCCTCCTCCCTAAATCTGACCTCAATGGTGGGTAGAAATACCAACATGTCCCCCCTACCTTATGTCTCCTCGTCCCTAAATCTGACCTCAATGGTGGGTAGAAATACCAACATGTCCCCCCTACCATATGTCTCCTTGTCCCTAAATTTGACCTCAATGGTGGGTAGAAATACCAACATGTCCCCCCTACCTTATGTCTCCATGTCCCTAAATCTGACCTCAATGGTGAGTAGAAATACCAACATGTCCCCCCTACCTTATGTCTCCATGTCTCTAAATCTGACCTCAATGGTGGGTAGAAATACCAACATGTCCCCCCTACCTTGTCTCCTCATCCCTAAATCTGACCTCAATGGTGGGTAGAAATACCAACATGTCCCCCCTACCTTATGTCTCCTTGTCCCTAAATCTGACCTCAATGGTGAGTAGAAATACCAACATGTCCCCCCTACCTTATGTCTCCTTGTCCCTAAATCTGACCTCAATGGTGAGTAGAAATACCAACATGTCCCCCCTACCTTATGTCTCCATGTCTCTAAATCTGACCTCAATGGTGGGTAGAAATACCAACATGTCCCCCCTACCTTATGTCTCCTTGTCCCTAAATCTGACCTCAATGGTGAGTAGAAATACCAACATGTCCCCCCTACCTTATGTCTCCATGTCTCTAAATCTGACCTCAATGGTGGGTAGAAATACCAACATGTCCCCCCTACCTTGTCTCCTCATCCCTAAATCTGACCTCAATGGTGGGTAGAAATACCAACATGTCCCCCCTACCTTATGTCTCCTTGTCCCTAAATCTGACCTCAATGGTGAGTAGAAATACCAACATGTCCCCCCTACCTTATGTCTCCTCGTCTCTAAATCTGACCTCAATGGTGGGTAGAAATACCAACATGTCCCCCCTACCTTATGTCTCCTCGTCCCTAAATCTGACCTCAATGGTGGGTAGAAATACCAACATGTCCCCCCTACCTTATGTCTCCTCGTCCCTAAATCTGAATTCAGTGGTGAGTAGGAATACCAACATGTCCCCCCTACCTTATGTCTCCTCGTCCCTAAATCTGAATTCAGTGGTGAGTAGGAATACCAACATGTCCCCCCTACCTTATGTCTCCTCGTCCCTAAATCTGAATTCAGTGGTGGGTAGAAATACCAACATGTCCCCCCTACCTTATGTCTCCTCGTCCCTAAATCTGACCTCAATGGTGGGTAGAAATACCAACATGTCCCCCCTACCTTATGTCTCCTCGTCTCTAAATCTGACCTCAATGGTGGGTAGAAATACCAACATGTCCCCCCTACCTTATGTCTCCTCGTCCCTAAATCTGACCTCAATGGTGGGTAGAAATACCAACATGTCCCCCCTGCCTTATGTCTCCTCGTCCCTAAATCTGACCTCAATGGTGGGTAGAAATACCAACATGTCCCCCCTACCTTATGTCTCCTCGTCTCTAAATCTGACCTCAATGGTGGGTAGAAATACCAACATGTCCCCCCTACCTTATGTCTCCTCGTCCCTAAATCTGACCTCAATGGTGGGTAGAAATACCAACATGTCCCCCCTGCCTTATGTCTCCACGTCTCTAAATCTGAATTCAGTGGTGAGTAGGAATACCAACATGTCCCACTTAATATCAGTCCTCATCCTTAAATCTGACCTCAGTGGTGAGTGGAAATACCAACATTTCCCTTCAAATATCTGTCCTCATCCATAAATCTGACCTGTGGTGAGTGGAAATACCAACATTTCCCTTCAAATATCAGTCCTCATCCCTAAATCTGACATCAATGGTGGGTAGAAATACCAACATTTCCCACTAAATATCAGTCCCCGTCCCTAAATCTAAACTCAATGGTGAGTAAAAGTAGCAAAATTTCCCTTCAAATATCAGTCCTCATCCCTAAATCTGACCTCAGTGGTGAGTGGAAATACCAACATTTCCCTTCAAATATCAGTCCTCATCCCTAAATCTGAACTCAGTGGTGGGCAAAAAAAATATTTACACAGCATTAATTTTGTTTCTACTTGATCTGTGTGGCCCCCAGTTATGTTAAGTTAAGAACTTCAACTTGTCATGTGTTTGATGTCTGCCATGTTATGTTGCAGGGTGGTGTTTAATGAGGTCGTACAGACTTCCAAGGACTTCATGCGTGACATGACGGTCATCAAACCAGAATGGCTGTGTGAGCTGGCGCCACATTTCTATCAGCTCGGCACAGTAAGTCAACTAATTAGTATTGTTGAGGAAGAACATTGTAGAGGGAATTATTCTGCTCAGGGTTTGGTCATTACCTAGACTAATACTTAAATACTCTGAAAATATAGGACTTTGATAGAAACAAGCAACTACATTTAAATTGATAAGAAGCCCCAGTGAGATAGGAGATTCAGAACCTGTGGAAAATATAGACTTGTTTCATTGAGAGCTGTAGGATTACAGTAAGGGCTGGGCCGAAGTGAAAATAATATGGTTCAAAGACTGTGAGACAGACGATATAATAACCTTATCTTCATTTTAAGGGGTTTAGAAAATGTTGGATATTTTTGGCTACCGCTTTAGGAGTCTTGGTGTTGCTAAATTCAACTTGTCATCAGACCAGTTGTTTGCTGCTTTATGCTCCACTAGCAATATTCCAGCTGTGTGATGGCAGCCTGCAAGTAATCAGGTCCAGTGATTGATACATGTACTACACGGTCAGCGTATGTGGACGGGCAATCCACCAGGTTCCCCACCCTCAACCATCAAGTCCCCTGCCCCATCCAACGTTCCCCACCCTCAATCATCAAGTCCCCCCACCCCCACCCCCACCCCATGCATCAAGTCCCCCCCCCACCCCACCCCATCCACCAAGTCCCCCACCCTCAATCATCAAGTCCCCCCACCCCCACCCCCACCCCATCCATCAAGTCCCCCCCCCACCCCACCCCATCCACCAAGTCCCCCACCCTCAATCATCAAGTCCCCCACCCCATCCACCGTTCCCCACCCTCAATCATCAAGTCCCCCAACCCCCCACCCCATCCATCAAGTCCCCCCCACCCCACCCCATCCACCAAGTCCCCCACCCTCAATCATCAAGTCACCCGCCCCATCCACCGTCCCCCACCCTCAATCATCAAGTCACCCCCCACCACCACCACCCACCACCACCAAGTCCCCCACCCTCAATTATCAAGTCCTCACATCCCATCCACCAAGTCCCCAGCCCCATCCACCTTTTAACATCTTTTGGTATGACATGGCCAGAGATAAACCCCCGACCTACCTCTCTCATGGTGGATGCTCTACTACTAGACCACGCAGGTGGTCGTTATCATCAGGGGTTGTCCATGTGTCCATACATATCTCTATGGAAGTATAGGCCCCATGATGGTGTCAGGGACACAGGTGGCCCAGTCATGTAGAGTTGTGTCCCTTGGGTGTGTCAGAAACCTTCGATCGTGAATCCCAGCTTTGCCCTGAGTATGTTTCGTTTGTCAGCACCATACCCATGCTTGTGGGTTTCACCAAGGCGGTAATGCCTGAGACCGGCATTAGGTCCCCGGTACCCCATGCTTGTGGGTTTCACCAAGGCAGTAATGTCTGAGACCTGTATTAGGTTCCCGGTACCCCATGCTTGTGGGTTTCACCAAGGCAGTAATGTCTGAGACCTGTATTAGGTCCCCGGTACCCCATGCTTGTGGGTTTCACCAAGGCGGTAATGTCTGAGACCTGTATTAGGTTCCCGGTACCCCATGCTTGTGGGTTTCACCAAGGCGGTAATGTCTGAGACCTGTATTAGGTCCCCGGTACCCCATGCTTGTGGGTTTCACCAAGGCGGTAATGTCTGAGACCTGTATTAGGTTCCCGGTACCCCATGCTTGCTCTTAGAGGTGGATCAGGTGACTGTCACAGCTAACTGGTTTCCAGGCCCAGACTTGATAATTCATCAGCCACTGTGACATCACCGTACACGTGCAGGAAACAACATTCACTCACTCCAGCAATAATAGTTTAGGTTTTTGTGAATGTTTGTGTTTTTAAAGGGCAAGTAAAGTCATCATAGCAGCTTTGTAGATTTTAATACTTTAGGGCATACTTAATCACTCAAGAATTGACTTTCACTTTGTGCACGGACGTATATACAATATATATATTCTATATACGTCTTTGCTTTGTGTGAGTTCATTGGTGTATGAACCTGCATAGAGTGAGGGCCAAGCTGTATGAACATCACGTCCTTGAAATTAACTTATTGACAAATGAAAATGACTAAACTGTGTATATGGATAGTTGTTTGTTTTTTCTGGTTTCACCAACGACACTAAAATTAAGAATATTTAGATATGTTTATCAAGTTTCATGTTTGATTCTTTACTTCAGGAGCGGGAGCTTGCAAGTAAGAAGCTGAAGACTGACACAGACGAGGAAGATGATTGATGAAGCTCAGACTAGATAACTGAGCCGGACATGCCGACCATCCCTCAGCTGTCAAGCTGGACGAGGAAACCCTGTCCACATGTATTGATTAATGCGTAGTCAAGCGTAGGGAGTGTAGACAAAGGGAAATAACTCTGTTCTTTTGAATGTTAAAATGAGGAACATGGTTTGTTCACTTCAACATAATGCTAAAACGTGATAAAAACAAGCTGAAGTTTATGCCACAGAATTCTTATTACAACTGGTCGGCATGCCAATTATTAACGACTTTCGTGTGATGCTAGAACATGTTAGTAAGGCTGTTCGCTGTTCAACTTAGAACTGTCTGGTGTCAGGAGTTCTCAATCACACATTTCAAGCCAGTGTATTCCCCAGTATGAAGTACCTCAGTGGAGACTCATAGACCTAATGCCAAATCGTTATTTAACAAACAAGACGTGAATTTAAAACAGGTACGACATCATCAATGAAATGTTGCGTTACAAATTGAAGAAAGGACATAGATGATCATGTTTTCATATCGCGGATCCTCTCCAGTTATGATCCTTAGTGTGGCAGCTCCATGCTCATTGGTTTATTCTGCTTAGGGCTTTCCTCCTACATTAAGCTGAACGGCTATGGTCGAACTGAAAAACTGTTCAAAGCAGTGTTAAACCCGCATCACTCCCTC
Source organism: Haliotis cracherodii (assembly GCF_022045235.1). Taxonomy (NCBI): domain Eukaryota; kingdom Metazoa; phylum Mollusca; class Gastropoda; order Lepetellida; family Haliotidae; genus Haliotis; species Haliotis cracherodii. The sequence continues at coordinate 37,885,906 of NW_027266265.1, forward strand.
ATCCAGTCAAGGCCTCAGTCACAGATACTGCTGACTATATGTACGAGTTATGACCTCATTCAGTCAAAGGAGGAAGGATAAAGGCCCTATTTCATTCCACTACAAATTATTGAATTTCACTTGATACTATGAAATACTGGTATGACAGTTATTGGACATAACTGTGCCTAAAATGAGTGGAAAAGCAGACTTTTTTTAACTTCTACAGAATATGAGCATGTCGTAAACAAAGCTGTCTTTTTACTACAAAAGGAAAGTCATCATAGGTCCAAGACTTCAAACTTCAAATTTTTGGCTAAAAAAATAATAGTCTTGGTTCTCAGGCACCGCCCACATCATCATAAAGTCCAACGCACATTTCATTTATATTTCCTATTTTTTTTAAATTTATAAAATCTTTTAAATATTCCGAGTCTCGAATATATGACTCCGGAAGTAAAATGCTACAATACTTAAGAACAACATGATTTCAACAACAAAAATTTTAAACAAAATTCAGTTACATACTTGCTTCAACAACAACAAAAAACATCGCCCACCTGCACAATATTTTCAAAAGCCCTTGCCTGAGAACCAATTAATATTTTTTTAAGCCTTTGTAAACACCTCCTGAAAAGCTCACCTTGATGGACCCATTTTAGTCTTGCCTATATATAAATATATATCTTTTGTTTTAATTCCAAAACATGTATGTGTTGAAGTGGACAAGAGTTACATACATTGAACACACCTGATATCTTTCTCAACAGTGTCTAAAAATATTTCCTAAATTATACAGATCCTGTGTGCCAAAAAGGGCCTTTATCCATATCTTGTCCTGTAACAAGAATCTGTCCAATACTTGTAAGTTTCTCAACTGCCTCAGAAATGACCATTGTATATATCATTGTCATTAACAGGAAATAAACAAACCACAAGACACTGTGTTGTTCCCAGTTTAATATCCTTCATCATAGGTCGAGAAGGCCGAGAACAGCCAGTACTGCTGATCAGGAAATATGACGTATGTGTACAAGTTGTCTCCCCCTAGGTAGAAACCGTGTTCTCGTTGGCTCCACGACACAGGAGAGTCGGCGAATCCGTGAACGGTGACTGCTGCCCAGGGGGTCTTGTTGCTGTTCTTCTCCACGTGAGATCTGAAATGATGGATGTGAAGATGTATTTGTTACTGTTGCAAACATCAAAGTCCTTGTGTTGAGTTTAATAGAATGAGTGAGTGAGTGAGGGATTACGCCACTTTTAGCAATATTCCACACAATATCACGGCAGGGGACACCAGAAATGGGCTTCACACATTGTACCCATGTGGGGAATCAAACCCAGGCCTTCGGCGTGATGAGCGAACGCTTTAACCACCAGGCTACCCCACTGCCCCTGATTTGATTTAAGGCTGTGAACCATATTCTATGTTTTCACCTATCTCACCTGACTGTGTCCAGCACTCTGTTGATGACATCAGGGGAGATAAATCCTGTCCCCTGGTGGTGACCGATGTCGTGTGGCGTGGACGGGTCAGGCGGTCGGTAGGTGTTCAGGAAGTCATCTGCTGCACCATCCCTGAGGAGGAAGGAGTGAGTGAGTGAGTGAATGAATATGTTTAATATGCTACATGTACTTGAATCCATAAAGTGACATAACTCCTTCCATGATCTGACTCCTTCCATGGATCTGACTCCTACCATATATCTGAGTCTTACCACAGATCTGACTCCTACCTGGGATCTGACTCCTGACTGGGATCTGACTCCTTCCATGGATCTGACTCCTACCTTGGATCTGAGTCCTTCCATAGATCTGACTCCTACCTGGGATCTGAGTCCTTCCATGGATCTGACTCCTACCTGGGATCTCAGTCCTTCCTTGGATCTGACTCCTACCATGGATCTGAGTCATACCATGGATCTGAGTCCTTCCATGGATCTGACTCCTACCTGGGATATGAGTCCTTCCATGGATCTGACTCCTACCTGGGATCTCAGTCCTTCCTTGGATCTGACTCCTACCATGGATCTGAGTCATACCATGGATCTGACTCCTACCATATATCTGAGTCTTACCACAGATCTGACTCCTACCTGGGATCTGACTCCTGACTGGGATCTGACTCCTTCCATGGATCTGACTCCTACCTTGGATCTGAGTCCTTCCATGGATCTGACTCCTACCTGGGATCTGAGTCCTTCCATGGATCTGACTCCTACCTGGGATCTCAGTCCTTCCTTGGATCTGACTCCTACCATGGATCTGAGTCATACCATGGATCTGACTCCTTCCATGGATCTGACTCCTACCTTGGATCTGAGTCCTTCCATGGATCTGAGTCCTTCCATGGATCTGACTCCTACCTGGGATCTGAGTCCTTCCATGGATCTGACTCCTACCTGGGATCTCAGTCCTACCTTGGATCTGACTCCTACCTGGGATCTCACTCCTGCCTGGGATCTGACTCTTACCACAGATCTGACTCCTACCTGGGATCTGACTCCTACCTGGAATCTGACTCCTACCTGGGATCTCAGTCCTACCTGGGATCTGACTCCTACCTGGGATCTCAGTGGTACCATGGATCATTGTACATAAAGTCACAGGTGCATACACAGTCCTACCATTAATCTGACTCCTACCTGGGATCCGACTCCTACCATGTATCTGAGTCTTACCACAGATCTGACTCCTACCTGGGATCTCAGTCCTACCTTGGATCTGAGTCCTTCCATGGATATGACTCCTACCTGGGATCTCAGTCCTACCATGGATCTCAGTCCTACCATGGATCTGACTCCTACCATGGATCTGACTCCTAACATGGATCTGAGTCCTACCTTGGATCTGAGTCCTTCCATGGATCTGACTCCTACCTGGGATCTGAGTCCTACCATGGATCTGACTCCTACCTGGGATCTCAGTCCTACCATGGATCTGACTCCTACCTGGGATCTCAGTCCTACCATGGATCTGACTCCTACTTGGGATCTCAGTTCTACCATGAATCTGACTCCTACCTGGGATCTGACTCCTACCTGGGATCTAACACCTACCTTGGATCTGACTCCTACCTTGGATCTCAGTCCTACCATGAATCTGACTCCTACCTGGGATCTCAGTCCTACCATGGATCTGACACCTACCTGGGATCTGACTCCTACCTGGGATCTCAGTCCTACCATGAATCTGACTCCTACCTGGGATCTCAGTCCTACCATGGATCTGACTCCTACCTTGGATTTGAGTCCTTCCATGGATCTGACTCCTACCTGGGATCTGACTCCTACCTTGGATCTCAGTCCTACCATAAATCTGACTCCTACCTTGGATCTCAGTCCTACCATATATCTGAGTCTTACCACAGATCTGACTCCTACCTGGGATCTCAGTCCTACCATGGATCTGACTCCTACCTGGGATTTGAGTCCTTCCATGGATCTGACTCCTACCATAAATCTGACTCCTACCTTGGATCTGAGTCCTACCATATATCTGAGTCTTACCACAGATCTGACTCCTACCTGGGAACTCACACCTACCATGGATCTGACTCCTACCATGGATCTGAGTCCTACCTTGGATCTGAGTCCTTCCATGGATCTGACTCCTACCTGGGATCTCAGTCCTACCATGGATCTGACTCCTACCATGGATCTGAGTCCTACCTGCGATCTCAGTCCTTCCATAGATCTGACTCCTACCATGGATCTGAGTCCTTCCATAGATCTGACTCCTACCTGGGATCTCAGTCCTACCTGGGATCTCAGTCCTTCCATGGATCTGACTCCTACCTGGGATCTGAGTCCTACCATGGATCTAACTCCTACCTGGGATCTCAGTCCTACCATGGATCTGACTCCTACCTGGGATCTCAGTCCTACCATGGATCTGACTCCTACTTGGGATCTCAGTTCTACCATGAATCTGACTCCTACCTGGGATCTGACTCCTACCTGGGATCTAACACCTACCTTGGATCTGACTCCTACCTTGGATCTCAGTCCTACCATGAATCTGACTCCTACCTGGGATCTCAGTCCTACCATGGATCTGACACCTACCTGGGATCTGACTCCTACCATATATCTGAGTCTTACCTCAGATCTGACTCCTACCTGGGATCTCAGTCCTACCTTGGATCTGAGTCCTTCCATGGATATGACTCCTACCTGGGATCTCAGTCCTACCATGGATCTCAGTCCTACCATGGATCTGACTCCTACCATGGATCTGACTCCTAACATGGATCTGAGTCCTACCTTGGATCTGAGTCCTTCCATGGATCTGACTCCTACCTGGGATCTGAGTCCTACCATGGATCTGACTCCTACCTGGGATCTCAGTCCTACCATGGATCTGACTCCTACCTGGGATCTCAGTCCTACCATGGATCTGACTCCTACCTGGGATCTCAGTTCTACCATGAATCTGACTCCTACCTGGGATCTGACTCCTACCTGGGACCTAACACCTACCTTGGATCTGACTCCTATCTTGGATCTCAGTCCTACCATGAATCTGACTCCTACCTGGGATCTCAGTCCTACCATGGATCTGACACCTACCTGGGATCTGACTCCTACCTGGGATCTCAGTCCTACCATGAATCTGACTCCTACCTGGGATCTCAGTCCTACCATGGATCTGACTCCTACCTTGGATTTGAGTCCTTCCATGGATCTGACTCCTACCTGGGATCTGACTCCTACCTTGGATCTCAGTCCTACCATAAATCTGACTCCTACCTTGGATCTCAGTCCTACCATATATCTGAGTCTTACCACAGATCTGACTCCTACCTGGGATCTCAGTCCTACCATGGATCTGACTCCTACCTGGGATTTGAGTCCTTCCATGGATCTGACTCCTACCATAAATCTGACTCCTACCTTGGATCTGAGTCCTACCATATATCTGAGTCTTACCACAGATCTGACTCCTACCTGGGAACTCACACCTACCATGGATCTGACTCCTACCATGGATCTGAGTCCTACCTTGGATCTGTCCTTCCATGGATCTGACTCCTACCTGGGATCTCAGTCCTACCATGGATCTGACTCCTACCATGGATCTGAGTCCTACCTGCGATCTCAGTCCTTCCATAGATCTGACTCCTACCATGGATCTGAGTCCTTCCATAGATCTGACTCCTACCTGGGATCTCAGTCCTACCTGGGATCTCAGTCCTTCCATGGATCTGACTCCTACGTGGGATCTGAGTCCTACCATGGATCTAACTCCTACCTGGGATCTCAGTCCTACCATGGATCTGACTCCTACCTGGGATCTCAGTCCTACCATGGATCTGACTCCTACTTGGGATCTCAGTTCTACCATGAATCTGACTCCTACCTGGGATCTGACTCCTACCTGGGATCTAACACCTACCTTGGATCTGACTCCTACCTGGGATCTCAGTCCTACCATGAATCTGACTCCTACCTGGGATCTCAGTCCTACCATGGATCTGACACCTACCTGGGATCTGACTCCTACCTGGGATCTCAGTCCTGCCATGAATCTGACTCCTACCTGGGATCTCAGTCCTACCATGGATCTGACTCCTACCTTGGATTTGAGTCCTTCCATGGATCTGACTCCTACCTGGGATCTGACTCCTACCTTGGATCTCAGTCCTACCATAAATCTGACTCCTACCTTGGATCTCAGTCCTACCATATATCTGAGTCTTACCACAGATCTGACTCCTACCTGGGATCTCACACCTACCATGGATCTGACTCCTACCATGGATCTGAGTCCTACCTTGGATCTGAGTCCTTCCATGGATCTGACTCCTACCTGGGATCTCAGTCCTACCATGGATCTGACTCCTACCATGGATCTGAGTCCTACCTGCGATCTCAGTCCTTCCATAGATCTGACTCCTACCATGGATCTGAGTCCTTCCATAGATCTGACTCCTACTTGGGATCTGAGTCCTTCCATAGATCTGACTCCTACCTGGGATCTCAGTCCTACCTGGGATCTCAGTCCTTCCATGGATCTGACTCCTACCTTGGATCTGAGTCCTTCCATGGATCAGACTCCTACCTGGGATCTGACTCCTACTTGGGATCTCAGTTCTTCCATAGATCTGACTCCTACCTGGGATCTCAGTCCTACCATGGATCTTCATTAGATCAGTGCATTGGCTGTGTATATAAAGTTACAGGTGCATTTGAAAACTCACAATTTCACCGCACAAGAGACAGCTCCAAGCCAGTCGTAGGTGGTTTTGTAGCTGTCATCAGTTGTCTTCACGTTGCTGTCCGACAGTTCAGGGGTCAGTCTGTTTTTCAGCAATGATGACTTCTGCTTCACTCCAACTTGGGTGACATCATACCCATTGTTTTCAAAATATTGTTGAACGGAACTGGGGCAGATGTTGTTATCTGGTGCCGGAATATGACAATGGTTACCATGGTTACATTATTAACACGTGCTATCAGCATCAGATTTTAGTTGTGATTTCATCAAACTATGTTGTCTGTAGTGAGGTAAAATGCTTGGTGCCTGGAGCTGGCTCAAGGTATGACATCATCAATAAAATGCACATGCACATTAGAAATTGAGGGAAATCCAAAGACCTGTGAAGATCCAGGTAGAATAGATCTTCAGCAACCCATGTTTGCCGTAAAAGGTGACTGTGCTTGTCGTAAGAGGCGACTAACAGGATCGATCGGGTGGTTGGCTGGTTTGTTGTTTAACGCCGCACTCAGCAATATTCCAGCTATATGGCAGCAGTCTGTAAATAATCAAGTATGGACCAGACAATCCAATGATTGACATCATGAGCATCGATCCTCGCAATTAGGATACGATTACATGCATCAACCAAGTTAGCGAGCCTGATTAACCGATCCTACCACCATCATATAGCTGGAATATTGCTGAGTGTGGCGTTGAAATTAACATTTACTAAAAACTTAACAAACCAACATGGAAAATGTGATGTTATCTTAAAGATGAATGTTTTACTGTACGTGGTTAAAATATTAAAAGCGTTATAGAAAGCAGAAACACCCCCTTATTTCTTCATTTGGACAGTTAGGTTAAATTAGTTAGATACATACATCATTAACACGAGAAACAATCCCTGTTTTTTGTTTGTTTTTTAAGAACACTCTCAGCAATATTCTAGCTATATGACAGCGGCCTGTGAATAATCGAGTCTGGACAAGACATTCCAGTGATTGATATTATGAGCAACTATCGACACTGTTGGGATACGAAGACACACAATTAACTCGATCGTTATGGTTGTTTCTTACGACCAGCATAGGTTGCTGGGGACCAATTGTAACCCGGAACCCCAACAGGGGGTTACACTGTAACAGCTCGTACCATCTGGGACCCATCTGATGAGGAAGTCAAACACCAGGTTGAGGCGATCCTTGAGACACCACCACACACGGTTGTAGTTCTTCCTCCCTGGCATGAAGCAGTCCGCAGTCAGGTCGATATGGACCACTGGCAACACAGAGACACGGAGTGAGTTGGGTCTTACTCCATTTTGAACAGTATTCTGTTATTTCACAGTGTCTGCTTAATGTGGGGTAATGTGTAATGTGTCTGGCATAAGAAGATTCAATGACAAACCCAGGCATGAGGGGATTCAGTGACAAACCCAGGCATGAGGGGATTCAGTGACAAACCCAGGCATGAGGGGATTCAGTGACAAACCCAGGCATGAGGGGATTCAGTGACAAACCCTGGCATAAGGAGATTCGATGACACACCCAGAATATGGGGATTCAATGACAAACCATGGCATAAGGGGATTCAATGACACACCCAGAATATGGGGATTCAATGACAAACCCTGGCATAAGGGGATTCAATGACATACCCTGCATCAGGGGGATTCAATGACAAACCCACGGATAAGGGTATTCAATGACAAACCCTGGCATAAGGGGATTCAATGACAAACCCAGAGATAAGGAGATTCTATGACAAAGCCTGGCATAAGGGGATTCAATGACAAACCCAGGCATGAGGGGTTTCAATGACCAACCCTGGCATAAGGAGATTCAATGACAAACCCTGGCATAAGGAGATTCAATGACAAACCCAGGGATAAGGAGTTCCAATGACAAACCCTGGCATAAGGAGATTCAATGACAAACCCTGGCATAAGGGGATTCAATGACACACCCAGAATATGGGGATTCAATGACAAACCCTGGCATAAGGGGATTCAATGACATACCCTGCATCAGGGGGATTCAATGACAAACCCACGGATAAGGGTATTCAATGACAAACCCTGGCATAAGGGGATTCAATGACAAACCCAGAGATAAGGAGATTCTATGACAAACCCTGGCATAAGGGGATTCAATGACAAACCCTGGCATAAGGAGATTCAATGACAAACCCAGGGATAAGGGGATTCAATGACAAACCCTGACAGAAGGAGATTCAATGACACACCCAGAATATGGGGATTCAATGACAAACCCTGGCATAAGGAGATTCAATGACAAACCCAGGCATGAGGGGATTCAATGACAAACCCAGGCATGAGGGGTTTCAATGACAAACCCTGGGATAAGGAGATCAATGACAAACCCTGGCATAAGGAGATTGAATGACAAACCCTGGCATAAGGAGTTCCAATGACAAACCCTGGCATAAGGGGATTCAATGACAAACCCTGGCATAAGGAGATTCAATGACACACCCAGAATATGGGGATTCAATGACAAACCCTGGCATAAAGGGATTCAATGACATACCCTGCATCAGGGGGATTCAATGACAAACCCATGGATAAGGGTATTCAATGACAAACCCTGGCATAAGGGGATTCAATGACAAACCCAGGGATAAGGAGATTCTATTGCAAAGCCTGGCATAAGGGATTCAATGACAAAGCCTGGCATAAGGAGATTCAATGACAAACCCTGGCAAAAAAAGATTCAATGACAAACCCAGGGATAAGGCGTTCCAATGACAAACCCTGGCAAAAGGGGATTCAATGACGAACCTACGGATAAGGGGATTCAATGACAAACCCTGGCATAAGGAGATTCAATGACACACCCAGAATATGGGGATTCAATGACAAACCCTGGCATAAGGGGATTCAATGACACACCCAGAATATGGAGATTCAATGACAAACCCTGGCATAAGGGGTTTCAATGACATACCCTGCATCAGGGGGATTGAATGACAAACCCATGGATAAGGGTATTCAATGACAAACCCTGGCATAAGGGGATTCAATGACAAACCCAGGGATAAGGAGATTCTATGACCAAGCCTGGCATAAGGGGATTCAATGACAAACCCTGGCATAAGGAGATTCAATGACAAACCCAGGGATAAGGGGATTCAATGACAAACCCTGGCATAAGGAGATTCAATGACACACCCAGAATATGGGGATTCAATGACAAACCCTGGCATAAGGGGATTCAATGACACACCCAGAATATGGGGATTCAATGACAAACCCTGGCATAAGGGGATTCAATGACATACCCTGAATCAGGGGGATTGAATGACAAACCCACGGATAAGGGTATTCAATGACACACCCAGAATATGGGGATTTAATGACAAACCCTGGCATAAGGGGATTCAATGACACACCCAGAATATGGGGATTCAATGACAAACCCTGGCATAAGGGGATTCAATGACATACCCTGCATCAGGGGGATTCAATGACAAACCCACGGATAAGGGTATTCAATGACAAACCCTGGCATAAGGGGATTCAATGACAAACCCAGAGATAAGGAGATTCTATGACAAAGCCTGGCATATGGAGATTCAATGACAAACCCAGGGATAAGGGGATTCAATGACAAACCCTGGCATAAGGAGATTTAATGACACACCCAGAATATGGGGATTCAATGACAAACCCTGGCATAAGGGGATTCAATGACACACCCAGAATATGGGGATTCAATGACAACCCCTGGCATAAGGGGATTCAATGACATACCCTGATTTAGGGGGATTGAATGACAAACCCACGGATAAGGGTATTCAATGACACACCCAGAATATGGGGATTTAATGACAAACCCTGGCATAAGGGGATTCAACGACACACCCAGAATATGGGGATTCAATGACAAACCCTGGCATAAGGGGATTCAATGACATACCCTGCATCAGGGGGATTGAATGACAAACCCACGGATAAGGGTATTCAATGACAAACCCTGGCATAAGGGGATTCAATGACAAACCCAGAGATAAGGAGATTCTATGACAAAGCCTGGCATAAGGGGATTCAATGACAAACCCTGGCATAAGGAGATTCAATGACAAACCCAGGGATAAGGGGATTCAATGACAAACCCTGGCAGAACGAGATTCAATGACACACCCAGAATATGGGGATTCAATGACAAACCCTGGCATAAGATGATTCAATGACAAACCCAGGCATGAGGGGATTCAATGACAAACCCAGGCATGAGGGGTTTCAATGACAAATCCTGGCATAAGGAGATTCAATGACAAACCCTGGCATAAGGAGATTCAATGACAAACCCAGGGATAAGGAGTTCCAATGACAAACCCTGGCATAAGGGGATTCAATGACAAACCCACGGATAAGGGGATTCAATGACAAACCCTGGCATAAGGAGATTCAATGACACACCTAGAATATGGGGATTTAATGACAAACCCTGGCATAAGGGGATTCAATGATACACCCAGAATATGGGGATTCAATGACAAACCCAGGGATAAGGAGATTCTATGACAAAGCCTGGCATAAGGAGATTCAATGACAAACCCTGGCAAAAGGAGATTGAATGACAAAGCCTGGCATAAGGAGATTCAATGACAAACCCTGGCATGAGGAGATTCAATGACAAACCCTGGCATAAGGAGATTCAATGACAAACCCAGGGATAAGGAGATTCAATGACAAACTCTGGCATAAGGGGATTCAATGACAAACCCAGGGATAAGGAGTTCCAATGACAAACCCTGGCAAAAGGGGATTCAATGACGAACCTACGGATAAGGGGGTTCAATGACAAACCCTGGCATAAGGAGATTCAATGACACACCCAGAATATGGGGATTCAATGACAAACCCTGGCATAAGGGGATTCAATGACACATCCAGAATATGGGGATTCAATGACAAACCCTGGCATAAGGGGATTCAATGACATACCCTGAATCAGGGGGATTGAATGACAAACCCACGGATAAGGGTATTCAATGACAAACCCTGGCATAAGGGGATTCAATGACAAACCCAGGGATAAGGAGATTCTATGACAAACCCACGGATAAGGGGATTCAATGACAAACCCTGGCATAAGGGGATTCAATGACAAACCCAGGGATAAGGAGATTGAATGACAAAGCCTGGCATAAGAGGATTCAATGACAAACTGAGGGATAAGGGGATTCAATAACAAACCCTGGCATCAGGGGGATTCAATGACAAACCCAGGGATAAGGGGATTCAATGACACACCCTGCATCGGGGGATTCAATGACAAACCCAGGGATAAGGGGATTCAATGACACACCCTGCATCGGGGGATTCAATGACAAACCCAGGGATAAGGGGATTCAATGACACACCCTGCATCAGGGGATTCAATGACACACCCAGAATATGGGGATTCAATGACAAACCCCGGATGAGGGGATTCAGCAGATACACATTCTCAGTGAACCAGGTTGCTCATGTGTATGTTGTACTGACTGACACAGTTAGGTATCTGTTATAGGTTTAGATACTCAGGAAGTACTCGCAACATTAAAGACAGTTATCAGGGTGAAAGAGTAAAGCACCTACCATATTTGTTAGGTTTCTGGTGTCTTGGTGTAAAGACTGATGGCTTTCCTTCTAGGCCAAGTTGTTCATATGTGTCCTTGGTCAAATTTAACACCAGTGTACCTGGAAAATGTCATAATCTCACATCAGACTGATAATGTATTTATACTGGGTGAGGTGAGGTGACATGGGGTTTAACCTCGAGTTCAACATTATTGCATGTGTGTGTGTGTGTGGCTGCATGTACCAGGACTGATGTCAGTTTTATGCCCCAGTTTACTAACACAGTACACTGACTCCAAGCCAACCAGTCTTTTTTTTTCCCTTAATGCCAAACGCCAGGCAATGTAACAGCAAGTACCATCTTTTAACATCTTTGGTATGGCACGTCTAGGGCATCAAACAAGCTACCTTCCACTTGCCTCAAAGAAACTCAGTTTATAACATAAGTTGTAGCAGGATCACACATGGGTTTTTTTGCTTCCTGTGTAAGGTTTTATACAACGAGCCGGAGGCATAAAACCCCATGTACCCTGTGTGATCCTGCTACAATAAATCTATCTTACCGACATGTTTTAATATGACATTTGAAAAGAATTAAAACAAATTACTATTGATAGAAAACAGCTGTTTCATTGGGCATAGGTTAACTTATGCTATGTCACGTGACTTCCATCAACTCAGAAAAAGAAGCACGCTTTTTCCTATGAAGCAGGGTTAAAGGGATTTAATCAGCCTCTCAGAAATCCATGTGCAGCGTGACGTGCTCAGGGCAGGGTATAAGAGATTTATTGCTCCGCTGACAAATATATTTCCCTCCAAGGTGGGATACATAGTATTTTACCAAGATCACTTGAACCAATCAGATCTCATCATTCTGACATGGAGGTATGATAAGAGTATTTATAGTGGTGTTGTACACTTATAACCAAGAAAACCTGATTACAGAAGTTCACGTTGGTTTAGTGACAAAAACATTGAGCGATGAGGATGTGCTGAAAAAACATTTTGTGTTTAAACCACATTACCCAAAACTTTGATATAACAGAACTGCTTCTCATTGTTATTGTTATTCTCAGAACAGCATGTGATGCCCTTTTTGTATGACCATGTACTTTACAATCCATGCTGATAAAAGAATAATTACCACTTAGTCATAAACCTCTTGTCTATCATTCCAGTCATATTCATGTACACGGACACTCAGAAATATTTCAACAGTAACATTCCGAATGATTATCTAGAAAAAGACGTATGCTGCATTAAACCTGTCAGGACCCCATTAATCCAGAAATCTCATCTTCCAGCAGATTCCTAAAATATGGAAAGAGACAAGAAGGCCGGCTGTAGTTCCACGTTGTTTATAATAACATCTAGCAACAAACTGTCCTAACCATGACAACTCTTACACACAGTCCTATTCATTCACAACTTTCTAAAACTCACCAACTGTCATTCCTACGATTCAAACACGCACCAACTTGGTTACAGTCACTTCCTGAATAGTAAAGCATTAGAGTTACCTCCCTTACATCAGTCACTCAGCAGTATCAAAAGGACATGACCTTACAAGATACTGACAAATATATTTTTTGAAACGTGTTGCAACTACACCAGACCGAAGGTGCGTGATGAGTACTTCAATACAGCTTTGATTTAGGAGACTTCTTACCAGAGGGAAGTAGTGCCACACAGTCATGGACGTCAAGATGGCTGCCGTGTGACAGGAAGTACATACATCCTGAAACCGTAAAAAAAATCTATCATGTACTTTCTATGTTTGGATATTCTTTAATGCCGCATACCGCAATATTTTAAGACATATACCAGCGGTCTATAAATAATTAAAAATGGAAAATGGATTACTGGATTAACAGGTTCCTGAGTAACCAGGTGACTTAACAGTGACTTTCAGGTTTTTGTCATACACTGATGATGAAACAATGTTACTTGTTTGAGATATCACAGAAATGACAATTAAATTTGTATATTTACATTATCCAAACATAATGATGAAAATAAAATAATTGGCATAATTTTTGTACACGGATGTAACCTTTCTTGACAAATGCCTCAATGAATTCCTTGTCTATGAGTCGAATCAGCGGCAGTCTGTGAACCAGGTAGGCTTCCTCATTGTCCAGCTGGCTGGAGATGTTGGGGGGAATAACCTCCCCTGGAAGGAGGATAGAAACCTAGCAGAAAAGGTCATAACTGAGTTAGTGAGGTTTAGCAGCCCCTAATGTTTGGGCTGGTTGGTTGGTTGGTTTGTTGTTTAACGCCGCACTCAGCAATATTCCAGCTATATGACGGCGGTCTGTAAATATCAAGTCTGGATCAGACAATCAAGTGATTGATATCATGAGCATGGATCCACGCAATTGGGTTCGATGACCGTGCATCAACCAAGTCAGCAAGCCTGACCCCCCGATCCCATTAGTCGCCTTTTAAGACAAGCATGGTCGCCTCTTCCGGCAGGCATGGGTTGCTGAAAACCTATTCTACCAAGATCTTCACGGGTCCCTAATGTTTGGGTAAGTATCATGACTGTCAGCTTGGGAAAAAACTATTTTGCATGAAACGTTTGTATTTTTCTCATGTTTTTATTTCTGAGGTATTTTTCTCGAAAGGGGGATCAAACCCACGACTGTAAGGGGGTGCTTGATTTGAAAGGGGAGCCAAGGGGCACACAAAATAAATAAATCAAGAGCTAGAACCAGTATGTGCCTGACCACACAATCCATTTTGTCACATGCATTGGCTGCTGGGGACCTTTCTTATCTAGAATCCCCACAGGTTAATAATTGCATGTCATCGTCTCATGGATCGATGCTCATGATGTCAGTCACTGGATTGTCTTGGCCAGACTTGATTATTGACAGACTGGCGTCAGATCGGTGGAATATTGCTGTGTGAGGCCTCAACAACAAACCGATATATGGGTCGTGTATGGTCCGACCTTTTTATAGGCGTATGACACATACCGTATTCGACGTAATAAGCGCCCCGCTCTAATAAGCGCCCACGGCGATATTTGCTAATATATTGGCTAGTGAACGAACCCAATTAGCACCCCTTCCGATTCATCAATGTACACAAGACTTATTTATTTGCGTATAATACGCACTTGTGTGATATATGCACCCTTAATTATGGGCAAATAAATTCTGGAAAAATATATCTGTCGTATATAAATATGACTGAAATATTGCCGACGTGACGTTAATTCTTAACTCACTCACTCACTGTCGTGTATAAACATTTCAGGCTGTCAGGCTTTATCTTTTAACTCAGTTTTTTTCACCAAAATAATATTCTAATAAGAGCCCCCTATTTCTAATTTTGAGAGCGCCCTGGGCGCTTATTACGTCGAATACGGTACTCTGTTTATCATCTCGATACGGTCATCCCAACATGGTTTTAACCTAAACACGTTATTTCAACCATTGTTGAAAACAGATAACAAATTGCCTCGCTCTTAGACGTGTATGAAATTATGCCTAAATACCCACAGATGCATTAAAATAATGTTCTGATATAAATTTCTTATGTCGGCTGTTCTTGTGAAGGAAAGACGATTTTTCAAAGACGAGTTTCCCCGAAGGACTCGCGTTTGGAAAGGGCGCAGACATGTTTACATCCCGCACAAATGGTGTTTTTATACAAAAGACGAACTCAATAATGAGTCGAACAACTGCAAATATGGCCTCTGGTACAGCTTCATTTCACTGTGATGTTTTCACCGTTGGTAAGGCAGCCCTAGGCAGGTACTTTGTATTTAGTTGTTCTTAACTTCTTATCATTTCAAATAATTTCTTTGAAAATATCGATGGAGATAATTCAGGTGTCTAAAAAATAGATATTCAATTATTCATATTACTGGAAATGGATAGGCAAGCCAATTTGGAGACGTTTTAGCTGGAGTATGTAATTTCGTAACCGAAACGAGTTCGAACCCCTAAGAAATTCGTAACATTGGTAATTTCGTAACCTTAAAAATAAGAAACTTAATTCGTAACCACATCTCAAATTGCAAACAATTCGTTTATTTTATTTTACAATCACGCAATCATTGCATCCGCATTCACTATAACATTCACCCAAAGCGAATAACTTTGCAATCAAGTTGACACTATTTCCGCCAGTTCTTTGAACCAGCATATTCTTAAAACTTTCGACTGTCATTGGTTAATGACGTAAACGTCTGGAGTGCTCATTCCACTTATGAATCCTATTTTTTAATTTTAATTATGAACGCTAATGCTTAATAACGTAAAATATATTACTATATAGCATTTCATGTATTATAAAACAAACAAATATAATGTAACGGTATGAATGCATATGATATTATGTTACGTTTTCTAAAGTCGCTGCGATACTTTTATCGACCAAGGGCGGACAACTCTCCCTGTTGTTACAGTAAACATGATCGAGGACCGGAATCACAGAGAAAAGTTTTCAGTCGGTGGAATATAGATGATGGAAATGAAAACTCAATATTTTGAATAATGGCAGCAATGTTTCAAGAGATCAGACCATCAATCGAAACTTTGGAAGCGGATATTCAGCCATCCATTGAAACTGTCTGCCCAGTGGAAGGCTGTGACAAAACATTCAAGAATTCATCACATCTGAGTCTCCACAAAGCTAAAGTCCATGGAATTGAAGTGGTAAGTAGTTTCGCCGTAATTTATCAGTGATCAAAACTGATATTTGTACATGATGACAAACACTCCATTATACTTTTGAATTCTGGTACATGTCATTACAGTGTCAAGTTTTTCATTCCCTGAGAGGAAGCACCTTAAAAATACGGAAAGACTCACGCCAGATTCGCCATTCCCAAAGTTATTAATGTGTGCATTGCTGCTCAGTCCTACTTATAGTTTGAGGGGAGGTATCAAAGTCTTACCAAATATACCACACCACAACTCCTTGTGAGGACAATCTCTTCCTTAAGTCACATGTCACTAAAACAAGCAACCAGTTTTTATGGAATCCGTCGGAAGAGAACTCGCGTCCTTCACATTGTCAGACCAACAACTACATATATTATAAACCGACTGAGCTACATCACACTGTTAAACGGAAACAGCACTCCAACTATCCGAAATCAAGCCGGCACCATTTTAAAGGGGCACTGATCTAACGCAATTCCCCGGGACTGGTTGTTGCCTTTGTTATTGTTTTTGCCCAGTGAGTACCCGGATGTAGAGCAGAAATCTAGACTAGCTCGCGACCTCTGTTGCGCCATTCGTAAGCGCATTAGTCACTTTTATGGATACCGGTAGTAATAAGAGCGTATGGTCACATTGATCAACAAAATGAAATACAGTTTTCGAGATAATAAGGAAATGTAGGCATCTTTGTGGGTAGCATCGGTAATGGTGACGAAGTTTTGATAAGTCACTTGCTTGGTAATTTTAGGATTTTCGTTTACACTATTTTGACTTGCAACACAAAGTAAATATTTCACCTGAGCATTGCTGTTTTTATAGTGTGTATATTTTTTTACTGTCAAAATGTGTAACATATTTATTAAACGTCTAAATATTCAGTTATTTTACAAAGTGACTGAAAAACATTTCCATCTGTATTATTAAGATAACGAATTCCAATCATTTTGATGTTTAATGTCATCACCAAAAGACTGAAAATGTCACGTTGAAAAGTACATTTCTATGTTGTTTGGCTTCTAATCCTACATAATAATCTGTTGTGATGTTTGTAGGCCCTTTTGATCGTCTTAATCAATCTGGACAGATTTTTTATTCAAAATGACTGAAATATTTACACATTTTAAAAAATGCCTGAGAGAATCACATTTTACAAATTGACGGTAATCTATACACGCTTACAAAGGAAATGACCTGTGAAAAAAACGTCTATCGCGCATTGAAGAATTTCCCAACCAAGAGGTAGAAAAACAAGAACGAATCGGTTTAAATGAAGGAAAACAAAATGCAAATACCATAATTACAACTTACCAAATTTATGTGTATAAATAGGCAGCTTCCTTATTCGAGGAATGTATCCGTGAATATCCACACAAAGGAATAATATCCCACTCGTCTGCAGCTATACAAAATAACTTATTCGATGTCACGTGTCTCTGTAACTATCAAATATTCTAAAAGATATATATCGTTTCGGGTGTCAAGTCTCAAGGGTCGGCTGAGAAAGGCCACGTGACAACTATTTTCATTACGTCCACGGTTCCTAAAAAATCCATTGAGTTTGATAACAATGAGCAACCAATCAACGTATTATCAGTTAACCCTTTGAACAAATTGTATGTTGTTTTTACATCGGCACTTCACGCCATGATATGAGTGTATTCCCTTTGTTTTAGTAAACCTAGACATGTAAACACTCACTTTTGACATATCCACAGTGGTTAATCAATCAACGTATTTTCTGTTAATCCTTTGATGACTAGGAACGATCCGTTGATTTACAAAAAAAGTAAATCAACTGATCATTCATCTCTTGCTGGGCTGCCACGTGCATATTACATAACCTCACTTCAAACCTGGATTTAGATTGAATAATTACCCCAGACACAATAAATGCCAAATGAGAACCTTTGTCAGGTAATCTAAGTGGTGCTACCACTAATTGTACCTGTAATAAATTCATTAACTGAGCATCAAGTGAATGACGACAAATACACAAGTGTAGGGTTATACGAGAAAACGTGTATGACAACAAGGGAGTAGTAATCGTATTACACAATCCGAAATCCGAAAATGCTTTCACTGCATGGATACTTTTTTTAGTATTAAACTATAACCATCTGGGGTATTTCCAAATGACGACTTCCGATGAGCTCCGCCGTTCTTTTTGTCTGTTTGTTTAGGCTGAAGAAATTATTTAACATGCGCCCTTTGTCGAATCTTTATAGATCACAGTTAACCAATCAGTGTTTATGCAAAAATGCGTAAAACAAATATTGCCTCCAGCCTCCAAGTTTATTTAGCTGTCCTTGCAGACGGTAGCCCAGTCTCTGGTCACGCTCAGTTGCGTTGCGTATCATCCGGGTACTCACGGGGGAAAAAACAATAACAAAGGCAACAACCAGTCCGGGGAATGGCGTTAGATCAGTGCCCCTTTAATCATCCAGCGTGTGATGTATTTCCTTTAGTTCTCATATTGAACTATCTCCATATCTATAAGCTAGAATACGATCGTTGGTTTATTCTTTTATCATGGCATCAGTTCATCGGTCTGCGCTAACGTCATCAGCTACGTCGTAGCGCGATCTAGCTGGTACTATTTACTATAGCACTCATCACAATATGAAAATACACTACACCGCGTAATCACCAGATACCTATTAGCATCGGCTACCAAACAAACTCAGCTTCGGACCAGCGAGGGAGGTCCTCGTTGACAGCGAAGGGGATTCCCCTTGAATCCTCAGGTTTGATTAGATGATGCTTACTGAAACCTTTCACCTTGCAAATTTGTTTGCGTGTTTAAATGTGTATGTACTGTTATGTAGTTAAGTATACAGCAAATATGTATACATATTATTTTTGCAACAATGAAGTTCAGTTCATATACTCAAAACAGCAACAACCCTTATCAAAAATGAATTTAGTTGAAACAGAAAAATAAAATAAACTGAACATAAAAAGTGCTTTCAAAACTCTCAATATCGCTCAGCTTATTCAATGACATTGCGTGCAGAGATGATAGATCACTGAGAGGAGCTTTATGCATACTCGACAACTCCAGCAACTCTGTTGCTAGGCTGACATCACAGGATATTGTTTCGCCAGTGTGTTTTTCAACAAAATTTCACAAATTACGTCTTAGGGTATTGTGACATGTTTGTAAAGATTTGTGGTGTTGAATTCTAAAGATAACCCTGACAGTCGTGAAGGGGCCTAACAGTCAAGACAACACCCTGCATCGTGGGCGCTTCATAATCTTCATAAATAAATTCCAGTGGCAATTGTAGGTGCTACATTCCTCAGATATTTTAACAGCACCCAGATAAAAAATTTAACTTAAATTTTGGTCCCTATCACCCCGTGAAAAAATATTTATCTACGTACCTGTCATGTTTGTATTCTACATTTGGCTATGTTTTTATGTGTTAAAGGGACAGGATGTCAACTGTTCTGCAGCTTTATTCGTAAATAGTAGTTGATAACTCCTGAGCTTACTTATCCTGATTCTGCTCCAGTGACACACCGATGTAGACTCATCATGTGACCAGACTTTCCTCTTGTTTGTAAACAAATACACTTATTCTGAAATCAGAACATACAGGCCTAATGCAAGCCTTTCTGTGTGCTATAATAATGTTTACATAATTATATTGAACTACTACAAGAGCAACACTAATGTGCATGGTCTTTGATAGGCATTTAGAAGTTGGAAGAACATGAATACATGACACTTTTTTATGGATAACAACTTGATGAAGGAGCAAGAATAGCTCTGAAACGTTGTGACAAAGAATAAAGAAGTGGCTTTCCATAAAAAAGTGTCAAGTAGTAAGGTGTATGACAATATAGCTTTACACATCACTAGCTCTCCATAGGGCTTTGATGACAGGACGTTGAGGATGAATACGGAAATGGAAATAGTTTTTCACGTTCTAGGAGATTTTCTCAATGAAAATACAACATTTAATGACATATGTTAATCTAAATGTGTAGACTCGTCCAAAGTGAAACAGATGAAAAACACATGAATGGACTGTGTACATGGTGTAAGATGTGACGATGTGACAGAGGTACTCGGCTGGCCACAAGGAACCCTGGGTAGGAGAGTGATAGGCTTCATACAACCGAGGCATATTTGAATTGTAAACTAGGCTTTGATAAACACTGGCTTCTAATCTAATCAGGCTGGCATTAAGTATTTTGTAACTCAACCGTAAGAAAGCAACACATGTTTCCTCTCCAGTTTGCCTCTATTAAAAAATACAAGATGGAAGCCAGTTCACTCTGCATTGCGCTTGCATTGTCAGCTTCACTGTGCAGAGCTCTATTGTTTTGGTTTCAGAACTGAATTGGGCATGTGACGTCACACTCAGCAATTATTTCATGCGTGATTTTAAAACACACAGAACCGTTGACATACTGTTTCTTTAAATCCTTTAAAACAACATTTGTCACTCTATCACTGGACTTGACATATTCTGTGCATGCATCACTAATTATCTGTTTCGTTTCAGACTTGTCAGTGGTATGAGAAATAGCATCCTAAATTCGCCACTGGAATCCAGTTGTATTCATAAGGCTCCTATTCTCACCAAGGGGATGGGTCTTGTGTCTTGATTGTTGGACACCTTCTCAACTAGTTTTATATATCTCATAAAGATACAACATTTCTAACATGTATGATGTAGAGTAGGTCCTTGAAATTGCATCTTTTGAGGCAAGGAAGTTAACTGACTGTAAAAGTCCAGTTTCCACCCTTACCAAACTAGGCTGGATTTGTTGGCTTGATCGTAGCGGCACCAGTGGCAATTATGAGTTATGTCCCTTCTATGTCCATCCTATTGACCTATCAGATTCCACCTCTCATATCTCTTGCATTTGCTTCAAACAAAATGCCGGTGCCCAGTCAAGACAATCTGATTGATAATCAAAATCCATGTTGTAATTAAACAGGTCTTTCTTTGCGAAGCGCATCAAATCACCGTTTTAATCACGTTGGCACCATGATCATAAAACATGAAAAGATTAGAAATATCTGCTGACGCTGAGTTGGCGGTATACATGCTTTACAAATCCTGCAATCAACCAAAATCTGCACGGCTGTTTACAAACAGGATGTTGATTTCATTACGCGATTTTGATTGGACCATGTATAGACTCGTTAGTCCAACCACAATTCCATAAGTCCAGCCTTGTTCTGCAAGGATGGCAACTGGACTTTCATAATCATTTATCTTCCTTTCCCCCGGAAGATGTGAAATTGTCACTGTCAGACATTACAGCCAGGTTATTTATACAGTGATTTGGATTTTAGACAGCAAGGCCATGATAACTATGAAGACGACATTATTTGATTACATGTTGACTGAATCTGAATGTGACCATGTACTTGAAATATTACAGGATAAGTTGAAGTCTAAAGGAAACGGTGGAATACCATGTCACTATCACTGCCCAGTATTTGGCTGCTACTACCTTAGAGAGAGACACTTTGCCAACTACAAACTCCTCAAAAAGGTAAGCCCAGGATATTTTCAGTGTACTGCAAAAAATGATCCTAATAGTGCTCAGGGGTGTTCAAATACCATATTTCCTACTTGCCCAGGGACAAGTCACTTTAAAACTCTACTTGCACAGCCAGATTTTCAATTTGCTGTTAAATCAGAGAAAAGAAGGAAACTAATTTTGATAATAAGACTTCATTCACTGAAGCCACAGCTAACAGGAGATGTTAAGAATAGAAAAATGATGTGTCAGGTACTTCATCTGCAGTTGACAAACACACGATGCATCTTCTAAGTTTTAAAGTTAATACTGCCAGTTTTCATACTTGCCTGAGGGCGACTAAATTATATTTTCCCACTTGCCCGGGACTTTACTTTCATGGGTCGGGCAAGTCAGGCATACTAATTGAACACCCTGACACTATAATAGAATTAAAAGTTATTTGAAAAGAATGTCAAAGGTAAAATTTATTATGTAAAATGAAACTGAGATGATTTCAATTGTAAATAATATTTTATTAAATGCAATTTTAAGTCACATGACATGCATTACAAAACGTACAATCAGACATATTTCCATCTGAAAAAGTAATGAGTTTATAATAAGACAGATCTTTGAAAGGCATTTAGAAGTGATTCACATTTGGAAGAGAATTTATGGATGTCAACTTCTTTATTATGAGGACTGACTGACTGACAGAGTATGGTTTTACGCCGCTTTTAGCAATATTCCAGCAATATCACGGCGGGGGACACGAGAAATGGGCTTCACTTATTATGAGGAACACAAAGTTTCGGAGTATATGCTTACTCCATTATCAGGTGAATGTGTTCCTCATAATAAAGAAGTTGACATCCATATATTCTCTTCCCAGTAAGACAGATGCGTTAACATTAAGCTTACATATGTTATCATGTATACATCTACAGCACTATGGAAGCATTCATGGAGGCAAGAAGTTCACCTGCTCCAAATGCCAGAAAGCGTTTGGCTTTGACCATGCCAGGAAGCGTCACGAAGGCACCTGTGGTGTGATATATAAGTGTCACACGTGTGATTGCCCCTACACCACAAAGGAAGCTCTAATGATGCACTGTACTCGCAAGCTACATGAACTTCCAGATGCTGTCAAGGAAACTATGAGAAAGTTTAACTCAGAAAAGTCCAAAAACATGTGAGTAGACAGACTTGCTGCAATGTAAACATGTCAAATTTCTTTAAATGGAAATGACTGAAGAATTTATGTAAATTTGGTATTATTTCCAATCTGTTGGTTTTAGATTTGTAGAAATGAAGTATGAATGACAATACATGATATTTCCATAAGCTGGGTTTGCTTCTTAGTAGTAATAATGAAGACCAAGTATGCCATTTACAGGGGTCGATTTAACTGCTGGCCTGTTGGTCTGTGGCCAGTTAAAATTACAAAGGGCTTGCTGTAGCGTAAAGTATTTAGCCTGTACGCTTGTCAAAATTTCACCCTTCTCCGTGTATATTTAATTTTTTAATTGGATCATCTCGGTAGAATGACAACTGATGCCACTTTAATACGTCGTGTTACAACTTCTTTATTTGCTCATAAATAACCATGAAATGGGGCAAAGGGAAGCCAAGATTTGATCTCAGAGTGCAGGTAAAAACATTTTAGGGGGAGGAGTTCCAAAAATTTCAGAGGTGGCTCAGGTTTGGCCACTTCGCAGCCTCCACCATTTAGTTGTAGGCCATCTTAGAGAAGGGCAGGTAACTACATTGAAACTTGTTGTTAAATCTACCCCTGCGTTTACACCAGTTCACTTGTTTACTGCCTGCATAGGTATGATCAGCTACATTTCTGACAGTTGATCAATGAGTAGCCATGTTAGAATGCAGCAGTTCCTAGGTTGTTTGAAGCCCATTTCTGGTGTCCCCCGCCGTGATATTGCTGGAATATTGCTAAAAGCGGCGTAAAACCATACTCACTCACTCACTCCTAGGTTACAAAACAAAACATTTCACCTGTAAGAACCATTTCCTGTTGGCTACTCAACAGAAGTTAAAGAACACCCGATTCTTTCATATTACTATAGTTAATCTGTCTGCATCCAGTACAACCTTCTGCAGTAGAACCTGATGACCCGATTAAGAATCAGGTGTTTTTAAAATTCTTTTGAGAAGCATATTGCATTTGAAAACTTTTGTATGTTATTTCTTTTCTTACTTCTTACCTCTTACTTACTACTAACTTAAAAATGTTGACAATATTGATAAAAGATTTACATGTGATGCAAAATATCTTTTTGTAACAAATAAACAATAGCCATTATTTTCACCTAATAATTGTTCAGTTTCACAGAGATCAATAGTCGAGCTTCTTCCGTAATGTTTCCAAGGCTGATGACAGGGAAATGATTAAGCTGTTGACACAAATTATTTATTTCCGTTAACAAGTTTCACTTTTGTAAAAAACAGTTCGAATTTCAGCAGTGAACCTGATATTTGTTCTAGCTCAGATAGTGATAAAATACATAACACCCCTAAAATTCAAGTAGCTCTAAGAATACCTTTAATATTAGCAAAATGGATTCAGGCAACCAGTCTAGTGTGTACTCGTATTTCTATCCCGGCCTTCTTATTTTCATACCTTTGTTAGTTTTGTGTTTTGTGTGATTGTTAACATGATGACAGTAGCAGCTGACACTCTATTCCTTTTCCAGATGTCGTAAACAGACAAAGCCTGACCCCCCAGCGAACAACAAATCCAACTCCTGTCCCCAGCCCTGCGTGATCTTCGTGTCTCAGATGGACCCCCAGGTCAATACTGCCCCTGGGCCACTACGCCAGATCCTGCCCAAGCCCATGATTAAAACAGTCATTCCCATGACAAGAGTCACTGTCAATTCCAATAAGATATCCGTGGAAAAGTTTGACTTCCCTGCCAAACAGACCGCTGAAATACAGACGGACATCTATGGCGTCAGTAACCCCCTAGAACAGAGAGCTGTGGTTAAGAATCCATCCAATCTCCATTTGTCAAAAAATGTTGCCATGGCTACCACAGCAACACAGGTTTCACTTGGCAAATCTCACGTGATTGTTCCATCTCATTCTTTGGTGACATCATCGACAGGGATGCAGACAAATCTCAGCATCCTGTCTACTAAGAAACGACATTGTTCCATTGCTGAAACTCAGACTCCAGGTGATTTAATTCTTAAGTCAGCCATGGCAAGTGCAGATATTCCTTTCCACGATCTCAGGGGTGGCGATAAAGGTCAAAGGTCACCTAGGGCAAGGGGTAAAGCTCCAAGGCGGCGCAGCTTGAGGACCTCGGAGGTTCAAACCCGGGAGACATATCCACCACGGAAGAAGAAGAGACGCCGGAATTCTGGCAGACAAATGGTTGCGGCTGAGTGCAATACAGACAACATTGGCCCCCTGCTTCCACCAGCGCTCCCTGCTGCCAGAACTGAGCAAATGTCCACTCAGACCCAGAAAAGTTTCTTAGAAGAGTTTGGTCACTACAGACAGCAACCGGTACAGAACTCAGAAACACAGACAAGCTTGTCCACGTTGTTTAAAAATATGAGAGAGAGCTTACTTATGGAAGAGAATCCGGCCATTTTGTCAGATCTTGGATTAACATTCAGTGATGCTCAAGAACAGTCTGTGGTTGACACTGGATGTGGGCCAGGAACATCTGTGATTGACACTGGATGTGGGCCAGGAACATATGTGATTGACACTGGATGTGGACCAAGAACATCTGTGGTTGACACTGGATGTGGACCAAGAACATCTGTGGTTGACACTGGATGTGGACCAAGAACATCTGTGGTTGACACTGGATGTGGGCCAGAAACATCTGTGGTTGACACTGGATGCGGGCCAGGAACATCTGTGATTGACACTGGATGCGGGCCAGGAACATCTGTGATTGACACTGGATGTGGGCCAGGAACATCTGTGATTGACACTGGAGGTGGACCAAGAATATCTGTGATTGACACTGGATGTGGACCAAGAACATCTTTGGTTAAGTCTGGATGTGGGCCAGGAATGTCTTTGGTTAATTCCAGTGACCAAAGAATGCTGATGGTTGACACTGGCTGTGACCCTGGAATTCAAATGGTTGACACCGGGTGTGGTTCAGGAACGTCCATGGTTGACACCGGGTGTGGCTCAGGAACGTCCATGGTTGATGCTACCTGTGGAACAGATGCCTTCAACAGGACTTCAGTTCCATGTCAAGGTACATTCACACAGACAAATGCGGAACCAGATGTAGATTTCCTCTCAGTTTCGACTCCCTGTTTCCTGGAGCTTCTAGAAGGAGATGCATCACCAGCACCTACTGCAGGACTCTCATCAGCTGTGTGCTCAGACACACATCAGACGAGGTCACTCGGATCAAACTCACAGTTCCATAGAGACAGAATCGGTCAGACATCTATTGAAGGCACTGATGACAATGCTGACCGAAGACTCTCAGAGAGTCCTTTGCATCAGAGGAATCCTCATCACGGCATTCCGATGACCCCTCCTAAACACATGAACACAAGCACAACAGACTCAGATCCTTATACCTCCTCCTATTCCTCCTCCTCCTCCTCCTCCACTGTTTTTGGCCGCCATATCACCCTGGGTCAATCCACAAAGGAGCTCGAGTCTTTAAATGTTTGGAATCCGTGCT
Organism: Haliotis cracherodii; assembly: GCF_022045235.1. Taxonomy (NCBI): domain Eukaryota; kingdom Metazoa; phylum Mollusca; class Gastropoda; order Lepetellida; family Haliotidae; genus Haliotis; species Haliotis cracherodii. The sequence continues at coordinate 37,912,529 of NW_027266265.1, forward strand.
TGGCATCTACTGCTGCCAAACATATACACACTCAGACCATGTTGCCAAGGTCTGTGGATTTCGGTGCCCAGACTACTGCTGCTCAATCTCAGACTTTAGACTTTCTCGACTCCCATGATAATCCTCATATGGAAGGTCAAGGTCCAATGTTGTCGTCAAGTGCGAGCACAGATATGCACACGCAAACAGCCGACGATCTTCTCGACTTCCTCATGACGAATATGGAGACACAAACAGACGATCTGTTCATATCTGGCCTCGGCTTATCAGACATTGAGACTCAGACACCGGCAGAGAATGATTCGCTGGATACTCTTGTGACAACGGAGACGCAGACCAACATGCAGTCATTGGTCCACGAGGAGAATGACCTCACGCTCTTCACCGACATGCAGACTCAGACCCAGTTTAATGTCGTGGAATTCAGTTCAAATGATCTCACAGACTCTCATACTCAGACAAATTTTGAACTTTTTAGCTTGTGATATGTTGGCAGTGTGTAACTTACAGCTTCTTTAGCCCAGTGATCAGAGAGATTGCTTGTCACATCGACACCAAGGCACTCCTTGGTCTATACTTGGATAGTGTTTGTGTCATGACTGATACTGTTTGTGACATGACCGATAGTGTTTGTGACATGACCCATAGTGTTTGTGTCATGGCTGATGACCGATAGTGTTTTTAACATGACCGATAGTGTTTGTTACATGACCCATAGTGTTTGTGACATGACCGATAGTGTTTGTGATGTGACCAAAACTGTTTGTGTCATGACTGATACCGTTTGTCAAATGAAAGAAAAGAGCAAAATTCTAGGTAGAGATTATGAACTTATATGAATAAAAATTTCTAAAAAAATAACCTTTAGCCAGATTTAACACATTACACTTTTAACCTTCAAATTTGATAGATGTTGACATTACACACAAGAGGGGTTGTGACAATGGCCTTTTTGACCCACTGGTAATATCAAATTTTAAAGTTACAGAAAAGCTCTCATTTGACGTTTTCAGTAATCTGCTGACCATATGGCCACAAAGGGCCTTTATCATGTTTATCATCCAAAACTGGCTTGGGTGACAAGACCGATACTGTTAGATATTGTAGATATTGTAGATATTGCTGCAATGAAATTGCATCACAATGCTTTGCAGACCATTGTGACGTCATTAGTTACCATGATGTCACAATCAAATGTCATCACTAATGGCTCTGCTACTGAAGCTGTTAGCAGTACTTTTACACCCATTTCACTATGAAAAATTTTGATCAAAAACTTGGTCCAAGAAAACTTTTTTCTCGGTCCAGTTTGGGCTGTTTACACTCATCAAAATTTTTGACTGGCCGTCAAAGATTTGGCGGGAATTATCTTGCCAAGATGGATGCTTCTGACGAATAATGTTTTGCTGTTGTCATATGTATTTTATATATTGCCATGTTAAGAAGGCGGCGTCAGGGTAGGCAAAGGCATATTTGGTCCTGAGAATGGCTGCTTGTTGTTGAACAAAATCAATTAATTCTTCCAACATCTCGTCAGTCCAAAATAGTTGGCTCATTTTGACTTGACTCTATGCACTACCGGTTGAAAAGGGGTAAATGTTCCTTGCATTCTGATTGGCTAAATTTAATCAACGTCATCAAACTTTGATCAAAGTTTGACGAGAAATAGGATCGGTTTCTATTCCATCAAAGTCCGTCAAAAACTTTGTCAAATTTTTTGACACCATGTTACACTATCAAAAACTTTCTCAAAAGTGGACTTGGACTTTGAACAAGTTTTTTATCAAAGTTTTTGATAGTGTAACGGGGCTTAAGACGCTGCTTATTACTGTCCACAAACTGAAAAGGTTGGAAGAATGATGTTGGATGATAAATAAATTCGCGACCTCATGTCTTTTGATAAAAGACACTCGGGTGAGATTCTCTCTGTTTACCATACCTTGTCCATTCAGAATGTGTGGAGTTTGTAATATTGGTCATGACCAAGTCTGTGAAACTCAGTGTTACCTTTTTCCCCATTGCTCATGTTGATTAGTTGTGTGCAATACTTTCATGACCTGAAAGATTTATTCTTATTTTGTGATCTTATTTATTGAATATTATGCAACGCTTTTATATATTTACCGACACATGTATGTGATCATCTTTCAAGAGATTGAATTGCTGTTGACAGTATGAACTGCACGAATATCAACTTTGGTCGTTTTTACATAGCCAGTAGTCACTGTTGTCTCAAAGGTGCCAGGATAAAAGCCACTAGAAAACTGACGCAGTACTGGTATTTCTTTAGGTAACAAGCCTATACACTTTCTTAGCCACGAGAAAAATGATGCTGTACTGGTACTTTTTTTAGTTAATCAGCCTATACACTTTCTTAGCCACCATAAAACTGATGTTATACTGGTATTTATTTAGTTAACCAGCCGTAGCCACCAGAAAACTGATGCTGTACTGGTATTTATTTAGTTATAAACCAGCCTATACAATTCCTTAGCCACCAGAAAACTGATGCCGTACTGGTATTTATGAAGTTAACCAGCCTATACACTTTCTTAGCCACTAGAAAACTGATGCTGTACTCTAATTTATTTAGTTAACCAGCCTATACACTTTCTTAGCCACTAGAAAACTGATGCTGTAATGCTATTTATTTAGTTAACCAGCCTATACAATACCTTAGCCACCAGAAAACTGATGCTGTACTGGTATTTATGAAGTTAACCAGCCTATACAATTCCTTAGCCACCAGAAAGCTGAAGCTGTAATGCTATTTATTTAGTTATAAACCAGCCTATACAATTCCTTACCCACCAGAAAGCTGATGCTGTAATGCTATTTATTTAGTTATAAACCAGCCTATACAATTCCTTTGCCACCAGAAAGCTGAAGCTGTAATGCTATTTATTTAGTAAAGACTCATTGTTATAGTTTTTGTTCTCTATCTTTTTGTTAACTGAAATAAAATTATTTACTTGAATTAATTTTGTGGAATGATTCTTTCAAGAATGTATTTTTCATTTATGTCTGCATGTTGAGGCAAATATATGTTCTATCAAACTTACATTTCTGAATAATGAATAGATAGAAGTTTTATTTGTTTGTTTGTGAGTTGGTTAACGACGCACTCAGCAATATTTCGGCTTTATGACAGCGACATGTAAATAATCAAATCTGGACCGGACAGCCCAGTGATTGACATCTTGAGCATGGATTGGGATTGATTTGTGTGGAAAAAATTAGGTACTGCAGACATTTGGTGAAAAGATGGAAAAATCGCAAAAACACAAACACGTGAGAGCCAGGCGCCAAAACACACCAACATGACATGCACATGCAACATCCCTTGTTGGGCTATAAAAACGTTGGGTTTTCATTTTCATGCCATCACAATCTTACAGACAGTGAACGGCGAAAACATGCCACGACTGACGGAAGCCCAATACCATCGGCCGACTGCATATAGGTGAATCATCTTTGGCCAGGTTTTTCCATGTAGCACCAAGCACCATTACAAGACTGTGCAACCGTTATCAGACACAAGGACAACACAGGACCTTCCTAGATCCGGTCAAGCATGTGTCACTACTAGAGCACAGGACGGATTCATATGGCTATGTCACTTGTGTGAAAGACCCACCTTGGGCCACTTCTTCAACTACAACCCGCCTCCGTGGTCTAATGGTAGAGCATCCGCCCGGAGTGCGGAAGGTCCGGAGTTCGATCCCCAGCCACGTCATACCAAAAGACGTTAAAAGATGGTACTTGTTGTTACCCTGTCTGGCGCTCGGCATTAAGGGGCTAAAACAAGGACTGGTCGGCTCGGAGTCAGTATACTGTGTCTGAGTGGGGTATTCATGTTAAACTTCGGCATGGTATCTCAGTGTGCTAGCACTATAAATCGGCATCAATCCGTACTAGTACAAGCAGACACACACACACACATACACGTGCATGCACGTCGCTATATAAGTGCAATAATCTTGGACGCAACGATAAACCCCATTTCACCTCACCTCTTCAACTACGACAATACCAGGATTGTGTAGGATATCAGCCAAGACCGTTATCGTGCTGAAGGTATATGTGCTAGACAACCAGTGTGAGGGGTCATTATGATGGACCTGCATCGTCGGCTGCGACATCAATGGTGTCAAGGTCACAGAGTATGGCCACAACTGCGATCGAGACAAGTTTGGTTTAGTGATAATTCACGTTTTATGCTTCACTGTGCGGATGGGAGATGTGTTTACAGGCATCGCAAGAAACGTTATTGACAAAACTGCATACAGGAAGTGGACAGATTTGGCGATGGTAGTGTGATGAGGTAGTGCAAGGGAATTTAACGGCATAACGTCACACGAATGAGCTTCTTCAGCCACAAGTCCTTCCCATTATGCAACAAGCAAACATCATTTTCTAGCAAGACAATTCCCAACATCACACAGCAAGACTGATAACAGCCTTTTTGAGGAATCAACATCCAGGTTCTGTCATGGCCCTCCAGGTCTCCAGATTCAAACCCAATCAAACATTTATGTGATGTCTAAACACTTCCAATTCAGACATATTTGTGCTGAGGCAGTGAAGTTCCAAATGTCTAAACACTTCCAATTCAAACATATTTCAATTGAAGCATTGACATTCCAAATGTCTAAACACTTCCAACTCAAACATATTTCTCTTGAAGCATTGACGTTCCAAATGTCTAAACACTTCCAATTCAAACATATTTCTCTTGAAGCATTGACGTTCCAAATGTCTAAACACTTCCAACTCAAACATGTTTCAATTGAAGCATTGACGTTCCAAATGTCTAAACACTTCCAACTCAAACATATTTCTCTTGAAGCATTGACGTTCCAAATGTCTAAACACTTCCAACTCAAACATATTTCAATTGAAGCATTGACGTTCCAAATGTCTAAACACTTCCAATTCAAACATATTTCAATTGAAGCATTGACGTTCCAAATGTCTAAACACTTCCAATTCAAACATATTTCAATTGAAGCATTGACATTCCAAATGTCTAGACACTTCCAATTCAAACATATTTCAATTGAAGCATTGAAGTTGCAAATGTCTGAACACTTCCAACTCAAACATATTTCAATTGAAGCATTGACGTTCCAAATGTCTAAACACTTCCAATTCAAACATATTTCAATTGAAGCATTGACATTCCAAATGTCTAGACACTTCCAACTCAAACATATTTCAATTGAAGCATTGACGTTCCAAATGTCTAAACACTTCCAACTCAAACATATTTCAATTGAAGCATTGAAGTTGCAAATGTCTGAACACTTCCAATTCAAACATATTTCTCTTGAAGCATTGACGTTCCAAATGTCTAGATACTTCCAATTCATCTTGTAGAACCAAACTGTTAAAACAACCAAGAAACGATGGTGTGTATGATGTAACATTTTATTCTATATTTTGTATGTAAAGGATTGGTGTATCAAACTCAAATCAGGATAAACATGATAAAATCAACAGCTCTGAATAATATATGAATAATATGAATATAATATCTTTACAATACTGCACTTCATATTGAGCAGGGAACATAATGCTGGACTATTATCAACATACTGGAATATGATTCATAATGTAATATGTGCACCATAGGTATTGACTACATGTATAAGTAATCCTACAGAAACATTGCAATCTTCACGGTCATCCTACGGGGGGGCCAAGTTGTCTAAGGCGCCTATGATTGTAGGTTCGAATCCCGGTTCGCCCCGATTTGTCAGCACCATACCCGTGCTCGTGGTTTTCACCGAGGTGGTAAATGTCTGAGACCTGCATCACTTCTGGCTTTCCTCCCACATTTAGCTGACACGCCATGATGTAACTGGAATACTGTTAAAAACGGCATTAAACCCAACTCACTCACTCACTCACTCTTACCATGGGAGGTAACCCTAACATAATATACAGGTAAGATCTTAAGGTGTCAAGGGAGGTATTAGAGAAGTGTTTTTCTGATGACTGAAACTTGGGTAAGTCTTTGACCCAAGCTGATTTTCTTACATGTAGATAAAAACAGTTCAAACATGCTGTAACAAACTTATCTTGGGACACAGATTTGCTCATATTTAGATTTTCTCGTGAAGTTTGAAAATCCACCTTTTTTTTACAGATTTTAGTCATACTATGTACTTGGTCACGTCAAAAATCCCAAACGTGCATGTGATCGAAAAAAAGGGTAAAATGTCAGCCATTTGACCATGTCTCATAATTTTCATACCAACAACTCAAAACTTTGACAGTAGGCTCTAAAGAGCCTTTACTCAGGGGTGAGAATGGATATTTTCCTGCTCAGCTGAAACATCTTTGCAATGGAGCGTGGACCATAATTGGGTGTGTTTAGAGGGGAAGCTATCAAATTTTAACAAATTTATGGAAATTTGCGGATCCGTGGAAGATTGTCATCCCTGTTTTTTCTACCTCATCGTTTCTTAATCTGGACAATTTGGCTTTGCACCATCCAGATACATGTATAAGGGTTTCACCACAGTACAGTATTACCCTTATCCCATTTCATGTACTACCTAATTCCAATGTTGTCATCTTCTGACCACAATAAGGGCTATGTATTAAATAACATACTCAACATAATAAGCGCCCCGCTCTATAAAGGGCCCACCGCGATATTTGCTAATATATTGGCTAGTGAACAATCTCAATTAGCACCCCTTCCGATTGATCAATGTACACAAGACTTATTTATTTGTGTATAATACACACTCGGGTGTTATATGTACCCTTTATTATGGGCAATTAAATCCTGAAAAAATATATCTGTGGTATATAAACATTTCAGGCTGTCAGCATAAACCATGAAATCTACAATCTTTCAACTCTGATTTTTTCACTAAAATAATATTCTAAAAAAGAACCCCCTATTTCTAATTTTGAGAGCGCCCTGGGCGCTCATTACGTCGAATGCGGTACTACACTTTGAAATCCATTAAGGTATGTGTACTTGAATCACAAAATGATTTATAGTTTTTTTTACAAATCAGCTTATCGGCAAGTCCTTTTTGCACAAATATGTGTTAATGTTAAATCCATACTGTTAATACTGACTGTATAAAGTGAATAAATGAACATAAAAAATAAAAATCTCTGAACATAGACAAACAAAACTTTAAATGTATTGCTGTCCAGACTTGTCCTAAAACAAATGGAAGAAAACTGGTCTCTCAGTATCACATATAAACAGCCTTCAGCTTCAATGTTTACATTTATGACAAACTTTGTTCTCAGGTGGAATATAAATACAACATATACTACTCAAAATAAGTTAAGGAACACCCACAATTGGAAGGCTGTGTGTTGCAATACCCACAGCAGCGTCAGAAACTGGCACTAGTCCAGTAGTCCTTACCAAACTGCCCAATAGTAAAGGTGTCCTAAGGACTAGTAGAAATTGACCCATTTTAAGGGTTTTGCTATATGTTATCAATATAAGGACTAGTGGACAAAAGCTGTTAGTTTCTAACCCTGCAGAGCTATGTCAGATTAACCATAGTCATATGAAAACGCTGGATGTTATTTATCTTCTTTTGAGTTGTATAAACATTATTCAGTTGTCAGGCATTCATTAATCATGTATTGCAAGGCATTCCCAGTTAGGAGTGTGAACACAAGATATAAAAAGTTGTATAATTCTTCAGTGATGCACCAAGGCTTCAAGATGATGGGTAGCAACTGCTACGTGTTACTGTGACCCCAGGTATTTGCATATTAATACAATGCTTGGTAAACCACCCCCACTGTGATATACACATGTAGTGGCAAATGACTTTCAGCCATGCTTGTCATCAGAAACACACTTACATCATAAGGGAACATTAGGCAGTCTCCACGGTATTCCACAATCGCAGAATATTTTGCTGTAAGCTATTCCTTCCGTGAAAAATGCCCTCCACCAGTCAAACAGGTGCAAAACTACAAAATTCACGAAAATTAAGCTTAAAAGTTTGCAAAATTGAGTGCAAAATTTATCCAAATATTGTGGCAAAATTTAGAAAAATTGATCACAGAAGTTTAATTTTTTGCCGTGGAATACAGCAGGGACTGATTAGGCTACAGCTTCTTAAGCATGTTTTTGTTTGTTTATTGTTTAACACAGCAATATTCCAGCTATATGACAGCAGTCTGTAAATAATCAAGTCTAAACCAGACCATCCAGTGGTTGATATCATGAGCATCGAGCCATGCAATTGGGATACCATGACATGCATAAACCAAGTCATTGAGCCTGACGACCCGATCCCGTTAGTGGCTCTTACGACAAGCATAGTGGCCTTTTACGGCAAGCATGGGTTGCTGAAGACCTATTCTATCCCTGATCTTCACTCGTCCATAGCATCAACGTATGGAGATTACGGTAATAAAAGTAGTCCCTGAAAAATGACCTCATTTGCATATCAGATGGTGATACCAAGTTTAACAGAACGATTTAACACATGGATAACCTATCCACTGTATAATAATGAGGGCAATCGTAAAAAAACAAACCTTCCTCAGTCAGCTCTAAAACAGTGGTTTTTGAATGACAATAATCAAAACTTCCTCAATCTCCTTACATATTTATTGAGCATAGTCCCCATTTAAAGCTGCATGACTTCGAAACCTTCTTGTGTAATGTTATGGACACCCTACGTTACAGTGTTCCCCAGTTTGGAAGCATATGGACTTCAGTTCAAGTAAGGGCCTTGGTGCATCCCTGATTCTTCTTCTACTGAGTGAGGCACATACAGGGTTTCACTAGAGTGAAAGGCAGAGTGGGTATGTATAAATAGAGGCACTAGCTTCCTATATAGATAGAATGGTACACATGATATATGAAGAATTCAACTGCAAAATATTATGTTACATAGACAAAATGGATATATCCTGTATCTATTGATATTGCTTGTGTTGTTTGTTTGTTTATCACCACACTCAGCAATATTCCAGCTTTATGACAGTCGGTAATAATCGTGTCTTGAGCAAACAATCCAGTGACTCACATTGTATATGATTATATGCATCAACCAAGTTGTAGGAGCCAATTAGGGGTGAGGGGGGAATATCAATAATTGAATGATTTATTTCTTTCAAATTAGTGCTAATGACAGAGTTAACTATACACTAATTTCTAAGTATAATTTTTTTTTTCAATGTCAACAAAATGCATAATATATGCTCATTTCAGCATACAAAAAATTGTTAGGGAAGCCCAAAATATGTACTATCATCTAGCAAATAGTGTATTGTTCCTCTTCAAATGTATGTTAATAGATATTGAAGTCAGTGTTCACAGGTATTGTATCTTCTGAGTGTTAACACAGTATGTAAAAATATACAAGCAACATTATCAAATATGAATGTACTCTATTGTGAATACTTTTCATACAGATATGCTCTCAAACTCTATGTATATCATCAGTAGGGAATGCTTGTATGGTGCTTACACAATAACACGAGCATCATTCTTGCCATGAAATACACCTAATGTTTGTCCTGTTACATCTTCCCGAGGCAAGCGTGTCCACATGCCTATATCAAAGCCTATTTTCTACCCTTGCCACACCAAGGCCACTTTTCTTGGCTCGATCCTGGCACCACCTCGCGTAGATCACGAGTTGTGCCCCTTGTAATGAAAACATGATATCCAATCAGATCGCTGTTCTTATCTTGTATAGCTTCACAAAGATGGCGACTACCATACGCGACGACCTAGTGGATCAGATAACGAAAACATTCGTGATTTCAACCCTGACACAAAAACATAGGCAATTGTGAGGGGGGTTTAAACAATAAAAAAAGACATATTTGTGTCAACAAAGACAGCGGTAAATCACTTTCCAGTCATGGGTGTTGATTTTGTGAAACGTTCTCTGATTGGACTATGGATATGTGTGATAGTCCAATCATATTTAGCACAGGAAAGTGGGCTTGAAGTGGCAAGGGTGGAAACAAGACTTTGATAAAAAGGCTAGTGGATGCTCTTGCCTCGGGAAACAGTTCATTATTGCAAGCTAAAATTCATCCATGAATATTCTACTCAGGCTGAATAATGGCTCTATTATTGGGTCATTGTTAAACCAACTTTATAAACAGCTTAAAATACATATACACAAAATTCATTGATTTTCAACCGAGCAAAACAGTCTCTACTGGCAGTGAGCATAATATCCACACAAATGTTTTCAATAGAACATGATTACCAGGACTTCCCGTATTGAAGCCCCGGGCCTATTACGGAAAATGTTATCTGAAATTAAGCCCAGGGCTTATTTGGGAAGCTAACGCTTTCTTACCAAAAAGGGGACCGCCTCCATGGTCTAGTGGTAAAGCGTCCGCCCGGAGAGCGGAAGTTCCGGGTTCGATCCCCAGCCGCATCATACCAAAAGATGTTAAAAGATGGTACTTGTTGTTACCCTGTCTGGCGCTCGGCATTAAGGGGCTTAAACAAGGACTGGTTGGCTCGGAGTCAGTATACTGTGTCTGCGTGGGGTATTCATGTTAAACTGCGGCATGTTATCTCAGTGAGCTAGCACTATAAATCGGCATCAGTCCGGACTAGTACAAGCAGCCACACAAACACACACACGTACATGCACGTCGCTATATAAGTGCAATAATCTTGGACGCGAAGTTAAACACCATTTCACCTCACCTAAATAGGGAACACACTTTGCTGAAGAAATCAGAAATTGATAACTTGCTTAAACTGTGAAAATATTAAACATAACTTTTAACTTTGAACCAGACATGCTGTTGAATGCACATTAGGATTTGCCTTGTGTAGTGCCTTGCCGCGTATCAACTTTCGAAGACGAAGGGAGGAAGTTATTAATTTAAGGAAGATCACTCCAAAATAAATATCCGAATTTAAGTTCATGGGCCTAAATACAGAATTATTTCCATTTTTAGGCCCATGAGTGTAATTATGCATGGGCCTAAATAAGGGAAGTCCTGGTAGTATTTTTGCACACAGTCCTGTTGTAATGACTCCCATGGAAGGCACGGATGAAAAGTGTCGACTCATCACAATGGACGTGATTGACTTGCAGCACATGAGGAACAGATGATGAGGAACAAGATGAACAGCTGATGAGTGCAGCTTCACAATGTCATAAATGTCGGACTGAACAGGACCTGCGGTCGTCACACAAGAAAACACAACCGCCTTGAAATGTTCCTGCATCACAAGAGAGGAAGGCAATCTTTATAATTTCATGAACATGCATCTTCACATTTGAGACAGTCATGAACATTGGGTATTCGCATCATGAACATGGGGCCTCCGTGATCATGAACATCCATCTTGAGTTCATGAACATTGGTCATGATAAACACATCATGAGTATGGGACCTCCATTATAATGAACATGCATTTTGAGGCCATGAACATTGGTCATGAACACATGAGCTTAGAGCCTCCATGAACATTCATCTTGAGATCATGAACATTGGTCATTAACACATCATGAACATGCATCTTCCCATTCTTTACATCAAAACAAATAGACAGTCTCCACATCCATTATGATCATGAATATTGAGAAAGCCATAAACACTTGGCTGCATAGCATCATGAACACAATTAAAATCATCGCAACATTCTGAAATGAAACTTGAGGAAGAACGTCAATAATTTGCCATGAACTTGAAACAGAAAATGGAAAGGAACATACCAACACATAAAGCTTACACGATATCAGTGTCAAGTGGCTGCCTATATACTCAACTTAAGTTCAAATTTAATCGTATTTGTAGACTTGATTTAATCCGTGGCTTGAGAGTTTTTGTACATACCAGTAGAAAAGAGTTCTACAAATGATGTTTATCTGTCACTTTTTTATACATGGAGGTCACTGATTAATGAGTACAGTATGGTTGGGATGACAGTACTCATATTGTGGACCAGAGTATCGCAATGAACCAAAAGATAGATGTATATTAGTGTCCGACCATGTACATGATATAGATATATATTCTGATTACAGCTATCATGTCCTTTCTATCACAATTATTTATTTCAATGAATATCCAGGAAATTCCTGACAATTTAGTTCATTTTTCAACCATCCAACTTAACCCTGACTTGATGGTCTCAATCTTGTTAGATTATGACGATAAAGTAGTCACTATTACGCATATCTAAAGGAATCTGAAATTTGTAACTGCAACTTCTAGTCTTCGCCCTGCAATCTCTGGCAAGTTTGGGTCATGGATGTTTCTACTTCTAGAATGGTGAGTACTCCTCTCTTGATCACTGAGACCAACATTATCTACAACCACTGACGTCACACCACGACTTCCAATTCTTTTTCCAAGTGGCAGTTTTGATGTTCCAAGGACGCTTGAACTCTCCTGTTTGCCTTTTATAATCTGACCAATGTATGCATTAGATGTTTCAGAAAGAGGCAAAATCCGAAGTCTATCAACATCAGCATCAGAATTATCTCCACTTTGTTTTCGGGGTTGATTGTCGTTTTCGCAAGTATCACCGCCTCCACATTCTTGCTGTGTCTGTTCCGGGAATCTCACCAAATCTTCTTTCATTCGCTGCTGCGGTGTAATCTTTTCAAGTGGCCTTAAAGCATCCTGACGTCCAACTGGAGTGATGATGAAAGCACTCTGTGTATCATCTGAAGCTCTTGCGGAAGTGTCTCTCAATTTCGAGTTATGTTTCCCTTTAATTAAATTATAAGGAAACATTCTACTTTGCTCATCCTGGCTTTTCCTAAGCTGAGAATCCCTCTTAATTTCTTTGTCAAGTTCATCCAGACGGGATGATATGTTTTCTATATATAAATCACTAGCACTCTTCATCAAGCTGGAATATGCTGATGATGTTCTCCTCCTACGTCCTTCAGAATTGGTACTTTGGGATCTTTTAGTGTGATTACCTTGTGAATCACTCTCATCTGGAACTGACTTTCTACAGAAATCCTTTTTCAGCTGTCGTTTTATTTCCCTTTGCATGTACCTGGTCTTCAATGAAGGTGAGACTCTTTCTGCATTTTTCCTTCTCACAGTATACCAGTCTCTGTCTTCTTTGCAAAATTTATGCAACCGATACTGGCCATTATTCTGAACATATCTGTAGGTGACAGGTTCGACATTAGATTTCCACACAGCTCGTGTCTCATGTTCTTCTCTTTTCACATCAGCAATACTCTTAACTCCAGAGCTTGCAACTTTGTCATTTCCTGACTCCACATTTTTTCGCCGTTTTTTTTGTGTGTGATATTTTGGATTTGGGACGACGTCCTTCCATCCAGTCACCGATTCATCCCAATCATCTGAATAAATGTTATGTACTTTGTAACGTGGGTACAACCCATCTTCACTTGACTCCAGCAAAGCATCAAGTAAATTTACTTTGGATGAATTTACTTCCTGCTTTTTTCCTTCTCCATCAGGAATTACACAATGAGCGAAATGGTATTCTGAGTTTTGAAATTCATCATCTTCATCATATTCGTCAGTATCCGTACCAGATTCAGTGACGGATTCCTGGCCCGACATTTCACAAATATATTTCAAATATTTGCATTGCAGTGAACTATCACGAACTTTTACCTGTCGTGGGTGCAGGCCAAAATATCACAGACAAAAACTGGCACAATCTTCGGTCGAAAACGTTTCATAACTGTAGTCCAAACAATACATGACATGATTCGTAATCGATACTATTTCATGTCAAATGATTCCAAAAATGGCAATGGGAGAACATCATATTACACTGAAACATCATCTTCTTTTCGTTTTGACAGATGGAGTTTTGGTCGCCATTTTAGCTTCATATTCACCAAGGGCAACGGAGTAATAAGCTATAAAAGAACTGATTATTGTTACACTATGAACAACACCAGGTATCAAAATGACGATGCAATGAAATAAAAAACATTTTGATGCAAATATTGAAAAAAAAAGTGATACGAAATCAAAGAAATATGTCAGAACACGATGAGTGCGCATGTGCGTGCTTCTTTTCCGGGTCAGAAAGGCATTGCGCATGCGTGCAAAAATTACCCGCCTGGAGTTAGACCATCTTTCATATCATTTGTAGGCTGGGTATTTGCACAGCGTAATAAAATGTTGCGACACAAAAGTCAGAAAGGCTTGAGTAGAAAGTCTATATTTCAATCCTATGAAAGCTGGCAGTATACCGGTATTGGCTACACCCGGATAAGCCAGGTTTGTATTCGGCGAAAGCCTGGTAACTTTCAGAAAATGAACTTCCTGCGAGAAAGAAAGTAAATTCACTCAGATATGGGCGAAATTAAGGATCTAACTTTATAAAGTGTGTTATGTGATAGTTCTGATTATTTTACTTTCAATTAAATTGCTGACAGTGATGCTTCTTGGAAATACCTACTTTTTCTCATATGTTCTTTTATTGAAAAAAATCCATGTCCGCTGTTTACTTGTGACTTGTCCTTTTGCCCTTTTCATTCATCAGATTTAATTTTGGACGCATCAGCTGCAATGTATCTCATATCAGTAATAGTGACAGACAACTTCAGCAGTACAGCCCATGCTGTATTTTCATTGATAACAATCTTGTTAAATGGATACTGGAACAGAAAGATAGCAGTTGTCTTTGGTTGATAATGCTATTGGCCTTTAGTTTTCCATCACATCTGAACTTTATGTATACAATACATGGTAGTTATGCCCTTACAGATCGGAGATAATAAGACAATCAAAATATTAAACCACATTTGCAGTGTCTCATTCCTTACACTAATTTTTAATGATGAGTACCTACAAATAGATGTGCCACATAACCAATTGTTTGAAACATTTACTGGTGCACCTTTTGAATTCTGCGTTACAACTACTCATGAGGATGATCTCTGCTGCTGTGATAGAAATTGACTTCAGTCCTATGTAGTCCGTGGCAAACTACCCAATAGTTTAGGTATCAATCATAAGGACTAAAAATGTTGGTTTCTATTGCTGTGCTGGTCACATGTCACTCAGACAAGCCGGCAGTTTTTGTGAGAATCTTTCAACTCAAATTTTGGAATGTTAGCTCGAAGAGCTGACTGACTGAACTATGTCCACACTGTTAAACTTAGTGCAAATGTACCTGGTCATGCTTCATCGGCTATGGAAAGGTGCAAAATGAGGACAAACAGTTACAAAGATTTACGGATAGCCATGGTGTCTCATGACTGTTGTCTCACCGACAATTACGAGGGATTTCGATGCCATTTTTTGTGTTCTGTAATCTGCTTGATACTAAAGACTGAGCCGATATGGTACAAACTGACAGTGAAAACAGCTCCAGGTGTCAGGCCTTTAATTCACAAGATCACTTGAACGTGATGACTGGCAGTATTTAGTAATTCATTTGGTGGTTTCGTGAAAAGTACTACTGACGCCTTTGTCAGATTTTCAATCATTAGATATTACTGAACATATGTAGTGAATGAAAGTGACTTGGCTGGATTCCATGACATGTCCCACGGTAGATAGAGATTGTTTCAATCAGTGTCATTGGATGTGTGCAGCTTCAATAAATGAATATCTAATAAACTGCATTCTTGTATCATAATGAAATTACTGTATTGAAAAAATATATTCTTAAGGTTCCCGTTTGTAATCCCTTTAATTATGTTGAAATGAAAATCAAAAATATCTTGAAAATAATAATGCTTTCGTCAGCGTCGCTTTCTGTAAAATGTGAGTTCGGCCTTATGGCATTATGGACTTCTAGTGTTAATTCTTGCATGTCCCAAGAAGTAACTAACACGATCTGGTGGTCAGGCTTGCTGACTTGGTTGATGCATGTCATTGTATCCCCATTGTGTAGATCAATGCTCATGATATCAGTCACTGGATTGGCTTGTCTGCCATCATGTAGCTGAAATATTGCTGAGTGAGGAGTAAAACATCAAGGTGTTAATTCTTAGATGAAGTCAAGACCATTTGCTTTTGTATATGAAATCGATGCTCTGAAATCAAGTAGTAAGACAAACTTTTATAACACATTGTCAGTATTAAGAGGTACAAACTCCAAAACAGAATTTTGGACTAAAGTCCCATGTCTTGTGATACATTTCCTTAAATACCTGAATAATTGTTTGATTCCTTGCATCCTTCTTTCAGCTTCCCCCACACATCTTGGGGAAGATCGGAGAACAACAGGAAGTGGCGGAACTCATCCAGTCACTTGACCAGTACAGTGTACAACTTGGATTTGACTGTGATGAATGTCTCAAAAGTCTTAAGGTAACAGTCTCCTTGACAGAGTATCTGTTATATCCAAAGAATCCTTGTTAGACCCTGATAGGCTAAATGTGCTGAATGATAAACTGTCTGAATGCTGATTACCACAATCCATGTTTGTTAATCCAGAAGACCCGGGGTAGAATAGGTCTTCAGCAACCCATGCTTGCCATAAAAGGCGATTGATGCATGTCATCGAACCCAATTGCATGGATTGATGCTCATGATATCAATCACTGGATTGTCTGGTTCAGACTCGATTATATTAAAGACCGCTGTCTTATAGCTGGAATATTGCTAAGCGCGGCGTTAAACAACAAACCAACCAACTAATCCAGATAATAAATCCAGGCAGTTTCTCTTGGCAAGGTTTAACTGTATTCAGTAGTGTCTTTTTGAGCATATGTACTACTCAAAAGAAGTAAAAGAACAGCCACATTTTTTCCTGACAGATTAACTATTCACTGCTATAGTCGTGGCCCAGTCGTCACCCTTGGGCACGGCAGAAAACTGTGATTGTGGGTTTCGAATCCTGGTTCACCCTGATTATGTTTCTAGGTTTGTCAACACCATATCCATGCTCGTGGGTTTCACCGAAGTAGTTAAAGTCTAAGACCTGCATCACTTCGGGCTTTCCTCCCACATTAAGCTGACACGGCATGATATAACTGGAATACTGTTAAAACGGCGTTAAACCCAACTCACTCAATCACTTTTAACTTCTGACCACCTCCATGGTCTAGTGGTAGAGCGTCCGCCCAGAGGGTGGAAGGTCCGGGGCTCGATCCCCGGCCACATCGTGCCAAAAGGCGTTAAAAGATGGTAGTACCTGTTGTTATCCTGTCTGGCGCTCGGCATGAGGGACTAAAACAAGGACTGGTCGGCTCAGCGTCGGTATACTGTGTCTGAGTGGGGTATTCATGTTGACCTGTGACATGGTATCTCAGTGAGATAGCACTATAAATCGGCATCAGTCCGGACTAGTACAAGCAGCCACATATACACACACACTTGCATGGACATCACAATATAACTGCAATAATCTTGGACATGTTGGATGCGACGTTTAACCCAATTTCACCTCACCTCACCTCGCATTTTAACTTCTTTTGAATAGTGTAGTTCAACATTATGTTTCAAGTCAAGGAAGTGTGTGAGGTTCAGAAAGAAATTAATTTTTCCTTGCTGTTGGTGTCACATTATTGGAGAGCTTAGTTGTTATTGGTTTTGGTGTCATACTGTGGTTATCTATGGATATAATTAATACCTTTTTTGGCGTCCTCTGTGGTGATTTTGTATCTGCAGGACTGCTAAATGAGGCTGACACTTACTCCTTTGTTGCCTTGCTTGCAGAAGCTTCTTGGTAAGCTGATGAACTTTGAACCCAGACGATCTCAGGATGAAGGTCCCCAGGACCAGAAGCAGGACAAGTTTGCCGTGGAGTTCTTTGAGCTGGGGGGAGTTGACGTAAGTTTTGTTCTCTCTTTGGTCTTTGCGTCCTCTTAGACAAAGCCATTTTAGTGCTAAGGGTGCAGTCTGTGCCATAAACTTTTGTGTCTACGAGTTGGAACCTGTCACTTGACATTATTTTCAGTAGATCTTTGTGTAAGTGTATGGGCTTTTATGAGTAAAAGTCACTAGACCCAAAGAGATTTGACTAGATTCGATCTTCAGACGACAACCAGGGTTAGAACTGAACTCTAAGGCTTTAGTAGACTGGGTAAAGATAAAATGTCCTTAAAATGTTAAAACAATGGGGAAATTTGTACTAGCTTGAAGGAATTTGTATGAGCCCCAGGCTAGTGGGCTAGTGTTATGTTCTAACCCTGAACACTATGGCTAATGTCAAAGATTTGGGGTGTACAGATTCACTTAGCTTATATCGTGAGGTCGAGTATCAATACGAAGCCTTACGATTATGTACATGTTGTATGAGCGTGTCATGAAATTGTTTGATAATACATTGTAAAAAAACATTTTCTGCAGGTATGTATGCCATTATACAAGAGCTACTGTATCATTAATTAACTCAAATCTACCTTGTTTTGTCTTATTGTATTGTATTAGTTCACAACTTTACAAATATATGTATCTTATTGTTACCTGTGGTATTGTTACCTGTGTCTGTAGACCTGTGAAGATCTGGCGTAGAATGGGTCTTCAGCAACCTGTGCTTGTCGTAAAACACGGCAACTAACGGAATTGGGTGGTCAGACTCGCAGACTTGGTTGATGCATGTCATCGTATCCCATTTGCATGGATCAATGATGTCAATGACTGGATTGTCTGGTCCAGACTCGATTATTAACAGACCGCCGTCATATAGCTGGAATATTGGAATGCTAGTGCTGGTACTGCTACAATAGTTTTATGCAAGTGGACCCAGGGCTTGTGACACTTTTCACCATGTTCATTTATCTCGTCCTGTATTATGGAGAAATAACAGGGTTTGACAAGGCCACTGGTCCGTTAATCCAAGACTAGTGAAAATCCATAGGGGCTAGTTTCATACCAAAATCGAGATGTTTTGCTTAAACCACTATTCCGAAATGAGCTCCGGGCTAGTTGGATATGACCAGTGGTGTCTATCCCTGAGTAGTGAATCTTCCTGGCTGAAAGACACTCTTCCCGTCATGACAGGTGAAACGTGGTCAGTACCCCATACTTGTCACAACTAGAGCTGACTAGAAGGATAATGTGCTCACAGCGTCTCCAGCATGTCCAGGTGACTGCTGATGGTGTCATCAGATGATGTTGATCATTGCTCATGCTATCAACCACTAGTTTGTCTGGCCCACATTGGATTGTTACAGTTTTACCTGTTATAGCAGGATTCCAGCTGGCTGGGACATGAACAGCATTACTTAACTTCACACTCAGTTGTGGGGTTTAGCAACATCAGGAATATCGTCATGTTTATTTAGGGATGAGAATCTTCCATGGATCCGCAACTTTGTTGAAATCAGATTGCTCTTCCCCCCCCCCCCATAAACAAACCCGGATTTTGGACCACACTCTACTGCAAAGGTGTTTCAGCTGAAAAGGAAAATATCCATTCTCATCCCTGTCTATTTATCATGGTTTTATTACTTTGATCATCATGATCAAGCAAAGGATCATAGCACTTCTATTTACCCCCCAAAGATCCTGCATTAGGTTCAACAAAGTGTTTTGTTTCTTAGCCTAATATTCAACATCATTGTGCCCTAGGTGCTACTGCGATTGCTTATCTTCGGCTCGCTCTTCCCACACCCAGTTAGACATGGCAAAGGTAAGTGTGAGTTGCTGATTAGGACTGATGCTACACAAGAATTGTAACCAGTATTGTCAAGGATTGAGCTGTTTATGGCCTATGTTATTGAATACCCCCTATAGCAGAGCAGAATAAGTCCCCTTGCTTGTTGTAGCACCTGATTGCAGAGGATTGGGTGGCTGTGAGACAGGCAGGCAGGCTATGAGCCACTCATTTATTTATGGACCAAACAAGGTCATTTATTGGCTGCCATGATTTGAATATTGCTGACTGTGGCATAAAACAACATTCGCTGTCACTGAAATGACAGATTTCAGTAATGCCAAAGATAGATTTCGATACTTATAAAATCATTAAGGAATTAATCGATCATGAACAAAAATATTGTTTTTATTCCAAAATTACATACAGGATTACTGTCATGACAGTGTCTCTGTGGTGTTAGTGGATGGAGCATCTGCCCAGAAAGTGCAATGGTTGTTGGTGTGATCCCCTAGTTGCATCATACCAAAAGACATAAAAGATGGTACTTGTTACCCTGACTGGTGCTCAGCGTTATTGGGATAAAAGGACTGGTTAGACACTACAGTATCTGACTGGGGTATCCATGTGGCATGGTATCTCAGTGGGCTAGCACCATGAAAGCACCATAAGTATGGACTTGTACAAGCATCCACACCCGTGCATGCACATCGATATATAAAAAACACAAAGGTTGAACACAGTGTTAAACCCTATTTCACCTTCCACGAGACCCATGAAGATCTGTTAGAATAGGTCTTCAGCAACCTATGCTTGCCGAAAGGGTCGCTGACTTGGTTGATGCATGTCATTGTATCCCAACTGAGTGGATCAATGCTCATAATATGAATCACTGGATTGTCTAGTCCAGACTCGATTATTTACAGACCACCGTTATATAGCTGGAATATTGCTGAGAGTGGTGTTAAACAACAAACAAACAAAAGCTTCTACGTCATGTTGGTTGTTTCTGCAGTGATCTGGGAATCTGAGAGAATGCTGCGGATCAAAAGTCTCGTCTTAGAAATTCTCACCAAGATCACCACAACTGTAAGTGTTGAACACTAGCTTTATAGTACTGAGATGGAAAATGACTTATTGGAATAAACATGTCCTTAAATAACTGAAGATTTCAGTCAATTAATGAACACAACAGTGTCATGAAATTGTAAATTATCACTTGTAAATGGTATTATATTAATCATCTTCAACAAACTTGTCCTTTGATATACATTGATTGGTTGGTGTTGATACATTACCTTAATATTGAGGTTTATTTATTTATAATTTGGTTTTAAGTTTGCAACCAAACCTGATTAAGTGTCCACATGCATGTTCAAAAGCACATTACCGTCATGGGAACTTGTGGTCAGTTAAAAACAATTGTTCATACACCTGACAGTATGGTAATAAATTTGATTATGAAATTTTCAAAATGTTGCAGAAAATCTTTCTGAATGCCTGGCATGACATTTAGCTTTAAGTTACTCAATGTGTGTGTAAGATATTGTGACGGTTGTTATGTTTCAGAGTGTTGGTGAGAGAGTGACCACTGAGCTAATGAGAAGTGACGACACACTCAACTACATCTTCACACTACTAGCACACCAGAAAACATTTGTCAATGCTTGTCAACTCATTGAGGACATGCTACAGTCTCGTAAAGAAGTGCTCGACTTGCACAGAATAAGTAAGCAGTTTACTGTATCAGATAACACTGAAGCAGGTTTTGTGGGATGTTGTGTTACACTGGTTCAGAATCAATTATTTCCAAGTGTCCTCATGGCTGGAATATTGCTGAGTGCTGTATTAAACAAGATATGATATTTCCTTTGAAATGTTTCACTTGTTTTGAATTAAAATGTTCAGTAAAGTGTGGGAAGATGGACAATGAAGCGTCGTATTCCCTCATTACGTTTATGGTGTTTGTGATTATGTATCTGACTGTCCTCCGTGGTCTAGTGAATAGTCTGTAGAGTGTACGGTCAAAGGTTTGATCCCCAGCCTCATCAAACCAAAAGATGTTAAAGGTGGTACTTCTTGTGACCCTGCCTGGTGCTCGGCATAAAGGTGATTAAACAAGGACTGGTCTGCTCATAGTCCGTAGACTTTCAATGGCATATCCATGTTAAACTGTTGCATGGTATCTCTGTGCTAGCGCTAGTATATAACCAGCATTAGTCCGTATTAGTACAAGCAGATGCATACTCACATACATGCATGTCTGTACATACATGATATAAGTGCATTTATCTTAAGCTTGGTGTTAAGCACCATTTCACCTCGTCTTTATGTTATTCGATGGAAGTGGAATTAAAACAAAGGATGTGATTGGACCTTCAGTGTCTGTGCATGTTGGTAATGGTGCCTGATATGTTCTGTTTTTTGCAGCCAACTTGAGAGGGTTGATCAGCTGTCTGGACGATGTTCAACTGGCCAACTTCTGTCGTATTCTTGCTGTTGTGATCTCAGATTTAGATATTTATGAAAACAAATCCTCGTGTAAGTAATATTCTTTTTTTCTGGAAAATAATAATCTTAGAACATAAGTTATAAATATCTGCGGGGACATGGGTACAATTTTTTAAGTGTAGCCAGATTACAACTATGTGGGGATTCCTGCTAGGCCCCCAGAAAGCCGTGCAACTGAGATCAGGCGGTTTGCCCCGACTTTGTTTCTAGGTTTGTCAGCACCATATCCGTGCTCGTTGGTTTCACCGAAGTGGTAAACTTCAGAGACCAGCATCACTAATGGCTTTCCTCCCACATTAAGCTGACACACCGTGATATAACTTGAATACTGGTAAAAGCAGTATTAATCCCAACTCACTCACTCACTATTGGATCGCGTGATCAGGCTTGGTACCCTGACAGCATGGACCATTGCTCTCAATATTAATCACTAGATTGTCTGGTCTGGACTCGATTATTACTGACTGCCATCATATAACTGGAATATTGGAGTTCAGAATTAAACAATAGGCACAAGAAACCTTTCATTTTCACTCTCAACTCTGTAAAGTGAAAAGAATATGAATATGAACAGTTTACTGGTCAGACAATTTCAATGCCAAAATCTGTTTTTAAGAACTGATTAATTGTGACTAAATCAATAAATATAACACTCAACATTTGATAGGGACACTGAGATATATAATACTGTTTCATAATATGAGACCCATGAAGATCCGGGGTACAATAGGTCTTCAGCAACCCATGCTTGACGTAACAGGCAACTATGCTTGTCGTAAGAGGCGACTAACAGAATCGGGTGGTCAGGCTCGCTGACTTGGTTGATGCACGGTCATCGATCACAATAGCGTGGATCGATGCTCATGATATCAATCACTGGATTGTCTGGCCAAGACTCGATTACTTACAGACCGCCTCATATAGCTGGAATATTGCTGAGAGCGCTGTTAAACCACAAACCAACCAACCAACATAACATGATAACTTATTGAACTGTGTATGTATGTTTAATCAAGTTGAAATGAAGCTGCACATGCTTCAGTTCCCCAGGAATATTGAATACTATTCATATGACAACATATCCAGCAATCACTCACATTCAGGCACCACCAGGATACTCTCAATCCCTATCAAAAGTTTAGTAGTATATATGCCCGTGTGAAACTGTATATCATGATTGTGTAAGTGTCTTTTTTACCATGTCGATAAACTTTTAAGAAAGTGAGCTTTCAGTATGTTTTACAATATTTATTTATAGATCATTCTGTTTCAGTATTTGCTCAAAACAAGCAGAAGAGGAGTAGAGGGTTTGTTAACCTGAGAGACATCAACCAAGGCAAGTAGTTGTACAGTTAATGCTCATTGTCATGTGACTTTCTATTTGTGATGTTACTGTCTTTAGGTCTAAAAAAACAACGATTTCAAGTTGTTGTTTTTTCTCTTTTGTACAACCCTATATATCTTTTGCACAATCCCAAAGAAAAAATGAAGGAATGTTTTTGATATTTATTTCGTCCATCACCCAAGCATTAATGCTTACAGTTTTTTTTAAATAAACAATTGTAAACCAGTTTATAACAAAAGAAAGACCTAAGTTTTTTGTCAAGACTGTCATTGTCAGCTTTTCTTGTTTTGGTAAAGACCTTTATTTGTATATAAGAACATGTATCTCTGAACTTACAATTGAAAAAACTAGTAATTTAGTCTACTTTGTGGTTAAATCAATGAATGGGAGCAGGCATTTTTCTTGTTTATGAATGTATTCTCTGTCACTCATGATCAATATTTGTTTACAAGATAGTTAAAAAATATATACAAAGTTGTCTGTGACTAAGGTCCCATTTCTTGATTATCAACACCATTTTTGTGCTGGTGGTGTTAAAACACGTGCTCGTTCACATGCATTTTACTGTTATCTCTTTTTCACAAACTTTGTAAAGTTACAGATGATGAAGTTCTCTTGCTTTCTTTCAGAACTATTATTGGGAATTCCAGAACTACTTCCTCGACTTGTGAAGCTTGCCATTGCCAAAGAATGTAAGTGCAGTGAAAATCTAAATGGTAACATAAATATATTACTCAAAAGAAGTTAAAAAACATTGATTTTTTTTCATATGACTATAGTCAATTTGTCATTGCACATGGGTATTGCAACACACTGCCATTCCATTGTGGGAAATGGTGGAACATTTGAAATATGCTACTCAAAAGAAGTTAAAGAACACACGATTTCTTCCTACTTCATGCCATGACAGATTAACTGTAGTCAACTGAAAAAAATCAGGTGTTCTTTAACTCTTTTGAGTGTTATGTATACATATTTGAAGCTTCTGGGGGTATTCATCAAGAACAGTTAATGCTCAGTGCCAGGAAACCAGTTTAACAATACTGTCCACTGATTGGATATCAACGTTTGAATCATCATTAATGGATACTGAAGCTGAAGCTTCATCATTTGATGAATGGTCACTATTTGATTTGAATCCAAATCACATGGAGTACTTGTAGATGTGCTGACTAAGACTAACATCCCATTCAATTACTCATTTTTTTCACAACATTAGAGAACTTATATTAAGTTTGTTATTTTGCTTACTGTTTTAAAGACCACTGATTTATCAAGACCTGCTCAGAGGCCAATATTTTTGCTCCAAGTCTGAAATGAGTGTCAGAAAAAAATCTCTTATTTGAATTAAAAAGATCCAAATTCATGTAGATTTAGAGGTAACTATTGTTCTACTGATATGAGACCAATGGATGGGAAGAGGCTTTAATGCTTAGTTTTACGTTCCATTGAATGCAATCTTAAAATACGGTATTAAGAATTCTCTGAATTTAACATCTTTTAGCAAAAAATGATTTTTTGTCCAATTAGCCAGCCAGGGGAACTACAATCCTAGATAAATCCCTGAATGTGTTACTGTTTGCCTGTATGTTGTGTGGCGTGTGAACGTGTCAAATCATCTAACATGTTACAGATCTGTTTCATGCAGATACTCCCCGATACCGAGGAATGGTCAGCGAGCTGGACTGCTGGATGGAGTGGATTGAGAACCAAATGGCAGACGAGTTGTATGAAACACAGACAGTTGATGACTTCGAGGAATACATCGGAGGTAAGAAAACTCAAATATTGATTATCATTTTTTTCTTCTGGTGTTTGAGTAGCCTAGCCAGTGTCCGAATGAACTGCCCGCCGTGGCTGGTAAGTTTTCTATCAGGCTGCGTGAATTTTTTCTCCTGCCTGACTGTCAGATAATTTTAAAACTACTTACATATTTAGTTTTATCACAACTCCTTGTATATTCTCAGGTGATTGTTTACATTATTTCAACAGAATCACGATGTGATTTGTCTCTCGTTTTTTCGTGATTTTTCAATTTTTATAATGTATTTAGAAATGCGGGCAGGTAGCTTTGAAGATGGGCAGGCAACATTTATGGGTCACCTGCTGTCGTGTGGGTTTTAAGATTATTTCAAACACTGCCTAGCCGTTACAACATATTCTCATCATGCCAAAGACCCTGTTTCAATTCCCCACAATGCAATGTGTGAAGCCCATTTCTGGCGTTAAATAATTCTGATTGAAACTTTCTTTTATAGACAGGTTTTCTTTGGAACTGCTGCCTTTTGATGATTTGAGATTATTATTTTTTATATTTTATTTTATTTTTTTTGTTTGTGTTTTTTGTTAATGTAATTTTGGATTTACACTGAAAATGAGGGCAGAGCTCCAAGCCTGTTAAATATTTCTAGATGAAACTTGCTATACAGATCAGTCTTGTGGTGAACTGGTCCTTTTTGATGATTTGGGATTTGAAGAAATACTGAAAAGCATTATTTTTTTCTTCACTGAACTAAAGGAATCCAATGGCACTGGCTGGTATACTGTGTCTGAGTGGGGTATTCATGTTAAACACACACACATATATACACACACATACACACACAGACACACACAGACACACACACACACACACACACTATAAAAGTGCCAGCATCTTGGACGCAACTTTAAACCCCATTACAGCTCACCTTGTATTGAAATGGTGTGTATGTGTGTTGCAGGTGTGTCGGAGCCAACCACAGAGGGTGGATCTCTCATTCTACAGCAGGGCTTGAAGATCACAGAGGAATTGGTACAGAGAGTCGAAGTAGTCTATGTCCTAGGTTTATTCCTACTTGGAAAACACAGAAAAAAAGTGAGTTGAAGAAAAGGGAATTTACATGTTTAAATTTTCCTACAGTGTTTTCTTGTATGCATGTGTTGTTGTGGCATTTTGTTTGCCAGTATTAAATATATTCAGGGATTCAAGTCAGTTCATATTCCAGGACAATTACTGATTGTTTTCTCAAGTGCTCTAAGGATTATTTTCAAAACTTTTAATGTCAGGCAAGAATGTGTTATCAGGATTTGGTAAAATCATAGAAATCATTGAAATGTCTCCAGCAAGATTGTTGAATACTTGGCCGATTCCTGTTGTTTTTTTAGCCTATCCTTGTCATGTCCTGATAGAGGAAATTGTCATTAGTTTAGTGTTTATTCCCAATGAATGAGGTTTGTAAAGATGGTTGGTTGGTTGGTTTGTTGTTTAACGCCGCACTCAGCAATATTCCAGCTATATGACGGCGGCCTGTAAATAATCAAGCCTGGAGCAGACAATCCAGTGATTGATATCATGAGCATCGATCCACGCATTTGGGATCGATGACATGCATCAACCTTTTACGACAAGCATAGTCACCTTTTATGGCAAGCATGGGTTGCTGAAGACCTATTCTACCCCGGATCTTCATGGGTCTGTAAAAATGTAATACTAGTGTTTTGTTAATTCCCAGTGAATGAGGTCAGTAAAGATGGAATACTAGTGTTTTGTTAATTCCCAGTGAATGAGGTCAGTAAAGATGGAATACTAGTGTTTTGTTAATTCCCAGTGAATGAGGTCAGTAAAGATTGAAATACTAGTGTTTTGTTAATTCCCAATGAATGAGGTCTGTAAAGATGGAATACTAGTGTTTTTTTTATTCCCAATGAATGAGGTCTGTAAAGATGGAATACTAGTGTTTTGTTTATTCCCAATAGATGATATCTGTAAAGATGGAATACTAGTGTTTTGTTTATTCCCAATAGATGAGGTATGTAAAGATGGAATACTAGTATTTTGTTTATTCCCAATGAATGAGATCTGTAAAGATGGAATACTAGTGTTTTGTTTATTCCCAATGAATGAGATCTGTTAAGATGGAATACTAGTGTTTTGTTTATTCCCAGTGAATGAGATCTGTAAAGATGGAATACTAGTGTTTTGTTTATTCCCAATGAATGAGATATGTAAAGATGGAATGCTTATTACAGGTACAACGGAAGTTAGCCGACCTGAAACTGGCGCCTGGTCTCAGCGAATTGTTTGACCAGTTCATCTGGAAATGTCAAGTGTAAGTATTTACATTCATTATAACAATTGCCCTAATTGTTTTCCAAACTAGATTGTTTTTATTAAATCCGAAATTCTTGCAATGAAGTATTGTTTGTAATAGTATGGTTATTTGCATACTTTGATAGACACAGTCGGCAAGACTTATTAATAATAATCATTTGACCGAAGTACTAACCATTTATACTTCACTGACATGCTATGATTTTAAGGGTTCATTTTTATGACAGGAACAGGTACCACAGTCGGCATCGATTGAGGGGTCATAATGCAGCGTGTGAATGCAGTCCGGTAAGTTATTGACCTTGTTTCAGCTAGTAACATTGTCACTGCTTCCTTGTAATGAATTATTTGGGGTCCCCTGGGCCCCTAGTTTTGTAGTGTAAGGAAAAACCTGGATCAGGTTACTGCATTGATCAGCACCTATAGTGTCTGGGTGGATGAGACGATACTCTTGTCGTATGCAGTTAACTGACGATCTTTCAATACTTTGCTTACCTGCAGTGCAGAATAGTGTGGCATATCTAGGCCCAGAGGTCAATGTTCAGGTCCAAGTCTGCTGCAAATGGGGACGTTGGGGTAGCCTAGTGCTTAAAGCATTCGACCCGAGTTTGATTCTCCACATAGGTACAATGTGTGAAGGTCATTTCTGGTGTCCCCCGCTGTGATATCGCTGGAATATTGATGAAAGCGGCATAAAGCCATACTCACTCACTCACTCACTCACTGCTTCCAATGTCCGTAAATATTCCCCAATTTGAATTACAAATTTCTTGTATTTCATCATTCATGTTATGTAGTGATAACTAATGTTATGGTCTTGTTTAGGTGACTTGTTTTTCACTGACAAATTTAAGCAAATTAACAACCTAACAAAATTCAAAATTCCCACAAAGGGCACTTTCTTAGTTTAGAATCCTGGATAACTCCCTGATGGTGTACACTTGATGGATCTGTTGTAGCTGTTTTATAGACACTGTATTGTTTCCTTGGTGATAATATATTTCAACATTGAATAGCTTTTCAGTACTGTGTTCGTTAAGCTGAACTGTAAAACATGCTTTCACTAAAATATTTCTAATTGTATTCCAGGAAGTTGCTTTGAAAATCCAGTTCCTGAGACTTGTCCACAGCTTCTGTGATCATTCAGAGTGAGTTGCTACAGCATGTCACTGTCACTAACCCACGATCATGAGGCAGAGTAGTACCTCATTAACAGTTTAAACATCTGGCCCCCTGAAGATCCGGTTGGTTGGTTTGTTGGTTTGTTGTTTAACGCCGCACTCAGCAATATTCCAGCTATGACAGCGGTCTGTAAATAATCGAGTCTGGACCAGACAATCCAGTGATTAATATCATGAGCATCGATCCACGCAATTGGGATCGATGACATGCATCAACCATGTCAGCGAGCCTGACCACCCGATCCTGTTAGTCGCCTTTTACGACAAGCATAGTCACCTTTTACGGCAAATATGGGTTGCTGAAGACCTATTCTACCCCGGAATCTTCACGGGTTCAATCACACTTGGGAAATAAATACTCTTGGGTGGATACATGACATGACCTAGCTGAACGTGTGTCATACCCTGAATATGCTGAGTGCAGCGTTAAAGAACAAACAAAATAAATACCCTGACTAGAATAGGATGATTGCTCATGCTATCAACCACTGGTTTGTCGAGTGGACACTTGTTTGGACTGCTAAAATATAGCTGAAATATTGCAGACTGGCATAATTTTTTTTCTCAAAACATGCTCAACACGCATTCCAATGATTTGAGAGTGAGAGTTTGGTCATATTTTCTGTCTTGCAGCTACAAGCATCTACTACTTTCCAAAAACGAGCTCAATGAAGTAAAAAGAATCAATGGTAAGATCTTCAGGTGCTTTTCTGAGTAATCAATTTGTAACATCTTTTATTTGGAGAAATGTTTACGATTTTCATGTTTGAACACATATTGATGAAATAATTGTAGAAGATGAAAGAGGCATGGAAAGTTTGATAACAGCTGTTAATATTTAGTCACATCACCATACTTCATGGATCTATGTACACCTTCCATCCACTGTGAATAAGAACTCTTTTTAGAGCATCTAATGAACTGAGACTGCAATTCACAGAAGTCAAATCAAATCAAGCCTGCTTTGTGCAAAACGTTTCAAAATGCTAACCATTCCATAGCTTGACTTTGAAACTGGGTACCTGCTGGGGTGTGACAAGACAGCCTGGCGACAGAGGGCTTTCCTCTGCCATTTTTATTACTTATTGCTTCAAATGGAAGCCATTTCAATAACTTATTTTGAATTTGTCAGATTCTGTAAAACAAATGTCTCTGCTTCTCCATTCAACACAGGGAACGCTGTTTTCTTTTGTTTTGCCCCATATGATCATCTGAACGGCCTTTGTTCAGTAGTCAGAGAGCTCTCAGGCAAACACTCGTCAGCTAAGAATAGTACTGTCACACTGTTGCCCTTTGTTTTAACAGGGATGGAGGGAATAATTTAATCACTGACTTATTGGTGATGATATATTTTAACTTACATTTATGTGCTATAACAGTAAATGCTGAAAAAGCCTAACTTTCTGACAACTCACATTTCAGTTGGCAAACAGTTTGGAACACTTATATTAATAATAAGGGTATAGGACCATCTTTACAATTCAGCTTCAATATGTTTGAATTTATTTTTCAGCCAAAGCTGGTTCTTTGGCTCTGCCATCTCTAGAAAACGTAAATAGGTAAGTATTTCACTTTGTCTGCCCATTGGGGCTGCCTTGTCCTATGCTTGATACTATGCCGATCTGACAGGGAACTAGTAATGGACTTTGTTAAACACTTAAACATGTTTCATGCTATCCAATGGTGGTACAGATATCGGTCATACCGGTTTACCGATTGTTTTTATGACAAAATTCTATTATGGATCACATAAGTATAAAATCAACAAGTATTTGTCACAGAGTGACGAAATATCCCCCGCCTGTACACCATAGTACCAAATATGAAGACAATCCAGCGATTAGTTCTTGAGATATTGTGGCAACACCGTTTTCCAACTCCAAAAACAGATTTGCCTGCTGTGACCTTGAAAATGGGGTCAAGGTCACCAAATCTGACAGGTGTCTGCGGAGTCTGTATATACACCATAGTTCCAAATATGAAGACAATCCAGAGATTAGTTCTTGAGATATTGCGGCAACACCGTTTTCCAACTCCAAAAGCAGATATGCCTGCTGTGACCTTGAAAATGGGGTCAAGGTCACCAATATTGCGGCAACACCGTTTTCCAACTCCAAAAGCAGATATGCCTGCTGTGACCTTGAAAATGGGGTCAAGGTCACCAAAACCAACTGGTGTCTGCGGAGTCTGTTACCTTGAAAATTAAGTTAATGTTACCTTGAAAATTAATTTAAGGTCACGAAAACCGACTGGTGTCTGCAGAGTCTGTATATACACCATAGTACCAAATATGAAGACAATCCAGAGATTAGTTCTTGAGATATCGCGGCAACACTGTTTTCCAACTCCAAAAGCAGATATGCTTGCTGTGACCTTGAAAATGGGGTCAAGGTCACCAAAACCGACTGGTGTCTGCGGAGTCTGTATATACACCATAGTTCCAAATATGAAGACATTCCAGAGATTAGTTCTTGAGATATTGCGGCAACACCGTTTTCCAACTCCAAAAGCAGATATGCCTGCTGTGACCTTGAAAATGGGGTCAAGGTCACCAAAACCGACTGGTGTCTGCGGAGTCTGTATATACACCATAGTTCCAAATATGAAGACAATCCAGTGTTTAGTTCTTGAGATATCGCGGCAACAAACAGGTGGGACAGACGGACGGACGTACGGACGGTCGTGAATACTATATCCCCCGCTTCGCGCTTTCAAAAAAGAAAAAGGTTCTTTGAAATTCTGTTCATTATGTGTGTTCATTACGCCTTTGTTTGTCCAGTGTACATTCTCTCTGGCTTCGCATGATAATAATCGTCACAAGGTAATCTCGTTACAAAAGGTAAAGGAGTAGTTTGTTTGTTTGTCTCAGGAACTCATTATAATCATGCTGTTTTAACCTGATATAAGGAATATTGTCCCTGAATGAAGTAGTGACATGTGTCATGTGTTCACCAGATCTCTCATGTGCCGGGGTAGCAAGGGTCTTCTCACAAAGATTGTAGAAGTCATGAAGAAGGAGCCTACGACGTCTACATTCAGGTTGGTACAATTGCTCCATCATCACAGCCTGATGAATTGTTTGTTTTGTAGCCTCACACTCGCCAACACTATAGCTATATGCTGGTGGCCTGTCGTGTGAATAATCAGGTCTGGACGAAACGAACCAGTGATTGATATCATGTACAACAATAATAGGATGCACATCAACCTGGTCACAAAGCCTGACCATCAAATCTTTTAACATATACATTGTTATACCTCTAAGAATCTTGCAATTCCATTGGTTAATCCGCACCACGTCACGAAACAATACTTTTCAATGTAGACCCCGAAATGATGTGACTGACTCTGACCTCGAATATTGACTCGTCACATGATCAGTACTGACCTGTCACATGATGATTATTGACTCGGCTGCTAGAAAACAAGATGGTGTCGGGTTTGGACATTTCGTGGTTCACAGCTAAGTAACTGTTATGAAACAGGATGGTTTGAAGACTTCATAGCCTTTAAAGTGAATTTTGATGTAACAATACAAAAGATTTCTCCTGACGAGGTCAGTATGCGAATACAAGGACCCTCGGATCTGACCCCTTCAGCGGTCTGACCTCGGGGTCCTTGTTTTCACATGATGACTTCGTCAGGAGCAATTATTTGTATAATGGTCAACAATGCAGTTTACCAGCCCAGCCCAATCTCTAGCATCCCCTCAATTACCGTGCTCTAGTGCCACCGCTGTC
Organism: Haliotis cracherodii; assembly: GCF_022045235.1. Taxonomy (NCBI): domain Eukaryota; kingdom Metazoa; phylum Mollusca; class Gastropoda; order Lepetellida; family Haliotidae; genus Haliotis; species Haliotis cracherodii. The sequence continues at coordinate 37,944,891 of NW_027266265.1, forward strand.
ACGCTATACCGTTACCATGCCTCACGCTCCGGTGACTCTCGCTTCACGAACCAACACCCCTTTTCGGTCTTCGGGAAACTTACACGTCTTTACGATCCAACACCCATTTTTCGGTCTTAGGGAAACTTACCTGTCTTTACGATCCAACACCCCTTTGCGGTCCTTAGGGTTAGCTTGCTTTGGGCAAGGGTTACCTTTTCAAGCGTTAATCCGATTGGTTGGTCATGTTGACATAAACATAGGCGGCTGTGGTTTCAAGAAAAGATGAATGGGAGAGCGGACCGTGATGTCACACGCATGGGTAATTCATTGTTTAATGAATTACGCCTGTGTGTTAATGGGGTGCTAATGACTGTTAAACGAGCACTGATTACATGTGATAGCGCCTGTGGTCCAGTGGTAGTGCGTCAGCTAATTAAGTCATTAATTAGCCACCCGGTGAGCCGGCGAAGCGTGTTCAATCTGATAGAGTGCGCCCAGTAAAATGCACGATAATGTGTCTACACATCTTGAAATAGACAGATATTGTTTTGGAGTCTGATCTTAATGAGAGTGGGCATCTTTGTGGATGTCATTCAAGTGGTGAAGTGGCACTATTTTGCTATGTTTATTTACATTATGTATGTTACCAGGTTCTGGCTTGCCCGAGCTGTAGAGAGTTACCTGCGCGGTGATACATCCTACTGTGATCAGGTCTTCCTCATGCGGAGGGGACTACTTCAGGTGAGTTGGTGCGACTGTTACAACGTAGTACATTATCTGTTCATAGCAATGTATCCGATAGTTTTAGGGCAGTTGGGTAGCCTATTGGTTAAAGTGTTTGCTCGTCAAGCTGAAGACCTGGGTTCCATTCTCCACCTGGGTACATTGTGTGAAGCCCATTTCTTATCCCCTGCCGTGATATTGCTAGAAGTGGCGAAATACGATACTCACTCTGATAAAGTTTCTGACACACAGCACTGTTTCCGAAAAGTAATTCGCTTTCTCTTTATATACAATTATACCAATTTTGTATGCACCCATTGACTCATGATTTACCATGGAAACATATCAATGTTTGTTCTTTTTGTCTTCCAGCATGTTGCAACCAACATAGTCGAGCATGAGATTCGCCACAAGGAGATTCTGCAGAGCAGTTTTGACTTGCTTGGGGAGTTGGTTAAGTTTAACATCGAAGCATTCAAGACGTTTGACACGATTCTCAATACACAAGCCAAGTTAGACAAGTTTGTAGCAACGGTCAACCGGAACCTTGTTGACTCCAACATGTTCATCAGGAGCCTAGTCTTATCTCTAGAACACTTCACAAATGAAGATAACGGTAATTATTAGTTTCTTCATTTTGCACTGAAGACGAATCATAGCTGACAAAATACAGTTTTATTTAGAAGTATATGGAATATTGTAAAAATTTAACCATGCCTTGTGTGAAAGTGGTGGAAAGTTTAGTATTATTGTAGAACTGATATCACTGGAAGTATATGTTGATATTTTAGTGTTTTCTTGTGTATGCAAGCGGGCAGTTTGTGATTCAATGTTTGGTGGTTCTGTCCTGGGCACTAAGAACAGTGCCAACATGATTGTAACTCTAGTCATAGCACTAAGGTCACGTAGTGGAACGGGGGGCCTGCTTTAACCTCCCCGTATTACGATTTGCTGTGCAGAGTTGCGTCCCTTGGTCGCACCAGAAACCTATAATTGTGGGTTCGAATCCCGGTTCGCCCTGATTATGTTTCTAGGTTTGTCAGCACCATGCCTGTGCTCGTGGGTTTCACCGAAGTGGTAAACATCTGAGACCTGCATCACTTCAGGCTTTCCTAGCACATTAAGCTGACACGCCACGATATAACTGAAATACTGTTAAAAGTTGCTTTAAACCCAACTCACTCTCTCACTCACTCACTTACTATGGGAAAATATTGTTCATAGTCCATATACACAGCACCTCTGGGGCGGTTGGGTAGCCTAGTGGTTAAAGGGTTCGCTCATCACGCTGAAGACCTGGGTTCGATTCCCGACATGGTTAGAATGTGTGAAGCCCATTTCTGGTGTCCCCCGCCATGATATTGCTGGAATATTGCTAAAAGTAGCATGAAACCATTCTCACTGACTCATTCACTCACCCCGTCTGTGTACAGGGGAGTATGCCAAGAAGGACTGCAAGCTGTTGACGTACATTGGCAACTTCCAGAGACAGATGGAGTACCTGTACAAGCTCATCCATATCATCAATGTCCAGAACCTCACACAGGTACTGTGCTCTCCCGCTGCTTGCCATGTTACAATAGAAGCTTAACCAGTAGAAGAACTTGTTGGCAGAACACAATAGATAGACATGTTGCCAGTTGCCATTAGAAGCATTGCCGGTAGACAGGAAATGAACCTGTTGCCAGTAGACAGTACATAAACTTGTTACCAGTAGACGTGATAAACTCATTGAGCCACTAGGCAAGAGATACTCACTGCCAGTAGACAAGGGATAAACTTGTTGTCAGTAGACGTGATAAACTTACTGATTGAGCAGAATTATCTTGGAAATATATGCTTGAGTTTTTATTATTACAATATTTACTAATTTATTGGGGGCTATGGGGTAGCCTAATGGTTAAAGCGTTCACTTGTCACGCCAAAAGTCTGGGTTTGATTCTCCACATGGGTACATTGTGTGAAGCCCATTTCAGGTGTCCCCAGCCAGGATATTCCTGGAATATTGCTGAAAGTGGTGTAAAACCATACACACACACTAATTTCAGTGAAATATTTTTCATTGTCAGACAGAAGTAAAAGTTAAAGCATTTCCTCACTGTTTAGTTTCTCTCAGAAACTGATAAACATCATACAGGTCTTGCTACATTTTTAGTTTATTACGTTAAGACTGACAGAATAATATTCTGCCGCTGATGCTTACATGTTTTAATTTGTATCTAATTGTTAGTATTTAAGTTCAAGTTTCAGTCATGAAATTGTTTAAAATCATAGTGATGATCAAGAACTACATGTTGGATTGCCTGCCTGACAATTTATAGCTCCTCTAAACTTAATATTTCTAGACATTATAGCACTTATGTTGTTTGTTTGTTGTTTTTTTTACGTTTGACCAACTGCCTACATTTTTAAAAAAACGAAATAAACAACACCTGAGAAGCAATTGATTTTGTTTGTTCATCCTAAGTTTCCATTTGAGAGTTAGTCATGTTTCCTCCTCGACTTACAGGAGAATGTGAGCTGTCTGAACACAACCCTTGTCTTTCTGATGTTTGCCAACCAGAAGAACAAGCTCCCCCAGTATCTGCGCGCTCTCCGTGACGAGAAGGATGATCTCCTAGATGTACATGGCTCAAGCTCAGTTATGCAAAACTTCAGGTTGGAACAGTTTGTTTGTTTGTTGTTTAACGCCGCACTTAGCAATGTTCTCTCTATATGACGGCAGTCTGTAAATAATCGAGTCTGGACCAGACAGTCCTGTGATTGATATCACAAGCATCGTTCTATGCGATTGGAATACAATGTCATGCATCAAGCAAGACAGCGAGCCTGACCACCCGATCCCATTAGTCGCCTCTTACGACGAGCATGGGTTGCTGCAGACAAATTCTTCACGGGTAATGTTTAGATTTGTAATGTTATGTGTATCAATAACGATATGGGGATCCATTTACATTAGTAGCTATAACAGTGAAAAGTTCAAACATATTTTCAGATGATTTGCTGATGCTGTATTTGTTGCCGTAACTTCCCCCAGGATGTTCCGTGTACCATTGATTGTCCCAGACTAGAGACTGCTGCTATTGTGCAAGGATATTGCTGAAAGTGCTGTCAAAACTATTCATGCACTTGTTCTGTTAAAATCAGCACTACTCCTATAGTCCTTGCCTAACTGCCCAATAGTTAAGGTATCCTAAGAACAAGTAGAAATTTGCCTTTTTCAGGGTTTTGCAACATGTTATCATTATAAGGATGAGTGGTCTCAAACTGTTAGTTTCTATCACTGATGTTCTGTGTCTTAAGATGAGTTTGCCTGTTTCAGGGATCTGTTGATCTTCTGGCAAGATCACTATCTCCATAAAGACAAAGACTGCAGTGCCTTAGAGAAGGTGAGGTTTCGACTCACTGTTGGTTTTTCTGTAGTGAGATGTAGTGTGCACAGATAACATTCAGTAGGATTTTAGCAGAATCATTATTTTGAACCAAATTCTGTCGATATGATTGAGGGATATATATTACTGATTTTGTCTGAAAATCATTGCCCATTATTTAAACTAGATATTGGCCTTGTTAGTCATTTTCAGACACAATACAACCAGTTTAAATCTGTTAATCCATTGGTTTTGCTAGCAATAAAAAGGCTTACAGATTTGGAAGAGTTTGGGTGATAAGATATAATGTGAAAGATTAATTGTTTCCATCAATGCTATGAAGTCAGACATGTGGATACGGATTAATTACTAAGTTATCGCACGCCCAAACAAAGTTGGCAAGGGATATTGAAATTGGTTCCATCCGTCCGTGTGTGTGTGTGTGCGTGCGTGCGTGCGTGCGTGCGTGCGTGCGTGCGTGCGTGCGTGCGTGCGTGCCAAAATCCTTTCCGGAGCATAACTTAGAAACCATTAAATATTTCTCTATGAAACTTTGCATGTCTGACTCATGCTGAACTGGTGCCTTTTGATAATTAGCACTTTTAGAATTTTTTATTTTTTACGTTTCCATGGCAACAAGTCTTAATATAGGGTGGGTTCTCACCTATGGAGTATTACAAATAAACTGCTAAATATATCCTTGCCAAACATTGCATGTCTATATATAAAGCACATACTGAACTGGTGCCATTTTGATATTAAGAAATGTTTTTTGCCATTGCAGCTATTTTGACATGGGCTAAGAGAAATGTTGGGTCAGTTACCTGGTTTTGGACCATGATGTGTTAAAATGGGTAGGGGATATATACAACTCAAAAGAAGTTAAGGATCACCATGCCATGACAGATTAACATTACCAATATGAATCTTGTGATCCTTAACTTCTTTTGAGTAATATAGATGACATTGTCGACTCTACGCTTGTTCTTTCTTAAATAAGAAAGTTTAATAGGTGGGGCAGTTATTTGTTAAGGGTTCACTCATCAATTCCCTACATGGGTACAATGTGTGTCCTCTGCTATGATTCTCCTAGAATAGGGGGCACGGGTGGCCCAGTCGTCTAAGGCGCCGCGATTCGCTGTGCAGAGTTGCGTCCCTTGGGCACGCCAGAAACCTATGATTGTGGGTTCGAATCCAGGTTCGCCCCGATTATGTTTCTAGGTTTGTCAGCACCATACCCGTGCTCGTGGGTTTCACCGAAGTCGTAAACGTCTGAGACCTGCATCACCTCCGGCTTTCCTCCCACATTAAGCTGACACGCCGCGATATAACTGGAATACTGTTAAAAGCGGCGTTAAACCCAACTCACTCGCTCACTCTCCTAGAATATTGCTAAAAGTGGCCAATTGCCCAGATATTCTTAATTGCCTGAACTTTAGGGCCTGGACGTTTTTACTGACCATTTTTGTTGTTCCTGCTTGCAGAGTTCCCGGATTAGTTTCTCATACTGGAAAAAGACAGTGAATATGTTGGTGTCTGAGGACAAGTCCCAGCCAACAGCAGTGCTACATTATGTGACGCCATTGTCAGGAGACCGAAATAACTGACCTTGACCTTGGCTTCCAGTCTCAAATCCCCGCCAATAACGGTACAATTGCTGTGATGTTCATTACAGGGAGAAACTGTCGGTTGACTTCAACTTGCTTCCGTATCATATTTTCACAGGTGCTTACAAGTTGAAATTTCAAGGGAGACTTTTGAGGAGCGATCCTTGGATTTCACTTTTGAGGAAAATTGGTTTCTATGGTTATTGTTTTCAGGGTTGTGCAAATATGTTGAAGATATTTTTTCCCCCAAACCAGCCAAAAAAGCCCTCAGTTTTGGCTAGTGCTGACATGTTCTCCTGAACAGTCAAACTCAAGTCTTTCAGATTTTACACAAACTCTTGAGTGTTTACAGAGGGAACTTGACACTGCCACTATCTACAGTCACAGTGACTGTGGATGGACAAGGCCACTATCTACAAGCACAGCAACTGTGGATGGACACGGCTATGATCTGCAAGCACAGGGACTATTGGAAACTATTCCCAATTGATTAGAGGAGAGTGTTAGCAACAGATCTGTTCATTGGATTCTGACTATTTATGAGGATTTGATAATGATGGAATCCTTTCTGGATGGTTGTCTTGTTCATACTGGAAGGAATGGGCGTTTTCTGTTGGTGCCATGTAAACCTCGTATTGATGGTTACGTTTGGATAGCCACATGTTCAGTAGTGATGCTGCATTGATTCAGAAGTTGGTTTGTGCATTTCAGAAGACCAACATGAAGCGTGTTTCAATGACCAGAACAAATTGTGTGGATCGTACCTGAATATGTCATAGTATGTATAGCGATGGGAACATGGCTTCAGATACCATGGTTACCTATGAGACCTTGTTCTTGGAAGTTCACCTCATCAGTGCGAGTTCGATTGACGGCAGGAATGGAATGGTTTCTTGATTATTGATATATTATGAACTGGACGCCATAGGGTGTGCAGTTTTAACTGGTACAGGCATACATGTGGATGGCTATCAAGTGTCTACAAACAGTTTGAAAACAAAGTTTTACTTATTTATGCACAAGATGGATTCAGAAAATTCTCCATGTTCATGCGGACAAAGGAACTGTTCAAACCGGTTTTGTATCTTTAGGCCTAGCCTGAATGTACAGTGGATGACACAAAAAAATTAAAATGTGTAAATTTTGTACATGTGTAAATATTTATGGCCATGTCTGTGTATGTTTTTAAACATGTTGACTACGTGTTGTGCAGTGTTGTGTTTGTACTGTGGTCTCATTCCATACATAATTTAGCGCTATGACTGTCTACGGAATGTTATTCAATACTTCAGAAATATCCAATGATATCCTTGAAGTTTTACACAAATAGTTTGGCTCTTTTTTTCTTGCATTTCCACGGTTACAAGTTCAAGTGCTAAGAGAAGGGTAAGATTAGTGTCAGAGCTAATAATTACTTAGATTGTCTATACAACAAAAAAGAAATTCTCGATTTGAGACACATTATTCTGGTCTGAAAATGGAATATTAATTTGTGTGCTATGTCAATATTTGAAACATGAAAAATCCCTTCTCATTCAAGATTTGAAACAATTACTATCCCCAGCATAAAACCCAACTTCCTAACTTGCTGATAAGGCAAAACTGAAACAACTGGACACGATTCCAAATGCACTCAATTTAGTTGCTAGGTAGATTTTAGCCATCAAGAAATTCTCGACAGCCAAGGTGTAATGGTTATGTGAAATGAGACCTGGTTTGATATGAATGAAAGGGTGGAAGGAGTGATGGTTGTGTCTGTTTTATGATCTGCACGAATTAACTTCATTGACATGTCTGGGAGATACTTGATCTGAGTGATTATTGTCTGAAATGTGGACTGTTTTACTTGCCCTTAATCTTGAATCAAATTACTGTTGGCCAGATTGCATGTTTTCTTGTATAAGCATGACAAGTAACGAGCTTTTGTTTGTGATATCAAAATGCTGATTTCTCATATTTGACATAGGAATTAAATAAGATGTAATGTTTTAAAGAAATGACTGTGAATATGTTTTATCTGTGGTATTTACAACATATTTATGAATGTTTCTTTTATCAAAATGTATGTATCCATTGTACCTTACATAGTATTTTTATTGTAAGTTATGGAATATTTTTTATACAAACTATATATTAGAAGGGCAAAATTTAAAGCAGTTGTTAATGTTAAATGTTGTTAGTATTATGAGCTGAAGCATTGGCAATCATGGTTTGTGAGCCCAATGTTGATCAGTCCGACAGCCTTAAACAAAATTGTTTCATCATTTTGAACATCCAATGAAATTTGAAATTTAATCGTGTGCGGGAATTCTATTTCCTGTTTCAAAATTGCTGTGATGGTTTAACATTGACACTGTGTACAATGTATGAACCCATGTCTGGTGTCCCCTGCAAGTATTTCTGGAAAATTGCTTAATAGGCATAAGACCCAACTCACTAACTACTAATCCATGATTTGGTTTTGTAGTTGGTTTGTCTAATCTTGCTAATTGAGGCTGGAGAGGTGTACTGCCATGGGCCTGTACCTGCGACATTAGACTAAAGCAGTAGCGTGACCCTGATGTGTGGGCCTTGGGAGACGTGGTATTTCACGCCAGTAGTCATCCAGCTGGAAAACACTGATTCTTGATAGTGACAAACATACACATTTTTTTTACATGAGCATATTCTAAACTGAAGACACACCACCATGAGCAAACAGTATATTCATTATTTTTCGAGCTCCGAGATACACTGTATAGCTATCAAGGGATGGCGACTTTGAAATAAATATCAAGCAAGTTTCTTTGTTTTTTATGAACTCTTTCTGGTCTACTAGAACTACAAAATATGAATATTTCATCTTGGGTAACACTTGCTTAAGGGTATTCTCCAGCAGTTTTTTTTACAAATCGGCTGTTCACATTTTTGCATTAACAGTGTTATTAGGTTATTTAATTGCTGGTACTATTGAGTTGAACATTATACAAAGAAAATTAAAGGCAATCATGTTCAAATACTCAACAATTGTCAAGAGATGAAGTGGTATTTAAGCATGCTCTGCTGAACGGCAGAAAAAAACAACCCAGATACCATGATGAAGGTAACAGAAAAGGTCAGCATTAAAAGTACTGGCACTCCATTGCATGGTGTCTTATCTGAAGGTCTGTTGCTGAAGTAGGTTTGTGGATGGAGAGAATGTACGACGGACGGATGTGGCATGCAAGTTTTAACGATGTATGAATGGTATATATTTTAATGTTTATGCTGTCTGTACTGTTACGTTTTAGATAGGTACTGTACAGCAAAGAAAAGCCTGTATCATACAAAAAAAAAGTAAATAAATTTCTATTGTAACACAATTTGAAGTATTTTTTTGTGTGTGTGACAAGATGTTTCTTGTCTGACGTTGCACTCGGCAATATTCCAGCTATGACAGTGGTCTGGACCAGACAATCCAGTGATTGGGATACGATGACATACATCATCCAAGTCAGCAAGCCTGACCACGGTGATCCGGTTAGTCTTAGTCATTTCAAGTATGGGAAACTGAGCCATGTTTTATTTGGTTATATAATCTGACTTTATCAGCAGTGACTCAGAAAAAGACAACCAGTCATTGACCTGTGTCATGATTTGCCATTCTGAGTAGAACATGGTTGCCCATGTGAATAGGCCTCCCAATGAAAAAAAAAAACCTAACATGTTTAAGAACACAGAAATGTGTATGCTATTTGTCTGCTGCACACAAAAGTATCGACTAGCACAAATATGAGTTGATTTTCACCCGAAACTATTCACTGGATTGAGTATGAGTCGACAAAGCATTTGGAACATGACGAAGCAGCATATCGTCGATTTTTTTTTTAATACATTTGTGTTTTTCAACAAACATGTCTTTTTCTTTGATAATCCTGGTAAAGAAACTTCCAGATCCAAATCTTTGATCAGCATGTATGTCCTACAAAAGTTCCTCTTCTATGATCATCCATATAGCTATCTTTCATGATAAAAACAAGTGATGTTCACAATTAAACATGTTTTGTGAGTATCATAAAAATTTATTTCACTTGTTTGGCAAAACTGCACATGCTGAATGAATAAATAAACAAATAGTTCATATGTCATCTTTTATTCATCAATAAACATTGTTAAAATGTAATGTTTAATGTATACTTTCATTATGGGATGGCTTCATCAGAGAGACGTGACAGTAATGAAAGACGGAAGTTAACGTAAATACAGGTCAGATCACTTCAGAAAAACGACAACAAAAAGTCTAGGGACATTTCATATCTCTATCTTTCAAGATAATGTATTTACTGCATTTTCTCTGTACATTGCATTGCCTTTTGTTGTGATTCATGTCTAAAGTAACTTGCTGGGGGGAGTGTGAATTCAAAACACACACAAGTTCCAGAATAATAATTTTGCAGTTAATAATATCTCTGAAGATAAAGATGAGTATTACTGTAATACCTACAAACTTCTACAACCATGAATATTCCGGAGGTAACATTTGTGAGTGACCTTGCATTGTGTCACCTCAATTCCACAAAGCTTTCTTAGCACAAAGCAATCACCCTAGCCCTAGGAGCGTTTGTGGAACAGGACCCAGTGGAACAGGACCCTGTGCTGCTAAGGATGCTAAATGATCATTCACCGGTGTGGAGATGACATCCCCATACAGCTCTAGTGCAAAAAACACCCCATGAACATTCAGTGCAATTCTAATCTTAAGGGCAATCTGAAATATTACAGTATTTCTGTATATCATTGCTTGTTGGTTTGATGTGGGTGAAAAGCCTGAAGTGATACAGGTCATGGATGTTTACCACTTTGTGAAATGCACGATCACAGGTATTGTGATGGCAAACCCAGAGAAGGAAGAACCGGAATTCAAACCCACGATCATGGCATGAACCTTAGGCCACTGGGACACGTATGCCCTTAATAAATGCAGAATAAACAGAATCTGTGATGTAGGGTGACTCTAAAACTAAACATATCACATGAAACAAATTAGAATTTATGCAAGACCAGTGGCGCTAAAATGTAACACATCAATCAGATTCAAATTCAAAACGGTATACCAGAAAATATTCTGGTTCCATGCAATGACTTTAGCAATAGGGTAAAAGCTTCAGAGATTTCTCAAAAGGAATACATCTAAAAAAAATAATTTTTTGCTTAAAAATCCATTTTCAACCAAGTGTTTTGTTACTTGTATTCATTTAGACGTACGAGTTTCATGTGGAGTACCTGGACATACCTACATAAGACCACAACATGTAAACAGCTGGATCATTCATGTGTCAACAGGGGCGGTCGGGTAGCCTAGTGGTTAAAGCGTTCCCTAGTCACGTCGAAGACCCGGGTTCGATTCCCGACATGGGTACAATGTGTGAAGCCCATTTCTGGTGTCCCCTGCCGTGATATTGCTGGAATATTGCTAAAAGCGGCGTAAAACCATACTCACTCACTCATGTGTCAACAAAAAACAAGGCCTCAAACTGTATTAAACATTAAAATAATAATGAAACACCTTGGATCTAACAACGAATTAAGTTAATAGGCAGTTGTGCATGCACATTAGCACATAACGTAAAGCAATGTTTCATGTAAACAATCCCTCAATATGTTTTGAACTTTGCAATCCAACATTCATTGAGAATACTACCTCCTGATTTTATGCCAAGAAACATTTATATTTATGGAATAATTAACACAAGCATATGTTCAAGTTAATCCATCCACAAATCTCCCTCCACTTCCTGGACTGCTTGCCAACTTTTAAACAATGTAAACATGTCACTTCATCACTACTAACCTTTATGTTCAATTTTGACATCATAGATTGCCGATAAACTTACTGTGTTAAAGTTTGAAGTATTTATTTGTTGACTTAAGACCTGAATTCTATATTTGAAACTTCAAAATCAATTTAATGGCCTCAAATCAAGCAAACATACCTCAACACATCAGGTTAATCCCATACATTGACATATTATTAACATGGACTGTAACAATGCATACTGAGGTGAGGGAAAATATATTATTCCTGCTTAACGTCTTGACATCAGATCACATCCATTGAGATATGTATAGGACTTTCCAAAGGAACCAGTGCCATTTTCCTTAACAATGGAGACAAATAAAATATATACCTTGTTAACCATGAGTACCATTCCTTGGAAATCATCCATTTATAAATATTGGGATTAACCAATAATGGATAGTCACTTCTCACTGTTTTATATACAATGTACATACAATTCTAGCAGAAATTAAACTTGAATGTGGAGTTTATCAATAAACAGGGTGAAATACAATACCAATACCAATAAAGAATCATGTGTGTACATTAAAGTTTGTATCCGTGTAGAAAATGTGCAAGTTCAAAGACAATATGGGATACTATTTGTATGACAACATCTCAAAGCAATTAGTCACGTTTTGCCCCCACCTGAATATCCTTACTAAAAATGGAGTCATACATTACTTTACATTACATTACATTACATTACTTTATATGACCAATCATTAAAAAAAACAACTGACTCATGATAAAACACATGACCAACTGTTCAGAGATACTTTCTTCACTAAATATCATGAAAGTAGCATTTTGATATGACATCAAAGAAATGTCACACAAAGCACTAGTGTGAGCATCTATTCCACTTCTTCATCAACTACCATGGAACATCAGACCCATGAAGATCTGGGGTAGAATAGGTCTTCAGCAACCCATGCTTACCGTAAAAGGCGACTATCGGGATCAGGTGGTCAGGCTTGCTGACTTGTTTGATGCATGTCATCGATCCCAATTGTGTGGATCAATGCTCATGATATCAATCACTCGATTATTTACAGACCATCGTCACATAGCTGGAATATTGCTGAGTGCGGCGTTAAACAACAAACAAACGAACCATGGAACATCAAGCTTAATCATGCTCCACATCAGTAAAGTCACAAACAAACCTGGTCAGTACACTACCATTAAACATGTTAAACATTCATGGGAAAGGAGTATCAATCCCTTTGCTATATAAGGGTGTATGGTTTACAAGGGAGATTCCCATTTAACAGGGTCTAGTGACACAATCTGTCGAATGTGTTCGACAGTAGCATTGAGAGCATCAACCAGATTTCACTGTATGTTCGACCAATGAACACCGGGGGGGGGGAGTTGGTCTTCAGCAACCCATGCTTGACGTAATAGGCGACTATGCTTGTCGTAAGAGGCAACTAACCAACCAAATCCCTCAGTAATGAGGTGTAACGGACTTGAATGTGGACTTGCATAAATAATCTCAAGCTTCAAATATTTAACAGCATAGTGACAAAACTCTAATAAAAACATGTAAAAACAGATTTGACACTTTCTTTGCTAATATACAGACAAGACATAAAACATATTAGTAAAACTTTGTAATCAGTTTCTCTGATAGAAAGATACAAAACTGTAACTTTCAATCTCAACAATTACGACAACAATAATTTTAAAAAAGACATAATGTAGGTTGGTAGTTTTGAATTATGCTGTTATTTTACATGAAGTACACTCCCAGTTGGGTTATTTGTTAAACTCGTTACCAATGTGGCTATTCAACCCAAACATAGGTATGGTTACATGACCCAAATCATTTTACCTACAGCTCTGAACACAAACATTATGCATAGCAACGAACACAGCTGAAATTACATATTTACTTTGGAATCTTCTCAGTATTGAAGAAGGTTGAAAACCATTGTGTCATTGAGAAAGAGCTGTCCCATCAGTAGCGTTATTTCTTTAGATATGACGTATTCGACGTAAGAAACGCCCAGGGCGCTCTCAAAATTAGAAATAGGGGGCTCTTATTAGAATATTATTTTGGTGAAATGTGTATTATACGTGAATAAATAAGTCTTCTGTACATTGATCAATCGGAAGGGGTGCTAATTGGGATTGTTCACCAGCCAATATATCAGCAAATATTGCCGTGGGCGCTTATTAGAGCAGGGTGCTTATTACGTCGAATACAGTATACATTATTTCATCACTAATACATAATCATGAAAATAAACATGTGTGCAAATCTCTTGATAGGAATCCAAAATGTTACATTCTATTACAAAGTTAAGTTATATGGGAATGTGTCCTTAATTGTATAATTTAATTTACGTTGTAATGGTGTTCATTATGTGCAAGCTGCATGGCAATATCGGGTACTATTCGTATGACAACTTCTCCAATCAATCACATTCTGCCCCCACCTGAACACAAAGAGTATTTTTTATGAAACGTTGAGTCTTATATTACAACTTTGATGCATTCTACCAGTATGACCAATCATAAAAAAACATTAACTGAGTCATGACATAAAGACGTGAACAACTGTTCTGAGATAAGTACTTCACTACAGATCACGAAACTACCATTTTGATATTAAGTCATACAATGAACTTCGCCATGTAACTCGGCTAGTGTGAGCATCTATTCAAGATGGCAGACTGATGGAATATTTACATGACCTTGTGTGACCTTGTATGACATTCGTCACCTCCATATTGCCAAATGGTACCTCAGTGTCAACTGAAAATCTATCACAACATTCTTTGTTAAAGAAACTGTACTGCAAGTGTAATTAATTAACCAATAATGGGAAATACGCTGAAGGGGTCGGTGTGTAGGGTACTACAAAACGCAGCCTGACAGAATCAGAAAACAGGCTTGCTTGACAACTTTGTACAAACAACAGGAAAGTAGTATTGTAATTTTCATTTTCATACCACTATAATGTCCTCAATATTATTTTTTTATCATGACTCGTAACAAAATCCATCTTCCCGAGGCAAGAGAGTTAACTGACTTTAAAAGTCCAGTTTCCACCCTTGCCGAACTAGGCTGGAATTCCTGGACTCGATCGTAGCGCCACCAGTGGCTATTACGAGTTATGTCATTTCTATGCCTCTCCTATTGACCAATCAGACTCAACCTCTCGTATCACTTGCATTTGCTTCAAACAAAACGGTGGCGCCCAGTCAAGACGATCTGATCGATAATCAAGATCTATATTGTGATAAAATGAGTCTTACATCACGAAGTGCATCAAATCATGTGAGCACCTTGATTAAAAACATAAAAAGATTTAGAAAATATCTGTTGACAACAAGTAAGCCGTGCACATGCTTTGCAAATCCTGCAGTTGACCGAAATCTGCATGACAGTTTACGAACCGGATTTTGTAGTCCAGCCAAACTGTAACTCCATAATATCAGCCTAGTACGGCAAAGGTAGATCTAAATGTCACACAAACATATTCCACCGAACATTAGTCTTTGTACATTTTGAACATTGAATTATAAATTTGTTAGATATGTCAGTAGCAGAATGTACAGGATTATACGAACTGAAAGTTTGTGTACACTCCTCGACCTCTCGGTCTTGTGTACAAGACCATTCTCCTCATAAAATCCTGTACCTGCTACAGACACATACAGTACAGAGTATCGATACTTGGTCTCAGGACACAGTACTTGATCATGACAGATAGTATCATGTGAATGATTACAGCCCTACTTCTAATATTACTGACAGGTATCAAGGTCTTCCCGAACACTTCACTGCATGTAGCGTACACACACATCCATTACACACACGCTGATGCTCAATCCCAGCTGCCGAAGCTGCTGAAGCTGCCAAAACTTCCGCAGCTGCTGAGGGAGCTCCAGCTGCCCCAGCGACCCATCCCGAAGCCACCATACCCACCGTAGCCGTAACAAGGCCCACTCATCATCCGGGCTGCGCCATACCCAAGCAGGGCTCCACCAGCCAGACCTGAAACAAACACAGGTAAGTTGCATAATGCTGCCTTCACCATCTATAAAGCGACCCCGCCCATAAGGTGACCCCCCTGTTCAAGCCTTCAATATCAATGCTAATTTCTATACCCCATCTATAAAGCGAATCGGAATGAAGCACATCACCAGCATGTAAACAGTTCCTCCGTTTGCAATAAAAACATGTTTGTCTTTCTAAGAAAAAGATAACATTGTGTTCCTTCAGCGAATTCAGGGAAACAAACAGGTGATAACAATAAAACTTGGTCAATAAAAATTTGAAAATTGAGATAAAACATCACTTGACATGATAATTTACCAATTAAATTGGATTTCCTGTTCTACTAGGCATTGTTTTATATGCAGATGAAAAGATTACCATAGGTATTGTCTCGTAAACTAAGCCAGAAGTAGCAATCAGCTGCACACATGTTTTCTTGGAAACTACTGGTGATTCTGTTAAAAATTACCTAATACAAAACACACTAGCCCTACAGCTCGAGTCTCATGTTGTACCGGCCACACACAATGTCTGTATACAACACACTAGCCCCACAGCTGGAGTCTCATGTTGTACCGGCCACACACAATGTCTGTATACAACACACTTGGCCTACAGCTCCAGTCTCATGTTGTACCGGCCACACACAATGTCTGTATACAACACACTTGGCCTACAGCTCCAGTCTCATGTTGTACCGGCCACACACAATGTCTGTATACAAGACACTTGCCCTACAGCTCGAGTCTCATGTTGTACCGGCCACACACAATGTCTGTATACAACACACTTGCCCTACAGCTCGAGTCTCATGTTGTACCGGCCACACACAATGTCTGTATACAACACACTTGCCCTACAGCTCGAGTCTCATGTTGTACCAGCCACACACAATGTCTGTATACAACACACTTGGCCTACAGCTCCAGTCTCATGTTGTACCGGCCACACACAATGTCTGTATACAACACACTTGCCCTACAGCTCGAGTCTCATGTTGTACCTGCCACACACAATGTCTGTATACAACACACTTGCTCTACAGCTCCAGTCTCATGTTGTACCGGCCACACACAATGTCTGTATACAAGACACTTGCCCTACAGCTCGAGTCTCATGTTGTACCGGCCACACACAATGTCTGTATACAACACACTTGCCCTACAGCTCTAGTCTACTCACCGGCAGCGGCTGATGCTCCACTTCCTCCCAGAATTCCCTTGTTCTTTTTCTGCTGGACGTACACCACCTGGGGTTGCTGTTGGACATACTGTGTCTGGGGTCGGGCGGCGTACTGCTGGCCCTGGGGGTAGGCTACGTACTGGCCCTGGGGGGTGTAGTAGCCTGAAACACGCAACAGGGGGTTCAGTGGGGTCTGCCTGGGTACTGTTGAGTTTGTTGTTTAACGCCGCACTCGGCAACATCCCACCTATATCACGGCGGTCTGTAAACAATCAAGTCTGGACCAGACAATCCAGTGATGGACATAACGAGCATCGATCCATGCAGTTGGGATACAATGACATGCATCAACCAAGTCAGCGAGCCTGACCACCCGATGCCGTTAGTCGCCTCTTATTACAAGCAGAGTCGCCCTTTACGGCAAGCATGGGTTGCTGAAGACCTATTCTACCCCGGATCTTCAAGGACAACAATCATCACCCGGTACAAGGACACTAGGGGTGCAAATAAACTATGAGGCGAATACAATACTTATCACAAAAATAGGGTAACGAATAAGAACATTTTTTCATGAATACAATAACAAGTTACTTCTGGTGTTAAAAGCTCCCAGTAATCAGCTGGTATTGTCTTTGCGAAAAACATTGTGTCGGTGTAAACCTTGAGTTCATTAAAAATGTACGTAAATGTACGTCATGTAATTGCTTAGGTTGAAACATTTCAGTGATATTTTTCGTGAAGTAAACAAGCAATACATCCCAACAATGCCACTTACATAGCCTCATGTTTTGGTTGACAGTAGCATAAGGGGCCTTGGAAAACTGACACAAGTTACGATACTACATCACTTTAATATATTCCATTTTCCTTATCTCATTTTGATAAGTAACGAGTTCAAGTAAATAAACACTCAGTACAAAAAAATATTGGATTCTAGTGGCCACGAATAGTGAATTCAATTCATGAAGGCATATGTTTCGATTCACCGAATACGCGAGTGAATCGTAACAGCCCTAAAGGACACGCAGTCATCACAACGCATATTGTCAACACCAAACAACCTGTTTGTCGGCTTTCAAATAAAGATACTCCTCTTCCCAGAATCCCCACTTTGTCTTCCTCCAACACTTACCTTGTGCAGGTGGAGCGGTGTATGGTTGCCGTGGGTAACTAGCCCCTGCAGGTTGTTGGGGGTAGTACTGTTGCTGTGGATACTGTTGCTGTGGATACTGTTGCTGTGGGTATTGTTGCTGTGGTGTGGGGTAGGGTTGTTGATACTGCTGGGCTGGGGCCTGGTACTGTGGGGGAGGGGCTTGCTGTGGGTAGCCCCCTGCAGCAGGGTAGGACTGTTGGGGGTAGTACCCCCCGGCAGGGGAAGGCGGAGCTGCCCCTGGGGCAGGTGCAGAGACTGGAAAGGAAATTTTTTACAATAAATGCATGAACACTTTCATAGTCCTCAACATTCTCATGCCAGTAGATCAATACTTCACTGTGTTCAAACAATATAACCTCAGCCACAAAACAGTATATATGCAAAGACATCATGACAATACAACTTGTGTTATTCAATGAAATGTTTTACTGCTTTAAAAAAGAATGGAATATTCCTATACACAAAATGGTCCGTTGCTTACCTAAATATTTGTTGAATGAGAGTGAGTATTATTTTATGTCGCTTTCAACAGTATAATATTTATATCACAGCGTGACAGTGATTGAGTGAGTGGTTGGTTGGTTGGTTTGTTGTTTAACACCGCACTCAGCAATATTCCAGCTATATGAAGGTGGTCTATAAATAATCGAGTCTGGTCCAGACTCCATTATTTACAGACCACCCAGTGATTGATATCATTAGCATCGATCTATGCAATTGGGATACGATAACCAATGCATCAACCAAATCAATGGGCCTGACCACCGGATCCCGTTAGTAGTCGCCTATTGTGACAAGCATAGTCAGTATAAGTGAGTGAGTTGGCTTTAACATCACGTGGAACAATATTCCAGTTACATCACAGCATGACAGTGAGTGAGTTGGGTCTAAAGCCCCTTTGAACTGTAATGCTATCATATCATGGCATGATGGATTGATGTGGGATGAAAGTCTGAAGTTATGCGGGTCTCATGCAGGACGTTTCTACTTTGGTGACATCCATGAGCATGGATATATTGCTGCCAACCTAGAAACCAGGATTTCACAGCAAATTGTGGCGCCGTAGACAGCAGGGACGACCAAATGTTACAAGACTATTTGCAACGTTTAAGAACTAAAGTTTGCTCTACCCCCATTTGTAGTGTAATAAAGTGTAGGTTTGCCCTGAACTATTATAGTTAAAGCATGAGGATGTTTGCGTTATAATAACTGTAACTGCTGTGGCTAGGACAATGTGGTTTGAATTTAGTTTTGATAAACCCGCGGCATGCCCACAGGATAAACTACAGTCGGCACCTTTGGGCTTATAGCAAAGCTTCTTAGAATACATCATATGGGGGACACCAGAAACAGACTTCACACATTGTGACCATGTGGGGAATTGAACCCGGGTCTTCAACGTGACGAGTGAACGCTTTAACCATTAGGCTATCAAACTGTCCCTGTCAAATCAGAGGGCAACCATCCAGTCTAAATCGTCAATATGCTAGCAAGTATGTCGAACATGTATTGCCAAACTTGGAGGACACACAGACATTAACTTAAGCCCCCGAAATATTTCCTCAGCCTATCAATCCACTGTCAACCATCATCATGTTTCATGTGTTCAATTAATTTTTGTTGGTAGTACATGGGCTGACCCTGAGGACATGGGCTGACCCTGAGGACATGGGCTGACCCTGAGGACATGGGCTGACCCTGAGGGCATGAGCTGACCCTGAGGACATGGGCTGACCCTTGGTACATGGGCTGACCCTGAGGACATGGGCTGACCCTGAGGGCATGAGCTGACCCTGAGGACATGGGCTGACCCTTAGGACATGGGCTGACCCTGGGGACATGGGCTGACCCTGAGGACATGAGCTGACCCTGGGGACATGGGTTGACCCTGAGAGCATGAGCTGACCCTGAGGACATGGGCTGACCCTTAGGACATGGGCTGACCCTTAGGACATGAGCTGACCCTGGGGACATGGGTTGACCCTGAGGGCATGAGCTGACCCTGAGGACATGGGCTGACCCTGAGGACATGAGCTGACCCTGAGGACATGGTCTGACCCTGGGGACATGGGTTGACCCTGAGGACATGGGCTGACCCTGGGGACATGGGTTGACCCTGAGGACATGAGCTGACCCTGAGGACATGGTCTGACCCTGAGGACACTGTCTGACCCCAAGGACATGGGCTGACCCAGAGGACATGGGCAGACCCTGAGGACATGAGCTGACCCTGAGGACATGGGCAGACCCTGAGGACATGAGCTGACCCTGAGGACATGAGCTGACCCTGAGGACATGGTGTGACCCTGAGGACACTGTCTGACCCTGGGGACATGGGCTGACCCTGAGGACATGGGCAGACCCTGGGGACATGGGTTGACCCTGAGGACATGGGCTGACCCTGAGGACATGGGCAGACCCTGGGGACATGGGTTGACCCTGAGGACATGAGCTGACCCTGAGGACATGGTCTGACCCTGAGGACACTGTCTGACCCCAAGGACATGGGCTGACCCAGAGGACATGGGCAGACCCTGAGGACATGGGCTGACCCTAAGGACATGGGCAGACCCTGAGGACATGAGCTGACCCTGAGGACATGGTCTGACCCTGAGTACACTGTCTGACCCTGAGGACATGGGCTGACCCTGAGGACATGGGCTGACCCTGAGGACATGGGCAGACCCTGGGGACATGGGTGACCCTGAGGACATGAGCTGACCCTGAGGACATGGTCTGACCCTGAGGACACTGTCTGACCCCAAGGACATGGGCTGACCCAGAGGACATGGGCAGACCCTGAGGACATGGGCTGACCCTAAGGACATGGGCAGACCCTGAGGACATGAGCTGACCCTGAGGACATGGTCTGACCCTGAGTACACTGTCTGACCCTGAGGACATGGGCTGACCCTGGGGACATGGGCTGACCCTGAGGACATGGGCTGACCCTGAGGACATGGGCTGACCCTGAGGACATGGTCTCAGTGAGGTTTCAGGATAATTTATACTTGGTACAACATTCAAGAATACATCACACCAACATACATAAAATACAACTGAATCTGTGAAGAATATTTCTTACTATGCATAGCGTCAAATCCGAGATTCCCGACTGGTGGTCCGGCACTGTAGGGGGGTGGGGCAGCCGGATAGCCTGGAGGGGGAGGGGCTGACACTGTGTTGCTCTTTACAGCCTGAATCTGCTCTGTATATGGGGCTGGGGCAGGGGGAGGGGCACTTGCTGGGGGTGGGGCCTCGGCTTTATGAGGCATTGCAGGAAGCTGAAGATAACAAGAATAAAAAATATATATATTTATTAAATTATCATGTGATAAAATAACAAAGATAACAACATGATACCAAAAAAAAGTCATTTATATCCGTTTTAAATATGTATGACGGTAAATTAACACTGCTCTCCAGCTTTATAAGATGGCCTGTAAATAATTGACTCTGGATCAGACAATCCAGTGACTGAAAACATGATTAAAATCTTACGCTGCCAGGGTACGATGCCCCACAACCAATCAAGTCACTGTGCCAGAAAGTCACCTCTAACAAGCTTAGGCATGTCTGATTTCTGACGTGTATACCAAGTTTCATCAAGTATATTAAACCGATTATGATTTATACTCTAGAAACAAATCTCATTCAAACCTTTTGCCTTGGAATTATGAAAAAAGAATTTTGTCAAACTCCTGAACAAAAAAGGCACCTGTTTAGTACTTACTCAATGTGCATACAAAGTTTCATGAAGAAATATTGAAATGTTAACGAATTATGCACCAGAAATGAACCCTACACTCATTTTAGTCAAACTTGTTTCCTTGATATAAAAAATACTTTCAAACATTTCTGAATAGGAAAATGCACCAGTTCAGCACATGATGTGAATACATTGTTTCAGGGAGAAATATTGAAAAGTTTGAAACAAAATATGACCAACTGACAGACAAAGGGAGTCCATTTCTATGCCATCAGCTGCAATGAATGATTTTTGGTCTTTTTTGTTTGTTTGTGGTTTAACGCTGCACTCAGCAAATATTCCAGCTATATGACGGTGATCTGTAAATAATCGAGGTCTGGACCAAAAAATCCAGTGATTGACATCATGA
This sequence comes from Haliotis cracherodii, assembly GCF_022045235.1. NCBI lineage: Eukaryota > Metazoa > Mollusca > Gastropoda > Lepetellida > Haliotidae > Haliotis > Haliotis cracherodii. The sequence continues at coordinate 37,966,838 of NW_027266265.1, forward strand.
GCATCAATCTATGCAACTGGGATACGATAACCAATGCATCAACCAAATCAATAGGCCTGACCACCGGATCCCGTTAGTAGTCGCCAATTGTGACAAGCATGGTTTGCTGAAGACCACAGGGGTCAATGAAATGATCATTGTGACTCAATACTTACTGTAGAAACAATGGCTTGCATCCACTCACTGAAACAGGACAAGCGTTTGTTTAAATCAGGTTGTTTCACTACAAACACAATGTAGAGATTGACACATACACAAATATGTAATACAGCCATCATGTTCATGCCTTTACCATACTCAGGGCTAGAAGCAAAGCATCAGTGTGACGGGGTCCCTTAACAACAAACATGAAATACTCATATCCCCCGCCAATATGCCATGTCCTGTTATGTGCAAGGCGAGAAATATTTACAGTTTTCAAGACCTGCTCCGGAAACGAGCATTACTGCCATTTTCAGTCAAAGTCAAGGTCGTTGCTATGGAAACTCGACAAATAAACTTTAAAAAAATCCCAAACTATTAAAAGGCACCAGTTTACCACTGGACCTATCTATGTGCCAAGTTTTTGGTGAATCAATATTGTACAGTTTTCAAGATCTGATCTGGAAAGTAGCACTACCACCATTTTCAGTTTAAGTCAAAGTCATTGCCATGAATACTCGTAAAGTATATTTTTCAAAAATCCCAAACTATCAAAGAGCACCAGTTCACTACTAGACCTCTCAAGGGCTTGAGTTCTGCTCTGGAAACAAAACGGAACGAATCGCTCGGAAGAATGGATGGACAGCACCCATTCCTATATCCCCCTTCCATTTCATGGTGGGTGATAATAATGCTAAAACATGAAGATTTAGGATGTCCAAAGATTCTAATACCACAGCAGAAACCCTCAAGGACCCCCTTCATTTCAAACACTCATTACACATCATACTATCAGCAAAACACCATCTGTGTTATCAGTTAGTGATTTTGGAATACAAAATAGTTGACAAAATGACAAATAATCCCTTAAACATTTCTACAAATCAAGAAGCAAAGTGATTCAGAAGCTGTTCTGTAAAGCTTACTTTACATCCTTGTCCGATTCACATAGAAACCAGTGTATCTTGGCCTGTGAGCTGGCTTTCTGGGGTATCGCCAACACCCAGTCCATCTTCCCATCCTTCGGTAGGGTTGGGCGCTCAGGGAACTTCTCCGCATATTGACCAAACGCAAAATATTTACATACATCCTGAAAAAAATTCTTAATAAATCAGTATGATGATCAGCTAACTGTGGCCAAATCAATTTTGTTATTCCATTTATGGATTTTCTTGGTCCACATGCAAAGATGCTGAAGGCAAAATATTATATTTTTGTGTTGTCATGCTTAGTTCCTTGAGCCAATCTTTAATTTGATGATATAGATGTCATAGAGAAACCAGGATACTCACATCCTTCTGGGAAATGTATCCATTAAGTATGAAAAAACATTGGTGATACCTACCTTAAATTTATCATAGTCATACACACTATCATTATAACATGGTCCTTTGGTCATACACACCTTTGTTATTAATTGGACTTTGGTAATACACACCTTTGTTATAACATAGCCCTTTGGTAATACACACCTTTGTTATAACATGGCCCTTTGGTAATACACACCTTTGTTATAACATGACCCTTTGGTAATACACACCTTTGTTATAACATGGCCCTTTGGTAATACACACCTTTGTTATAACATGGCCCTTTGGTAATACACACCTTTGTTGTAACATGGCTCTTTGGTAATACACACCTTTGTTATAACATGACCTTTTGGTAATACACACCTTTGTTATAAATTGGCCCTTTGGTAATAGACACCTTTGTCATAATGTGACCCTTTGGTAATACACCCGTTTGTTATATCATAACCTTTTGGTAATATACACCTTTGTTATAACATGGACCTTCGGTCATATATGCCTTTGTTACAACATGGACCTTTGGTAAAAAATACCTTTGTTATAACAGGACCCTTTGGTCATACACACCTTTGTTATAATGTGACCCTTTGGTAATACACACCTTTGTTATAACATGGACCTTTGGTTATACACACTTTGTTATAAGTTATTATAATATAACATGGCCCTTTTCATCATACACACCTTCATTATAACTTGGCCCTTTGATGAGGTATCTGACTGTTTTTTGTATATCATCAATTTGCTGTCTCTGTGTAAAACCACCCATATCTTCTTCCATCCGCCATCCATAAAACTATCTGAAGTTTAATTCATGAATATTCGTGTTTAACAGAGGACAGTAATAGGTACATACATGATATTAAGAAGGGATTTACATCCACACAATACTTCAAAAGCAAAATCAAATAGTAAACTTTGTGAATTGAGTTGCAAATAAGTCAGTGACTAAATGGGTAATTAAAACATAAAATATATTTTGTCCTTTGTAATGTTCGGTCTCACAATGTGGTTGAATGTTAGTCATCATTAAATACATGAAACAACAAACATTTCCACTGAAAGGTGTGAACGACTTGCCTATGTTGTGAGTCTGAAGTCATGAAATGTCTTCGAACCAAAAACCTCCTATCTTGGAGCCTAATCAAGCAAGGTCATTACAGAGTTTGCCAGTTGACATCCTCTATATCTCCAGGGATTGCATTTCGGTAGACCTACACTAAGTGACTAACCCCTGGACCCATTACCGTCGTTTTCACGATCTCAAATTACCCACCCTCGATTTTCATTTAACATTTTACTGACCAATCAAACATGGAGATATGGAAATGAGAAATAGGTAAGGGAGATAACTCGTATTGCTATGTTGTTGCTATCGCCAACCTAAAATTAAGATGGTTTGTGACTTGCGTTAGATTCAATAGCGGAGCAAATCAAATTTTGCTGATGAAAATCAAGAGTGGGTAAATTTGAGATCCTGAAAACCACAGGAATGGATCCTGAGGTTAGAGTAGGTTTACCGAAATGCAAGCACTGGACATATGTAAAGGATGGTCATTAGATAAACATTCTTCCTAAGGTGACCTGCTTCTATTCTTGGAATTAATCCATCTGACAAACACAGGATTAATAAGTAACTCAAGCAAAATGTTTCTTGGAATAGTATCATGATCATGTTTCAATGGACACAGTAATAGGAGTTTACAGTGAGTGAGCATGGTAATATTCCAGCAATATCACCAGAAATTGGCATCAACCCATTTGGGGAATAAAATCCTGGCCATCAGCACGATTAGCAAACGCCTTAACCACTCGGCTACCCCATCGTCAAGCATACAATCTGAAGATTGATGCCCAATTGTTTTGTGGGGGTTAGAACTGATCCCAAACAACACATGCTGGCAAACAAATGGATCGAGTGGTCAGGCTCAGTTACTTGGTTGATTGTGTGTCATATCTTGATTGTCTGGTCCAGACTCGATTATTTACAGGCCACAAACATGTAGCTGGAATATTGCTGAGGGCGGCATTAAAAAACAAACAAAAAAAGATGGTCAATAAACTTACTGCTGTAACGCTTGATGTATCCAGACTTGATAACATCAGACATCTGAAATATCACACAGAAAACATTATAAACTATGTTCATGTAGATACATTTACCTGGTGTAAGACCATCCTCCATCATCCAGTGCATAATATCTCACATTCACAACACCAACTGATGCGCTTCCTTTTGAGTCCTATTGGGCTATACACTCATATGTAAAATATGTAATATTTGGGATTACACACTCTTAGTGAAGTACAATGTCTAGTACTTTTGGGGGTTGAGTCCCATCTGGGGTTCAAACCCACACTCATAAAGTGAGGCACCTAATCCACAGCACACAAAGTCAGCGACCTTACCCACTCAACCAACAAGACTTCCACAAAATGGAAGTCTGACAACTTGTAGTCCAGATCACATACTTTGTGTACCCCTCTGTGGATTGTGAAAGTGTTTGATCGGAAAGGGGAACCCAATCCTAAGGATCCTAAAGGGGTGTTTGATCAGCAAGCTGTGCCCAACATTAAGTATTGTGAAAGGTTGTTTGATCGGACAGGGTAGGCTACATGTTTGATCAGACAGGGATGCATCACCCTGATGATCACAAAGGCAATTTGATCAGAAAGTGGTGCCCAAACCTGAGGATTGTGAAGGGTTGTTTATCAGCAAGCTGTGCCAACACTAATGAGTGAGTGAGTGAGTTGGGTTTAACGCCGCTTTTAACAGTATTCAAGTTATATCACGGCATGTCAGCTTAATGTGGGAGGAAAGCCCGAAGTGATGCAGGTCTCAGACGTTTACCACTTCGGTGAAACCCACGAGCACGGGTATGGTGCTGACAAACCTAGAAACATAATCAGGGCGAACTGGGATTCGAACCCACAATTTTAGGTTTCCGGCGTGCCCAAGGGACGCAACTCTGCACAGCGAATCGCGGCGCCTTAGACAAGTGGGCCACCTGTGAGGTGAGGTGAGGTGAAATGGGGTTTAACGTCGCGTCCAAGATTATTGCACTTATATAGCGACGTGCATGTATGTGTGTGTGTTTCTGTGGCTGCTTGTACTAGTCCGGACTGATGCCAATTTATAGTGCTAGCTCACTGAGATACCATGCCGCAGTTTAACATGAATACCCCACTCAGACACAGTATACTGACTCCGAGCCGACCAGTCCTTGTTTTAGCCCCTTAATGCCGAGCACCAGTCAGGGTAACAAGTACCATCTTTTAACGTCTTTTGGTATGATGCGGCAGGGGATCGAACCCCGGACCTTCCGCTCTCCGGGCGGACGCTCTACCACTAGACCACGGAGGCTGTCTGGGCCACCTGGGCCACCTGTGCCGCCGCCAACACTAATGACTGGTAACCCCAGTTGTGCCCATTCTTCTAACACTGTCCACTGTCACCCCAAACCTATCATTAAGTCCCAACACCCACAACATTATAACCTTGCACATAAACCAACTGTAGCCTTGGATTTGAGCAAACCAGGATATTCATGCAACATTGCCAACAACAAAATTGGTTTCAAATTTCTACTGGAATAATGTAAACACCAAAATACTGACTAGTCGCGACATGCTGCAGCGTCTGTGGTGAAATAAGTTCACTACACAGGATCAAGATTTATCAGGCTGTCGACTGTGTGCCTGTACAGATGACGATGAATTTGTTTACATCCGTCTTCACAGGTTGATCATCTATCGAATAAACAACAACAAGTTTACTAAATAATTGATATAGATATCTACTTACTTTGCTGTTCTTCTTGGATGTAAGATTAATTTGAAATGAAACAATATACTCGAATGAGATAAACGTCACTGATTGCGAAAGCCCCACCAAATTTAGATGTCAAACATTTTCCAGAATGTTTTATCATCGCCCGTGCAAACTAAAAATAGCCACTCCTTCGGTAAACTGGGATCCTGTCTATACTTTCATAGCGTGCGTCGGATTACGGATACAATGGTAGCAGTTTAGCGTCCAACAATAGGTAACTCTAATGCCTTAGCTAATGCAGACCACTAAACAGAAACTATTCAACAACTTTTATGTAATAATGATTTGGATTGATTTTATACTGCACTGAAAATCATTTTTCATCAAATAAACGCTGATTTCAGTGATCGTGGTACAAATAACTATTTCGACAATATTATACAACTGGTAAAAAATATGTTGATCTACCTAAATCAAAATAACTTTCCACAACATAACGATGTTGTATATATATAGACTTGCCACCATAGAAAAATATTATTTACCAGATTGAAAACAATAAGTGTATTTCACAGTATCCCCATAAGGAGATATCAAAATGTATACAGTTTACGATCAACTCTCAAGATCAGCCCCTTAAAGGGGCACTGATCTAACGCCATTCCCCGGACTGGTTGTTGCCTTTGTTATTGTTTTTTCCCCCGTGAGTACCCGGATGATACGCAACGCAACTGAGCGTGACCAGAGACTGGGCTACCGTCTGCAAGGACAGCTAAATAAACTTGGAGGCTGGAGGCAATATTTGTTTTACGCATTTTTGAATAAACACTGATTGGTTAAATGTGATCTATAAAGATTCGACAAAGGGCGCATGTTAATTAATTTCTTCAGCCTAAACAAACAGACAAAAAGAACGGCGGAGCTCATTGGAAGTCGTCATTCGGAAATACCCCAGATGGTTATAGTTTAATACTAAAAAAAAGTATCCATGCAGTGAAAGCATTTTCGGATTTCGGATTGCGTCGATAATACGATTACTACTCCCTTGTTGTCATCCACGTTTTCTCGTATAACCCTACACATGTGTATTTGTCGTCATTCACTTGATGCTCAGTTAATGAATTTATTACAGGTACAATTTGGTAAGTTGTAATTATGGTATTTGCATTTTGTTTTCCTTCATTTGAACCGATTCGTTCTTGTTTCTCTACGTCTTGGTTGGGAAATTCTTCAATGCGCGATACACATTGTTTTCACAGGTCATTTCCTTTGAAACCGTGTATAGATTCCCGTCAATTTGTAAAATGTGATTCTCTCAGGCAATTTATAAAATGTGTAAATATTCAGTCATTTTGACTAAAAAATCTGTCCAGATTGATTAAGACGATCAAAAGGACTTACAAACATCACAACAGATTATTATGTAGGATTAGAAGCCAAACAACATAGAAATGTACTTTTCAAAGTAACATTTTCAGTCTCTTGGTAATGACATTAAACATCAAAATGTTTGGAATTCGTTATCATAAAAATACAGATGGAAATGTTTTTCAGTCACTTTGTAAAATAACTGAATAAATAAATATGTTACACATTTTGACAGTAACAAAATATACACACTATAAAAAAAGCAATGCTCAGATGAAATATTTACTTTGTGTTGCAAGTCAAAATAGTGTAAACGAAAATCGCAAAATTACCGAGCAAGTGACTTATCAAAACTTCGTCACCATTACCGATGCTACCCACAAAGATACCTACGTTTCCTTATTATCTCGAAAACTGTATTTCATTTTGTTGATCAATGTGATACGCTCTTATTACTACCGGTATCCATAAAAGTGACTAATGCGCTTACGAATGGCGCAACAGAGGTCGCGAGCTAGTCTAGATTTCTGCTCTACATCTGGGTACTCACTGGGAAAAAACAATAACAAAGGCAACAACCAGTCCCGGGGAATTGCGTTAGATCAGTGCCCCTTTAAAAAAGAACAAATTCCAAAGAGCCTTAAGTGTTGAATGTGCTATACAATTTCAAATGTGCTATACAATTTCAGTCGACTTTAACGAACGAGTACGAGTTTTTTTCCACCCGATTGTCGCATACGTCTCTTCTGGATTTTAGTTTCAGGGTCCAAGAACAGCAAGTTTAGTATGTTAATTGTTTCATTTATTTATCAGTGAACGTCAACGGTGACGTCAGGCATTGAAGGTCTTCCAAGTATTCCGAAAGTCTCCAATAGTATTTCGTGGGAGTGAGGTCTTACATGGTTTAACGTCGCGTTTCAGATTACTGCACTTACATAGCGAAGTGTGTGTGTGTGTGTGTGTGTGTGTGTGTGTGTGTGTGCGCGCGCGCGCGCGTGCGTGCGTGCGTGCGTGTGTGTGCGTGCGTGCATGCGCTTGCGTGTGTGCGTCATTCTGCTTGTACTAGTCCGGAGAGTAATTATTAGACGATCAAAAGTCACTACGTTAGTGTTTGTCTACGTTGTAAACATTTACCTTCAGCATAATGTTGTTTATTTACAAGGGGAGGGGTCAATATTCGGGTAGTCAAGTGTAGAAGCAAGTACAGAAAATATTCCTGTATTAAGAGAGAGAGAGCGAGAGTCACAGAGGAAGAAAGAATCGGAGAGAGAGAGAGTAAAAGAGAGAGTCACAGAGGGAGAGAGGGAGAGTCACAGAGGGTCAGAGAGCGACACACACACACAACATACATACATACATACATACATACATACATACGTATATATATATATATATATATATATATATATATATATATATATATATATATATATATATATATATATATATATATATATAATGTTATATGCTAATCTCGTGAAGACTCTGATTTAATGCTGTTTAATGCTATTGATGACATGGACCAATGGGACTGTTTTTTCTCTCCCGGCTTCCCCATTAACCTTAAATGAAATTTGTGTTTAGTTGTCAGTTGGTTGTATAAGAGCTCTGCGCAAATTGAATCAGCAACACGCAATCAATTTTGAGTTGCCAGGGCACAAATACGCATGGCATTTAAAACAACATCAATTGTATACTTACTAACACTGTGCGTAATTTCCCACAGCCTTTTCCAACTGCGTTCTTGTATTCCTGTCAGATTTATATCCCGTGACACATTGTACATCCAAATTTGGTATATGTTTTAACCAGGGGCTGAAGTGGTGCGTTTTGCTATTGTAGGGGTCGGGGATTGTCATCTTCTGATGACTATTGTTATTTAAGGAAGAGAATACAGTAAACTACGGTAATAACGAACACGCTTATAACGAATTGACGGATATAACGAACTTACTTTTTAGGTCCCGACTACTTGCTGTAGTTATGCTGTATATATGCTTATAACGAACTACGGTTATAACGAACTAAAATTAGTAGTCCCTTTGAGTTCGTTATAACCGAACTTTTCTGTATATGGATGCAACTTCTTTAAGGGGCTTGGGAGTTGATGGGGTTCAGCTGGTTGAAGATGGTGTCGTTTATCTCTCTGTTCTGGTGGAGGTCTTTTAGGTTCTTTTTTATGTTGGCGTTCTACTTTAGCAGTGGGGTCCTTCTTGATGGTGAAATAGATTGTCTAGTGTTAATCACCCATCAACGCCAATCATCTGTTGGCTTCCCCTGTTAGTTTCTACCCTTTGTTATTTTCCACCTTTCGTTATCTTATTACTTTTGTTGTCCTTGCAGGTACATATATATATATATATATATATGCTCTCTGCCTCATGGCATTCATTCACCTGATGAAGGAGTAAGTATATACTCCGAAACGTTGTGTTCCTCATAATAAAGAGGTTGATATCCATATATTCTCTTCCTTGTGTGAATCACTTCTAAATGCCTTTCAAAGACCTATTGTTATTTACTGGTTAAACCCAGACATCACAGGCATGCCTCTACCTCAGTGAATAATGCGCCATTTTTTTAAACGTAACGTATCGGTTTTGTAACTTAGACATATACCGCTGTTGTGAGGTCATGTAACACGTGACACACTTGGGGCATCACATGGACAGATGATAATTAGTCACCTGAAACCTGGCATGTTAAATGTAGATTGGTTGGGGGAAAACATAGTAGACCGTACTCATTGAAGAACAAATAGAAGAGTATTTTATAAACACACGTCCATGAGAATAATTACATGTGAGTACATGCTCCTGGCTTTAAAAACCCATTTATTACGAGAACTAAAATACATACAATGTCATTCATAGTGATCAAAGCTACCCGCGAAGATCCGGGTTGAATAGGTCTTCAGCAACCCATGCTTACCGTAAAAGGCGACTAACGGGATCGGATTGCGAGGCTCGCTGACTTGGTTGGTCGTATCCAAATGCGTGGAACGATGCTCATGATGTCAATGACTGGATTGTCTGGTCAAGACTTGATTATTTACAGACCGGCGTCATATAGCTTGATTATTGGTGATTGCGACCTAAACATGGTCCAGCTAGATCACATATCCTAAAAACACACATCATTTTTAGAAATACATTAAAGCACGTGTGGCAAAACTAGATAGGGAAATATAACCTAACGTGATCTTATCAATTTAACAATTTAAGTGACAGTGATAGATAGTATTGCGGGACAACAGAACACAACAGAAGATTACAGCACGAATTGTGAAAATTGACGGCAACAAGAGTAATCTCCCTTACATTAACGGTCCCCAAGCTCCCTCCCGGTATCGAGAGCTCTGCGAACGAGGAATCGCTGCGAGGCGCTCGAAGGGGCCATGACGTCATGCGTTGTCACGACGACGCAACTCAGTTGTCTTTGGAATGGATGGTCAGGTTCCACACTGAAGGCCAATTGAGCATAGGTATCTTGGAACGGATCAGGTTATGTGGAGACTTGACGAGTTGCTTTACAACAGTCTATTAGAAATAAATTTAGAAATGAGTTCTTGCCAGACAGAAAAAAACACTAATTTTCAGTGATTGCCTTTTACGCCCAATCTGCTATAATCGAGACTGGTTCTTCTCTGGCGTTGATGTTTCCTATTTAGAGGAACTAAGGAAACATCAATAACTTCATAATAAAGCCTAAATACTATTTATTACACGCAAAGCTAATGCCTATATCATAAACAATTCGGAAGACCATTACTTTATGTGGTGTGGTGTGGTGTGTTGAGGCGTGGCGTGGCGTGGTGTGGTGTGGTGTGGTGTGGCGTGGCGTGGCGTGGCGTGGCGTGGTGTGGTGTTTTGTGGCGTGGTGTGGTGTGGTGTAGTGGGTAGTGTGGCGTGGTGTGGTGTGGTGTGGTGTGGTGTGTGGTGTATTGTAGTGTAGTGGGTAGTGTGGTGTGGTGTGGTGTGGTTTAGTGGGTAGTGTTGTGTGGTGTAGTGGGTAGTGTGGTGTGGTGTAGTGTAGTGGGTAGTGTTGTGTTGTGTGGTGTGGTGTGGTGTAGTGGGTAGTGTGGTGTGGTGTAGTGTAGTGTAGAGCTAGGGTAGTGTAGTATGGTGTGGTGTGGTGTGATGTAGTGTGGTGTGGTGTGGTGTGGTGTTGTGTGGTGTAGTATGGTGTGGCGTGGCGTGGCGTGGTGTGATGTGGTGTGGTGTGAGTATTTTTTCACGCCGCTTTTAGCAATATTCCAGCCCTATCACGGCGGGGAACACCAGAAATTGGCTTCACACATTGTACCCATGTCGGGAATCGAACCCGGGTCTTCGTCGTGACGTGCGAACGTTTTATCCACTAGGCTACCCTACCGCCCCCTTTAAAGTGTAACGATTCACATATCCTCCTATCTTTACCTTGTAACCTTGACGACCTTCTTGTAGTAGGTGAGTGATTTTGGTTAATCCCCTGTCAACAGCATGTTAGTTATATCTAGGATTATCAGCTAGGATGAAAGCCGGAAGTGACGCAGGTCTTAGTTTATCACCTTGGTGAAACCCATGAGCAAGTGTTTGGTGCTGATAAACCTAGGACCATAACCGGGGAGATTCAAACCCACAATCACGACACGTCTAAGGGGCGAACTAAGACGACTGAGCCACCCGTACCCTTCTTATACAGAGTATGAGTAACTTATTTCAGGTAAAAGAGTGAGAAGATTAACTAGATGACCTGGGTTCCCAGAGATTTCACAGTAAAGGATAATCAGTAAATATCTGCTCTTCACGGAACAGACATGGAGCTGCAGGAATCATTAATGAGCCTCCAGGTATCTCAAGGCGGCTGATCCGTCTCCGCCGCAGCGTGCAGTGAGTTAAGCAGACAGGGAATCGAGACGTCAAGGAGGCTCATTGAGTCGTCAACGTGTGGAATCAAGTCATCAAGGAGGCTCATTGAGTCGTCAAGATGTGGAATCAAGTCATCAAGGAGGCTCATTGAGTCGTCAAGGTATGGAATCAAGTCATCAAGGAGGCTCATTGAGTCGTCAAGGTGTGGAATCAAGTCATCAAGGAGGCTCATTGAGTCGTCAAGATGTGGAATCAAGTCATCAAGGAGGCTCATTGAGTCGTCAAGGTGTGGAATCAAGTCATCAAGGAGGCTCATTGAGTCGTCAAGATGTGGAATCAAGTCATCAAGGAGGCTCATTGAGTCGTCAAGGTATGGAATCAAGTCATCAAGGAGGCTCATTGAGTCGTCAAGGTGTGGAATCAAGTCATCAAGGAGGCTCATTGAGTCGTCAAGATGTGGAATCAAGTCATCAAGGAGGCTCATTGAGTCGTCAAGATGTGGAATCAAGTCATCAAGGAGGCTCATTGAGTCGTCAAGGTATGCAATCAAGTCATCAAGGAGGCTCATTGAGTCGTCAAGATGTGGAATCAAGTCATCAAGGAGGCTCATTGAGTCGTCAAGGTGTGGAATCAAGTCATCAAGGAGGCTCATTGAGTCGTCAAGGTATGGAATCAAGTCATCAAGGAGGCTCATTGAGTCGTCAAGGTATGGAATCAAGTCATCAAGGAGGCTCATCGAGTCGTCAAGATGTGGAATCAAGTCATCAAGGAGGCTCATTGAGTCGTCAAGGTGTGGAATCAAGTCATCAAGGAGGCTCATTGAGTCGTCAAGGTATGGAATCAAGTCATCAAGGAGGCTCATTGATTCGTCAAGGTGTGGAATCAAGTCATCAAGGAGGCTCATTGAGTCGTCAAGGTGTGGAATCAAGTCACCAAGGAGGCTCATTGAGTCGTCAAGGTGTGGAATCAAGTCATCAAGGAGGCTCATTGAGTCGTCAAGGTGTGGAATCAAGTCATCAAGGAGGCTCATTGAGTCGTCAAGGTATGGAATCAAGTCATCAAGAAGGCTCATTGAGTCGTCAACGTATGGAATCAGGTCATCAAGGAGGCTCATTGAGTCGCCAAGGTGTGGAATCAAGTCATCTAGGAGGCTCATTGAGTCGTCAAGGTGTGGAATCAAGTCATTAAGGAGGCTCACTGAGTCGTCAAGGTGTGGAATCAAGTCATCAAGGAGGCTCATTGAGTCGTCAACGTGTGGAATCAAGTCATCAAGGAGGCTCATTGAGTCGTCAAGGTATGCAATCAAGTCATCAAGGAGGCTCATTGAGTCGTCAAGGTATGCAATCAAGTCATCAAGGAGGCTCATTGAGTCGTCAAGGTATGGAATCAAGTCATCAAGGAGGCTCATTGAGTCGTCAAGGTGTGGAATCAAGTCATCAAGGAGGCTCATTGAGTCGTCAACGTGTAGAATCAAGTCATCAAGGAGGCTCATTGAGACGTTAAGGTATGGAATCAAGTCATCAAGGAGGCTCATTGAGTCGTCAAGGTGCATCTTCCCGAGGCAAGAGAGTTAACTGACTTCAAAAGTCCAGTTTCCACCCTTGCCGAATCTCCCGCCCTGCATCACCACCTCCACGTATATCCCCCTCCACACAGATGAGCCAGCAGCATCTCCCGTCATCCTCCCGCCATGCATCACCACCTCCACGTACACCCCCCTCTACACAGAGCAGCCAGCAGCATCTCCTGTCATCCTCCCTCCCTGCGTCATCAGCCCGCGGGGGCGGTCGGGTAGCCAAGTGGTTATAGCGTTCGCTCGTCACGCAGAAGACCCGAGTTCGATTCCCGACACGAGTGCATTGTGTGAAGCCCATTTCTGGTGTCCCTTGCCTTGATATTGCTGGAATATTGCTAAAAGGGGCGTAAAACCATATTTACTCACTCACTCATAAGCCAGGCAGGTAACGGAATTCGTGAATTCACCAACAAACTTGTGTATTACATGGGACAATGAGATCTCACGTAGGACCTTTGTCAGGTGTAATCCTGTTAGGTGAATCCGAGTATTCCCCGATGCATTGGCAGAGTGAGTGAGTGAATGTTTCTTGCTACAGTCAGCAAATATCTGTCTCCGCGTCCTGTACATAATCGGGTTTGGACCAGCCAAACCAGTGATGAAAACATGAGCAGGCTGACCACCCGATCCAGATTTGTCGACCTTTAACCATGGCAAAGCGGCATTAAGCCTATATTCACTCACTCCTTCTTGCAGCTTTCAGTAAGGTGAACATGACGTTTATTTGAAAACGACACGCACTATTGTATTCCATGGATGTAATCAAGCAGTACATGTTCGTGATAAAGTTATACTTGTATTCCATAGCAGTGCCCTTTGAGATCCGGGTTAGAATAGATCTTCAGCAACCCTTGCTTGCCCCAAGAGGCGACTAACGGAATCGTGTGGTCAGACTCGCTGACTTGGTTGTTGCATGTCATCGTATGCCAATTGTCTAGATCGATGCTGGATTGTCTGGTCCAGACTCGATTATATTACTGGAGTGCGGTGTTAAACAAACAAACCTAATAATATGGAGTTACAGTAAACTACGGTTATAACGAACTGACGGATATATCGAACTTACTTTTTTGGTCCCGACTATTTGCTGTTGTTATACTGTATATATGCTTATAACGAACTACGGTTATAACGAACTAAAATTAGTAGTCCCTTTGAGTTCGTTATAACCGTACTTTACTGTAGCAAGCAATGCTCGATCGTGATTAAGGTTTACTATTATTCCACAGCAAGCAACTCATATTCGTGATGACGTTTTACTTGTATTCTATACAACTTGTACTACTTGTTTACAGGCTCCATCGTGTGATTTGTCTGTGAAGTCGAGTCGTACTTCAGAATTTTTAAATGACTGCGAGCGTCACCGAAAACAGATTAAAGCTGTGAGTGAAACTATGAAAGAGTGCAAATGTTCGGACTTCTGTAGTGCAAGAATGAACTGGAACTGGATTTGACACTCACCACGAAGGAAGGGTTAATGCCTTACGTCACAACAGGGCATATGTTATTGGAATCTCCAACAGACAATCAAGACAAAATACGTTGTGCCGCTGCCAGAGAGGAACTGGAATTAGACTCTCCTGTTGGACTTGGGCAAGATGATCCCTGTGAAACCGACCTAGATCTGTTCTCCATTGATCCGGAAATATGTACAGATACTAGAACTACCATTGGGCTAACATCAGACAAAAGTGGATCTGCCATTGACCTTAGACCAGTCATAAATGGATCTACCATTTACCTAACATTAGACACAAGTGGATCTGCCATTGACCTAACATTAGACACAAGTGGATCTGCCATTGACCTAACATTAGACACAAGTGGATCTGCCATTGACCTAACATTAGACACAAGTGGATCTGCCATTGACCTAAGACCAGTCATAAATGGATCTACCATTGACCTAACATCAGACACAAGTGGATTTACCATTGACCTAAGACCAGTCATAAATGGATCTGCCATTGACCTAAGACCAGTCATATATGGATCTACCATTGACCTAACATCAGACACATTGGATTTACCATTGACCGACACAAGTGGATCTACCATTGACCTAAGACCAATCTTAAATGGGTCTGCCATTGACCTAACATCATACACAAGTGGATCTACCATTGACCTAAGACCAGTCTTAAATGGATCTGCTATTGACCTAACATCAGACACAAGTGGATCTACCATTGACCTAAGACCAGTCAAAAATGGATCTACCATTGACCTAAAAGCAGACACATCTGGATCTACCATTGACCTAACACTAAGCACATGTGGACGTCATATATAAGTTTTATCGTCCCAGTGCCGGAAGGATGTAACGCTATCAAACACCAAGGAAGCGTTCAATGAGAGGCCGCCATGTCGAAGAAACCAAGCAACAATTTTAACAAGTTTGTCTCATTATCAAAGATTCTCGAGAAATGTCCAAACCATGTATAGAAGCAAGAGCAAGAGACTCCAGTTCACCGTCTGCTGTGGAACTATCGAAAGCCAAACAACCCCAGCTCAAAATGGAAGGTGTTTGTCAACTGCGGAATCGGAAAATCACATGGCAATACCCCGGCCAAGAAAGGGCCAGGCAAATGTCACAGTGTAAACCCTTGGACCAGGAAGTACATACGTGAGGACAGAGAACGTAGTCTCACATCAGGAGATCTGTGCTGTGGACAGTCTCTGGAACCACCCCCTGCTCCCCGGAAAGATCCGTCCCGTGCAGCCACTGCCAGGAGGGCTATTGGTCAAGGCGGGGGTGGGGCTATAGTCCACCAGTATCCAGTGGGGGGAAGTCCGAAACTGCCGCTGTTGCTGTCGCATGTTCTAGTCGGGTTAAGAGGAGTCTCTTAAGACACCTTTCCTTAACTTGTACTGCATGCAACCTTCTATATGATAAATATAGAACACCGAATAGTCCAACAAGAGGGTTCGTTGTTTTTTTTAATTTGAAAATGAAAAATAAAGGCATCGCGAATACTGATTTCACAATACAAATCAGCTAGTATGATGTGCAAAACTAACATTAAATACATAAATTCTACACGTACATTGAAATATTTATTCACCTTCCACAGTCAGTGAGAGAAAAAGTTAACGGTGCGAGGAAATGCATTCGGGAGAATTTAAAATTAAAAATATCTCAAACACGGAACTTGTGAGTTGAGTCTCACAACTAACTAAACTTAAGAGTGTTACCTTTTCAGCTTGCGTACACGAATATTGATACACATCTCTATTTACTGATCGAATGCAGGCGTCACCTATTGAGTGGATGCTGCACAAAAGGACAACGTCTCGCTCATTGTAACCGAGACGGTATGGCTGTTGTGAGCGTACAGGTGATAAGACACAATTGGTGCAGCAGTCTGGAGGCCGGGGAGTAAAAGTATATTGAATACCACACGAAAATTATCAAATTATACCCAATGTTGGCCCATATGAGCAAATACTAAATGGCTTAAAATATCTGCAGCACTGTTGGTATAAACGGGAACATGACATAAAGTACGGTGTTGCTACACAGTGCAATTCGCTCCACAGTTTGTTTGTTTTTTGTTAGTTTTTTGTTTGTTTAACGCCGCACCCAGCAATATTTCAGCTACATGACGGCGCTCTGTACGTAATCGAGTCTGGTACAGACGGTCAAGTGATTGACATCACGAGCATCGTGATCCACGCAATTGGGATACGATGGCATGCTTCAACCAAGTCAGCGAGCCTGACCACCCGATCCCGTTGGTCGCCTCTTACGACAAGCATATATATGTTACATGACATAGACGTACTACAGAAACCTATGATCTTGTGTTCTAATCTCAGTCCGCCCTGATTACGTTTCTTGGTTTGACAGCACCATGCCTGTGCTCGTGGGTTTCGCCAAAGTGGTAAACGTCTGGGACGAATTGCGGCACCTTTGAACACAGGGCCACACCCATGGCCCCCTGCTTCAAATAGACTTGCGGCAGTCGCGATGATCACTTTGTCTGAACTGCCCTACATTTTCCGTTTCATTGACTAGATAGGTCTTTTACATGGTGCGGGCTTACACGCACAAATAGGGAAATACAACAACTCAGATATCTAAATTATTCCATTCGATTGAGTAGGGCATTCGTCAAAATACAAGATCACAAGATATTTGTTTATTTGTGATTATAAAAGCAATACGAAGAGAGAGAAAACAAAAAAAAGGGTATTCAAACATTGAACCTGCGGATTCCATAATCCGTGAAGTGGATTGGAAGTGGATTGGAAGGCGGATTGTCATTCACTATCAGTTCACTACTGCGCATGTGTATTAGTATACTGACGAATACTAAGAGCATGAACTCCACGTGCACCTCGTCACGCTCCACCGCAGCCCAGAGAAATGCTTTCTCATTGGAAGCTGTACAGCTAGACTAACATCTAGTCTCTGAAATGATCAAAATTTACCGAAAAAAAACCAGTTGTTAAATAATAGTTAAAAATATAATAAAAAGGAGCCCAGAGTAATCTAGATTTGCCAAACATGATAGACTTGCATTGGCTGTATTGGATATATTAGTTTCAGGGTCTGTATGACAGACTACTGTACAGCCTGAAAAGACTGGTGGGGAGCCGTATTTCTGATGTGTAGCATTTTCAAAGCACGTGGTGTGATTTGTTTGTTTGTTTAATTGTTGTTTAACGCCGCACTCAGCAAAATTCCAGCTACATGTGTATATGAACATGGCAAGATAGGTACACAATGACAATAGTAATGACTGAAAGTTAACATATATCAAGTCATTAATTGTCTCAAGGTCATTTATAACGATTCATGCGTGGATTAAAAAAATAAGGCAACAGCTGGAACAGCTTCTCGTGGTAATTACGACCCACTTCTCACCAAGATAATGAAGATACTGGAACTAACAACCCATTGGCAACGACGAGAGACATTTCCCCTGGCATTTTACCTGAACGATGGATCTTTATGTTGACTAAAATGCTTCAAACGAAACACACAAGGCTTACTTTGATGACAAATGTGTCAATGCATCCAAATCAATTTAAAGTGTTTTGCTCTGTAAAACACCTTACATAAACAGTAGATCAGCGAGTACAGTAATTTTCACTGTGCTCCGAATCATTGGAGGAGACTGCACATCCGCTCATTTTGAGTACAGTTCTTATTTTGTTTTATCTCCTTTACTATTCAAAATAAAAGGTTATTTTTTAACGTGACTCGGGAAGTACGCGGCTATCTCCGAAACCTCATTGAATGTTTGTTTAGTTTATCTTTTATATGCCTATCTCACCAAAATAGGCATTTTTCATGTTGTTCTCTGAATAAAACGAGACTTCATCAAAACATGTAGTAAATTGTCACCTTAAGTTTAGACATAACCACGGAGTTGTCATATAGGTATGTGATATAACTGAAGATAAACAGCTTGTAAAGGTATATGTTAAGGTTCAGTCATTACTATTGTGGCATTATGCCGTTTCAAGGTGACCTTTCTTAAGTTTGTTCACCAGTAACTGTAGCAGTTCCAGGGGAAATATGGAAAAGGGCAAGCATCAACACAAAGACACAAATATTACCAGCGTCTTGATTTCGTAATGGGAGACATGCTTATTAAAGTATATATACACAATACAACGTACGTATGTAGTCTATCTAGTTACAGTCTTGTGACAAGTCTGTACGTGTGTATATAACACATAGCACGGCCTAGTCTAGAGAGGGCGGCGATGACAAAAATTGAAAATCATCCAGCAGCACAGATTATATATAGAATCAATGAACATATACTCGATTATCCAGTGTATGACATCTCCCGCCCATTGTCATACATAACGTGGACCTATTCGCGATCACAGCATCGTTTCGGAAGTGACCTCCAACGTTCCCTTCTCTGACTTTGCACCGAGTTTATCTCGCTCGTGACATTAATTTGATTGGAGGGCTATTTTTAGCGTCGATCTTTTTGAATCCGGTAGCGAATGAATATATTATATCCACGTTGGGGGGCCGTTGCCATATTGTGTGCAGATTAACAAGAACTGTTAGCAGCCACAAGACGTCTCACGTCCTCAAAGGTCTTCCAAGTTGTCTGTCCCATAACCGTAGGTACCTGGAGGATGGAGAAAGAAACGTCATGACAACATGCTTGGCTGTGATCTTTGAGCTAAATATTACATTTGTAGTGAGTGGATATTGTTTTACGCCGCTTTAAGCACTATCCCAGCAATATGACGGCGGGGGACACCAGAAATGGTCTTGACACATTGTACCAATGTGGGGAATCGAACCCGAGTGTTCGGCATGACGAGCGAACGCTTTAACCACCAGGCTACCCCACCGCCCCTATTACATTTGTAACTCCAACAGTTTTGTATTTTCTTTTGCCTTTACAGTATTAAAGAAGTTGTTATCCATAAAAATTGAGTCTACTTTGTCCCACAGTTCAACACAGACTGTCGATATTGTTGTCGATGGTGTTTCCAAGTAATGGCTATAGCTTCGCGTTCGGTTCCAAATTCAAATGAGCACTGTTCAATCTACAGATAACCTAGCTCCAAGTTGTTAACACAGTACGTTCCATTATTCTCGGATTAAGTAAAGAGATATTGGCATTTAGGTAAAACTGATATTATTTTATCCACATGAAAATGATTGAGCACAAATGATCAAAACTTTCCCATCTCCCATCGATTAACAGAAATGATTATTTACAATGGATACATAAAATGACAGAAATGAAAGAAGAGACATAGAAATATATGTACATTGTCATTGCTCACTGAGACATTTTTTTCTGTATATATATTATGTACTTTCCTGAATACTAGTATGTTTTCGTTGACATGATTAGGGTAAAGGTGCATTGATAACTAGCATCCATGCAATCCAACATTATTATTATATTTCGTAATTAACAATAGTGAGTGTATACGTGCGTTGGAATATCATTCAAATTTCATCTTCGTTATCGAACAACCCGTGTACATTCATGCGAACCCATTTTACAAATACATTGGTCTCTTTATCAAACCGGGGCGGTCAAGTAGTCTCGTGGTTAAAGCGTTCGCTCGTCAAGCCGAAGACCCGGGTTCTATTCCCGACATGGGTACAATGTGTGAAGCCCATTTGTGGTGTCCCCCGCCGTGATATTGCTGGAATATTGCTAAAAGCGGAGTAAAACCATACTGACTCACTATATCAAACCAAGCATCACAAGATTGCAATCTAGAACAGATAACTGCTTAAACGTGAAGAGAGTGCAGCCAAAACAAAAACACCGAGTTAATTACTAGTATTTGGGCTTATTGCTGTGGCCCTGAACAAAAATGTTGATCTTTTTCATTACGTGACATGACGTTGAGCAAGGTGGCTGAGTTGATTGATTAGAACAAGAGTGAAAAGGATCAATCTCTACTGTTGGCTCACTTCAAGATTCAAAAATGCATTCGTTAATGTAATATACATTCATTATCTCAGGCGTTTCCGGGTCAAAAGATGGTATATATACATTACAGAATACAGCTGACCCTCCAGGTAGCCCCAAACATGCATAAGTAATAGTATATTCATCATCGCACCAACATAGTCTCTTCATCACAGTAACTAGTAATACTGAGTCACTAACAGGGTCAGCTACACCTGCCCAGTCAACTTTCATTGTCAAGCACGAAACAATAACTCACCTTCCAGGTAAAATAATCGATTTCTCAGTATTTCCCATCTTGTAGTTGGGTCGAGCTGCTGGAAGGCCAATGTGCATCGTGTTGGATTACTATTAGTAAAAGTCGAATAATTGGTCGGTTTGCTATAAGAGCATTTTACTAACTTGTCCATACAACATTTCCTCACTACTTCTAATTCATGTTTATGCGCCAACACGAAATACCGCATGAGACGATTTTTATTCTCTTTTTTGTATTCTTCATTTGTTGTTTGTATCTTGCATGTCCTGGAATTATTCATGCCAGGTATTGCTCCTATTATCAATGTTTTACACATTTCCATCAGAAACAGCAACTTGTACTTCGCAGCCAGTGGGAGTAGGTACTCGACGTTGTCTTTATCAACAACGTTGACGCTCCTAAAGTTGGGGTAGTTAGCGGCCAGCATGTCCACAATGTGGTCAACATTTCCGTCCAACTTGGCCACGGCTTTGTTGGTTTCGCTGGGAGGAGACTGGGGGTCCGGGCGTGGCTGGAACTCACTCGCCAAAGTCGGGGACATCAGAGAGATTATATTCAGGTCCACGTGAAGCTCGTGGTCTTCCACCTGTATGACAGCGTCTGACTTCTTATTCCCCTCTGTGAAGAAGGTTTTCGCCTCTTTTAAAGGTGACTCAGACATGGTGACAGAAGTGTCGAAAACAAGTTCCAAATTCATATGGCTAACTTTCGGAGATGGTGTGTCAATTTACTGCTGGTCTTTAAGCCTTTGTATTCTGGAAATAAGAATATTCCACAATGAACCATACACAAGAAGTTCCGAGAAACGGACCTATTCCTGGAAACGTACCACGTAAAGTAAACTCACTCGCCAGTGTCGGGGACATCAGAGAGATGACAATCAGTTCCACGTGAAGCTCGTGGTCTTCCACCTGTACGACGGCGTCTGATTACTTATTACTCTTTGAAAAGAGGGTTTTCACCTTTTAAACTATCCTCGGTCCTTTTGTTCCTTAACATGTCTTAAACAAGGACAGTCGCCGATGGCTTTACTTAACTGTTGATCTTGCAGCCACTGATCTGGGAATAAGAATATTTCACAGCGACAAGTCACCACTCACGAGATGTTCCGAGAAACGCGTCTATTTTTATAAATATACCACGTAAAGTCGATTGGAGCTATTCTACCGACTCCCTGCTGCACAAAGGGTTTGTGCACGGAGCCATTGACGATAAGAACCTTAGCTTGTCTATGAAACGTGGGTAGTTTATGTCATAACGCGTTTATTGTCCTCCGTGAACCGAAACAGATCAATATATTCTGGGTAGTCCTAGCTTAAGAAACATTATCTTACCTCACATGTAAAGTACTTGAATTTGTTTGTCAATGACGTCTTGGTAAAATTCATCTACCCCCAACAGCTGTGTTCAGTTGAGAGTGTATACTAGTATCCCTTTGTCATGGCAAGAAACATTCTCGTAATGTATAATAACGTTGACTTTATATGCATTGTCGGGAGCTTAACTGGCAATGTGGTGGCAAACAATGTCAATGTGACCGTGTACCTGAGCCGACAGGCTTAGTAGAAAGAATCTGCTCTGAATGCAGACGAAAATAGCTCATGCGAAGTGTTGTGTCATTGAAGTCATACAATATGAAAATTTGTATTTGGTTGAATCAAAATTCGGATTATCGAACGAAAGTAATTCATAGGTTCAAAAACCTAATTATTAGTAGATACTTGCATATTGATATTTTGTTATATTTGTCTTGGATTTTCAAATGAATTCCATTCATCTGAAAGGTTATTTAGTAATAGCTATGGTTAGTATGATTGACCCGTGAATATTCGGGGTACAATAGGTCTTCAGCAACCCATGCTTGCCGTAAAAAGGCGACTATGCTTGTCGTAAGAGGCGACTAACGGGATCAGGAGGTCAGGCTCGCTGACTTGGTTGATGCATGTCATCGATCCCAATTGCGTACATCGATGCTCTTATATCAATCACTGGATTGTCTGGTCCAGACTTGATTATTTACAGACCGCCGTCATATATCTGGAGAACATTGCTGAGTGCGGCGTAAAACAACAAACGAACCAACTACTGTTTACTCTACGACAATAAGGGACAGCGCCTAGCGATGGTCCTGGGTGAAGAGAAAAAACGTTTTGATGAACCATCACCGCTCTCATGTGACCTTGGTGAACTAGGTCACAAATCACATTACTGCCTGGCGCTCGAGCTTATCAAAAAGGAGGTTTCTGAAGCCAAAGTGGGGAGGCAAGTCTTCGACGGGTGGGCCCTTAGAAGCAGTAATGTAGGATAGGTGTACAAATGTAAAAAATAATATTTAGATTTTACTACTTTTTTTAATTATCCTGCATTACTCCTTAATGCATCTGTATCAGACGGTATGGAGGAGGGTACACCTTCAGATGACAAGAAAAAAACCTCAATAAATAAACCCTTGAAAAGACCAATAGTTGTCAAATAGCTGTAAGGCGGAAAATGCATAAAACGCCGTAACGGTAGGACTGGTTCAGTCTTATCTACAGACGGAGCAAAAGAATTGGGAATTTTATAAGCTAAACTGAAATAAGGTCAAAATGTGATTATCCCTGGCTTCCAGCGGAAGTCACAAGCCTTTCAATGTCACGTGAGACAAAACGAGATCTCGTCCTTGATCCGACCCGTGAAGATCCAACCCATGCTTGCCGTAAAAGGCGACTATACGCGTCGTAAAAAGCGGGTGGTCAGGCTCGCTGACTTGTTTAATGCATGTCATCGATCCCAATTGCGTGGATCGATGCTCATGATATCAATCCCTGGATTGTCTGGTCCAGACTCGATTATTTACAGACCGCTGTAATATTGCTGAATGCGGCGTTAAACAACAAACCATCCATCCATCCTGAGCGAAGAAGAACAGACAAGTATATTAAGTGTGATAACAGTTTACTCAACAAAATTAAAAAATACTGGTACAGTATATGTCGTGTCAGCAACTAAACCGAACGTCATGGAATATCAGTGACACCGGCCCAAGTATCAGTTCCTGCACCCGAGTTGAAGACAACAAAGTCAACTTGTAAAACCATGGTAAACCAGTCTTGAACACGTCTGTGGTCCAGTCCACCCATACACACAGGTACCATGATCCCACTTCATAGAACCTAAGCCAACTAGAACGGCAACAAACACACGAAGTGGATCCTCCTCCTTCCCCCAAAACACTCATCAGTTTGTGGTTTCAGTAAATAAGTTCTTACACATACAAAATGACAACTCCACCATTAATCATTTAATGATATGATCCAGAAAAAAATAATCTTTCACTAAAGATATAAGTTGAATCCATTCCAGCACATTATGTGTAACCAACAGGGGGGAGAGGGAGGGATTTAGACCTTATTTCATTTTACTATTAAAATTACAATTTCATTGCGCGTACGTGGCTTTTATATCGACGGACCTATTGGATTTTGATTTTAATGATTTTTTTCACCGAAATTTTACTTTAAAGATCATATCTTGTAAGGTTCTCCACGGAAACTATTGAAAGTTTACATGAAGTTAGAATGCCATATGCATCTTATTGTTTGTCCTTGGTTGCATGCTAAAAGTAACACCGCTTGGTGGTAATATTTGATTAATATTTGGGACACCTCTGGAACGAGCCAATTTCGTAGAGTGGTGTCCGGTGACGGAGTTGGTACAAGCAAACCCTTTGAGGATTCGAACATGTTCAAGGTCGGAAATGGGTTAAGAACAGACATCGTTAATGTGTAGTCACCACTTACAGGGTATCGCCGCTTCGAAATTGTCGTGTGCAGGGGTGGTGTCCAAGTCTGTTCTTAACCCATTCATTTCAGTCATTTTATGTATTCATCATAAATAATCATTTCTGTAAATCGATGGGAGATGGGAAAGTTTTGATCATTTGTGCTCAATCATTTTCATGTGGATCAAATAATATCAGTTTTACCTAAATGCCAATATCTCTTTACTATATCCGAGAATAATGGAACGTACTGTGTTTACAACTTGGAGCTAGGTTATCTGTAGATTGAAAAGTGCTCAATTGAATTTGGAACCAAACGCGAAGCTATAGCCATCAC
Organism: Haliotis cracherodii; assembly: GCF_022045235.1. Taxonomy (NCBI): domain Eukaryota; kingdom Metazoa; phylum Mollusca; class Gastropoda; order Lepetellida; family Haliotidae; genus Haliotis; species Haliotis cracherodii. The sequence goes on from NW_027266265.1 coordinate 37,991,632, forward strand.
TTGGAAACACCATCGACAACAATATCGACAGTCTGTGTTAAACTGTGGGACAAAGTAGACTCAATTTGTATGGATAACAACTTCTTTAATACTGTAAAGGCAAAAGAAAATACAAAACTGTTGGAGTTACAAATGTAATAGGGGCGGTGGTGTAGCCTGGTGGTTAAAGCGTTCGCTCGTCACGCCGAACACTCGGGTTCGATTCCCCACATTGGTACAATGTGTCAAGACCATTTCTGGTGTCCCCCGCCGTCATATTGCTGGGATAGTGCTAAACGCGGCGTAAAACAATATTCACTCACTACAAATGTAATATTTAGCTCAAAGATCACAGCGAAGCATGTTGTCATGACGTTTCTTTCTCCATTCTCCAGGTTCCTACGGTAAAGTGACAGACAACTTGGAAGACCTTTGAGGGCGTGAGACATCTTGTGGCTGCTTACAGTTCTTGTTAATCTGCACACAATATGGCAACGGCTCCCCCAACGTGGATATAATTTATTCATTCGCTACCATAGTTTCGTTTTCAGACGGATTCGAAAAGCTCGACGCTAAAAATAGCCCTCCAATCAAATTAATGTCGCGAGCGAGATAAACTCGGTGCAAAGTCAGAGAAGGGAACGATGGAGGTGGTGACGTCACTTCCGAAACGATACTGTGATCGCGAATAGGTCCACGTTATGTATGACAATGGACCGGATATGTCATACACTGGATAATCGAGTATATGTTCTTTGATTCTATATATAATCTGTGCTGCTGGATGATTTTCAATTCTTGTCATCGCCGCCCTCTCTAGGCTTGGACGTGCTATGTGTTATATACACATGTACAGACTTGTCACAAGACTGTAACTAGATAGACTACATACGTACGTTGTATTGTGTATATATACTTTAATAAGCATGTCTCCCATTACGAAATCAAGACGCTGGTAATATTTGTGTCTTTGTGTTGATGCTTGCCCTTTTCCATATTTCCCCCAAACTGCTACAGTTACTGGTGAACAAACTTAAGAAAGGTCACCTTGAAACGGCATAATGCCACAATAGTAATGACTGAACCTTAACATATACCTTTACAAGCTGCTTATCTTCAGTTATATCACATACCTATATGACAACTCCGTGGTTATGTCTAAACTTAAGGTGACAATTCACTATATGTTTTGATGAAGTCTCGTTTATGCAGAGAACAACATGAAAAATGTCTATTTTGGTGAAATAGGCATCTAAAAGATAAACTAAACTAAACATTCAATTAGGTTTCGGAGATGAAATTGTAAATTTTATGAGTAAACTGAAATAAAGTCTAAATCTCTCCCTCACCACCCTGGTGATTACACATAATGTGCGAATTTGGCTGGAAACTATGGTGGCCGAGAGGGGACATCGCTTTCTCGCTCTATCGCTCTATCGCTTTCTCGCTTTCTCGCGGTTAAGCAATATCCCCTCTTGACCACTATAGGGGCCGCATGTGATATCTGCTGCAATTGGGAGGTGATGTTGAACTTTTCTCACTATTTACTTAAAACATAATTTAACTGTAGAGACGTAGGTGATTTTAAAACAATTCACCGATTTTTGCGTAAAATGTAATTGATTTATTTATGGCCCTATTCAGCTGTATGTGACCATCACGCCGAAAGCGCGTGGCAGATCATGGCAATACGCTCTAAATAAATCAGGTTAAAATCTAAATATATACTTTAAAAAAGAAGTTAAAAAGACTATGGTTAATTAGTCATGGCTGATTGTTTTGCAAAAATACAATCGTATAATTGTGGGTGTTCTATAACTTGTTTTCGGTAGAATATGATGTTACAGTGTGTCATAAGGTTGTCCGTAAATGTTCTTTTTGACATTTGATGTATGTTCAAATTGTGTTTCTTGTCTTGTGCAAATCTACAAATATATGTATTTTTCATATAGTAATTTGATAAACACCGCTGTAAGTGAGTTAGTGAGAATGGTTTCACGTCGCTTTTAACAATAATCCAGTTATATCACAGGGAACACCAGAAATGGGCTTCACACATTGTACCCATGTTGGGAATCGAACTGGGCCTTCAGCTTGACGATCGAACGCTTTAACCACTAGGATACCCCACTGCCCCCATCGCCGTGGCGTTACCACAGTTGATATGTGTACTTGTGTAAACTACACATATGGAGAGACACAATTAGAGTGTGCGACTCATTGTCTGTGTAAAAAGGTAGTAGATAACTACATAACTCACATCAGAACGCACACTTGTTAACCATACAGTTTAAATGGATAGAGAATTGCTACATAAATATGTATATTCCAGCCTGAGCCTATACTACAATTGGATATCTAGTCTCTCTTGGCGGGAAAGTTAAACTTTATTTTACAAGCACTTTAGCATTAAATTTAATTCCCGAAGACAGTTTGATCGAAAGTCATTATAAGAAACGAGTTGTTTTTAACAAATATTTACAACGCATTCCATTTCTATTGTCCAAAGAATGGGGTTACTGGTTAGTGACGCTCTCGAAAGTCGTATATGTGACTTAAGGTGGAAACATATATCTAATTCATCTGTATTTTGTAAGGGAAACATAACTGTGTACATGTACATCTTTTGTTTGCATAATGTACATGCAACTTAATGAACATGATTGTGATCCCGAAATCGGACGAGCACATATTCGGCTTCAATTCCAAATCTAATGACCGAAACAAATAATTCTTTGGACGTTGTAAACAATACAAACTGGCTAATAAAACTGACAATTATGTGTCAATATATGATCTCCTTTTTATCAGTTTTAGGTTTGATGAAGGAATGACGTGTGTATTTTGTAACATATTTATCTACTACAGGATGTTTTAAAAATCTAATCATAAGAGGCAAAATAGCGGTGAGAATTACAGGAATGGATCACTAAACATCAGCAAAAACCGTTTTAACGTACGGCATTAAGGGAAATATCGCTTTCTCGCTCTAGCGCTTTCTCGCTTTCTCGCTCTAGCGCTTCTTCTAATGACTAACCATAGTCATATGAAGGAATCGGGTGTTCTTTAACTTCTTTTGAATAGTATGTACTGTAAATCTTAAAATTAACGTTAGAGTTAATTATAAATGCAAAAAAATAGCGTATACTAAATTACCGGTAATTATACTTTGCATTTATGTCTCAGAAATGACTGTTGATAAGACGGACTCACTGAACACTTTGAATAGCGGAAGTACCAACTTGAATATAAAACCATTCAACTATCTATTTCCACATTACGGTTACTGAGAACAATATGTCACCCAAAAACTAGAAATTACATAATGGACATCCGGAAGTATAACCATTGCTTGGGTGAGGACTTCCACTTTGATGACATCTACTCCGCAAACAGAATAAACATTGATATAAGCGTTGTTTTTAGGAAAACACTATTGCTTTTTAGGAAGTACGTACTACTCAGCGCTATTGAGCGGTGTTATTTGCTATTTGTTTTGATAACTTGGCCTGGGGGTTGGGGATCCAATAGCTAAATAGGGCCATAAATCAATCAAATTCTTTTTTACGCAGAAATACGTGGATTGTTATAAAAGCACATATGTCTGTACTGTTAAATTATATTTAAGTAGATAGTGAGAAAATTTCAACATTCCGTCCATATGTACAATTTGAAATGCGACTGGAAAAACTGAGCTCTCTTTTATGATTAAAACCCACATCAGCGATAGAGCGAGAAAGCGAGAAAGCGAGAAAGCGATGTCCCCTCTCGGCCACCATAGAAAACGGCTGAATCGGGACGCTTCCTGGACAATATCTGATTGTTGTCGTGATTAAATAAATGTTTTTACAAGTTTGTGAATTTCCCACAATGACTCACATGATCTTGATCAGACTTTTGACAAATTTTAATCGGGACTGGTCCTATCAAGGACGGCAGTAAAAATCCTGAATGTGTGACTGAACCGTTATGATGAGCTACTTTAGTCTTTTAGTGCAACACTCAGTGCACAGCCTATACTTTACCACGGGACGACAGGCGCTATCAAATGTCATTTGATCGTTAAACTCTCGGTTAGGAGAGCTCCCCGAACGGGCTATCGCTGTGAGGAGCTTGGACATTTAAATGTATCCAAATCGGTCTTCGAAATTAAATGGGGTCCTGGTGTCCTTGATATGCGCTGTTGCAGTTTTTGAATCGAGGGACCCCTAAATTTTCGATTGAGGAGACTGATGGTCTAGTGATCAAAGGTGCACCATCTCACTGTGCAGAGTTGTGCCCCTTTCTACATGCATGTAGCTCTACTCCTGGAGGACATTTTCAACAGAAATAACAATAATTTTGCTAACAAACCGATTTGTTTTTCCAAAAAGCCGGTTCCTCCATCACCATCAAATCTAAATAGTTGTTAGTATTTATACTTCATGTACTTTATGAAAAACACTGGTTTATGTGTACCGACATGTTTCATAATGCCTTTTTAATGCCTTGACTAGTCTGTATTTCTGTATTTCGACATAGAGTTACGTTGCCCCTTGGCTGTTGTATAACAGCACTGACACAACAGCGCGAATGAATTGATTTAGTCTGCTTATCGTAAAGCCGAACCTTTGCCTGTCGACTCGAATACGTGCATTCGTCACCATCAGCCGAGAGCCGGAAGCCTAGTTAGACGACCTTGACTACCCACTTTACGTGGCACATTCCAGGAATAGGCGCGTTTCTCGGAACGTCGTATGTTTCACTGTGGAATATTTTTATTTCCAGAACATAGGGGCTTGAAGACCAGCAGTATATTAACACACCATCTCCGAAAGTTATCAATATTGATTTGGACTAATTTTCCGACACTTCTGAAACCGAAATGTCTGAGTCACGTTTAAAAGAGGCGAAAACCTTCTTCACAAAGGGGAATAAGAAATCAGACGCTGTCATACAGGTGGGAGACCACGAGCTTCACGTGGACCTGAATATAATCTCTCTGATGTCCCCGACACTGGCGAGTGAGTTCCAGCCACGCCCGGACCCCCTGTCTCCCCCTAGCGAAACCAACAAAGCCGTGGCCAACTTGGACGGACGTGTTGACCACATTGTGGACATGCTGACCTCCATCTACCCCAACTTCAGGAGCGTCAACGTTGTTGACAAAGACAACGTCGAGTACCTACTCCCACTGGCTGCGAAGTACAAGCTGCTGTTTCTGCTGGAAACGTGTAAAACATTGATAATTGGAGCGGTACCTGGCATGAATGCTTCGAGGACATCCCAGATACAAATAACAAATGACGATTACAATGAAGAGGACAAAGATCGTCTCATGCGGTATTTCGTGTTGTCGCATAAACATGAATTAGATGTAGTGAGGAAATGTTGTATGGACAAGTTAGTAAAATGCTCTTATAGCAAACAGATCACTGACCGTTATAGCATGTATGGGACTAATTCGAAACCAACACGATGCACATTGGCCTTCCAGCAGCTCGACCCAACTACAAGATGGGAAATACTGAGAAATCGATTATTCTACCTGGAAGGTGAGTTATTGTTTCGTGATTGACAATGAAAGTTGAGTAGACAGGTGTAGCTGACCCTGCTAGTGACTCAGTATTACTAGTTACTGTGATGAAGAGACTATGTTGGTGCGATGATGAATATACTATTACTTATGCATGTATAATATTGGATTGCCTGGATGCTAGTTATCAATGCACCTTTACCCTAATCATGTCAACGAAAACATACTAGTATTCAGGAACGTACATAATATATATACAGAAAAAAATGTCTCAGTGAGCAATGACAATGTACATATATTTCTATGTCTCTTCTTTCATTTCAGTCATTTTATGTATTCATTATAGATTGAATCTGTAGATTGAAAAGTGCTCAATTGAATTTGGAACCGAACGCGAAGCTATAGCCATCACTTGGAAACACCATCCACAACAATATCGACAGTCTGTGTTAAACTGTGTGACAAAGTAGACTCAATTTGTATGGATAACAACTTCTTTAATACTGTAAAGGCAAAAGAAAATACGAAACTGTGGGAGTTACAAATGTAATAGGGGCGGTGGGGTAGCCTGGTGGTTAAAGCGTTCGCTCGTCACGCCAAACATCCGGGTTCGATTCCCCACATTGGTACAATGTGTCAAGACCATTTCTGGTGTCCCCCGCCGTGGTATTGCGGGATAGTGCTTAAAGCGGCGTAAACAATATTCACTCACTCACTCACTACAAATGTAATATTTAGCTCAAAGATCACAGCGAAGCATGTTGTCATGACGTTTCTTTCTCCATCCTCCAGGTACCTACGGTTATAGGACAGACAACTTGGAAGACCTTTGAGGACGTGAGACATCTTGTGGCTGCTTACAGTTCTTGTTAGTCTGCACACAATATGGCAACGGCTTCCCCAACGTGGATATGATATATTCATTCGCTACCAAAGTTTCGTTTTCAGACGGATTCGAAAAGCTCGACGCTAAAAATAGCCCTCCAATCAAATTAATGTCACGAGCGAGATTAACTCGGTGTAAAGTCAGAGAAGGGAACGATGGAGGTGGTGACGTCACTTCCGAAACGATACTGTGATCGCGAATAGGTCCACGTTATGTATGACAATGGACCGGAGATGTCATACACTGGATAATCGAGTATATGTTCATTGATTCTATATATAATCTGTGCTGCTGGATGATTTTCTCTAGACTAGGCCGTGCTATGTGTTATATACACATGTACAGACTTGTCACAAGACTGTAACTAGATAGACTACATACGTACGTTGTATTGTGTATATATATATGTTTTAATGAAGTCTCGATTTAACTTTCAGTCATTACTATTGTCATTGTGTACCTATCCTGCCATGTTCATATACACATGTAGCTGGAATTTTGCTGAGTGCGACGTTAACCAGCAATTAAACAAATAAACAAATCACATCACGTGCTATGAAAATGTTCCACATCAGAAATACGGCTCCCCACCAGTCTTTTCAGGCTGTACAGTAGTGGAGCCCATTTCTGGTGTCCCCCGCCGTGATATTGCTGGAATATTGCTAAAAGCGGCGTAAAACCATTCTCACTCACTGTGCAGTAGTCTGTCATACAGACCCTGAAACAAATATATCCAATACAGCCAATGCAAGTCTATCATGTTTGGCAAATCTAGATTACTCTGGGCTCCTTTTTATTATATTCTTAACTATTATTTAACAACTGTTTTTTTCTTCTGTAAACTATGTTCATTTCAGAGACTAGATGTTAGTCTAGCTGTACAGCTTCCAATGAGAAAACATTTTTCTGGGCTGCGGTGGAGCGTGACGAGGTGCACGTGGAGTTTATGCTCTTGGTATTCGTCAGTATCTCTTGTGAACTCGACACATGCGCAGTAGTGAACTGATAGTAAAGGACAATCCGCCTTCCAATCCACTTCACGGATTATGGAATCCGCCGGTTCAATGTTTGAATACTCCTTTTTCTGTTTTCTCTCTCTTCGTATTGCTTTTATAATCACAAATAAACAAATATCTTGTCATCTTTTATTTTAGATAAAGTAAAGTTTGCTAAATACTTTAAATGGCATACCGCCAAGGCTTTTGTACTTTGAGATTAAAAGACCAAGGGCTCTACATCCTGATTTTGCTGCACATTTGGCCATAGAGTTAAAATCTAAATGTTCTGTTAAAAACACACCAAGATAGTTATAAGAACCTGCAACTTCTAACACAAGTTCATCACAGTAGAAAGAAAACGTAGGGCAATTCACACAAAGTGATCATCGCGACTGTAGCAAGTCTATTTGAAGCAGGGGTCCATGGACGTTTCTCAGACGTTTACCACTTTCGTGAAACCCACGAGCCCGGGTATGGTGCTGACAAACCTACAAACAAAACCAGGGTGAACTTGGATTAGAAAACAAGATCATATAGGTTGTCTTAGCAACCTTGACATCCCACCCCCACCAAGCCAATCAAACCAAAGCAGGAAAACACTACAGTGTAAAATGTACAATTAAGTTACAATATACACATTATATTAGAGATTTTGTTTTTATTATTCTGGTCAGATATGTATGTTTATTCCACTGTGATGGAATACGGATCGTGAAGGGAATGTTGATAGCTGATCGATGTTGCCGTACATCTGACCACAATGACGACTTGTTATGATGAACATAATCATTACGATACCCTTGCCTATCACTATCTGCGCATTACACATGTACTTTTGACTTTGGACGATGTGCACTTTGATACCAACACTGCTCAGATAAGATTTACGCCGTTGAGTATTTACTCATATGCGTAATATCATTCGGGGGGCACGGTTGGCCCAGTCGTCTAAGGCGCCGCGATTCGCTGTGCAGTTGCGTCCCTTGAACACGCCAGAAACCTATGATTGTGGGTTCGAATCCCGGTTCGCCCCGATTATGTTTCTAGGTTTGTCAGCACCATACCCTTGCTCGTGGGTTTCACCGAAGTGGTAAACGTCTGAGACCTGCATCACTTCAGGCTTTCCTCCCACATTAAGCTGACACGCTGTGATATAGCCCTCCTGGCAGTGGCTGCACGGGAGGGGTCTTTCCTTGGAGCAGGGGGTGGTTGCAGAGATTGTTCACAGCACAGATCTCCTGATGTGAGATTACGTTCTCTGTCCTCACGTATGTACGTCCTGGTCCAAGGGTTTACACTGTGACATTTGCCTGGCCTTTTCTTGGCCAGGGTATTGCCATGTGGATTTTCCGATTCCGCAGTTGACAAACACCTTCCATTTTGAGCTGGGGGTGTTTGTCTTTCGATAGTTCCACAGCAGACGGTGAACTGGAGTCTCTTGCTCTTGCTTCTATACATGGTTTGGCCATTCCTCGAGAATCTTGATAATGAGACAAACTTGTTAAAATTGTTGCTGGTTTTCTTCGACATGGTGGCCTCTCATTGGACGCTTCCTTGGCAATGTCAAGCAGTCGACGAATTCGGAAAAAAACATTTTCCCGAGAAAATTCGGTTTGTTCACAGCGCCTCTGTTGTAAAAACGATGTCTCGGTTTCACAAACCTTGTTTTCTACTCACGTACAAGGGCTGTCAGTTCGTCAAGTCAGTATATAAGTCAATACTGCATTGAGCTGGGTACTCGACCTGGTTTACTTCCAACGATGGCTGACAACACACTTAAAACTCGTGGACCTGATTGTAATCTCTCTGATGTCCCCGACACTGGCGAGTGAGTTTACTTTACGTGGTACGTTTCCAGGAATAGGCCCGTTTCTCGGAACTTCTTGTGTATGGTTTATTGTGGAATATTCTTATTTCCAGAATACAAAGGCTTAAAGACCAGCAATAAATTGACACACAATCTCCTAAAGTCAGCCATAGAAATTTGGAACTTCTTTTCGACACTTCTGTCACCAAAATGTCTGAGTCACGTTTAAAAGAGGCGAACACCTTCTTCACAAAGGGGAATAAGAAATCAGACGCTGTCATACAGGTGGGAGACCACGAGCTTCACGTGGACCTGAATATAATCTCTCTGGCGTCCCCGACACTGGCGAGTGAGTTCCAGCCACGCCCGGATCCCCTGTCTCCTGCTAGCGAAACCAACAAAGCCGTGGCCAACTTGGACGGACATGTTGACCACATTGCGGACATGACATATCGAGTTATTGATCTTGAGATGACACTGAGGTGAACATTAAAATGATTGGCAACAGCAGTTTGGGTGAGACCCCCCTGTACCATTCCAACAATCTGAGTAAGCTCAGTTGGCGTTAAGTGACGCCTAGCCATGTCTAAAGTGTTAATGTCTACAAATTGCCGTTGCAGGCAGTTTTTAAGCAATCAGGGTGCATGGGTGAAGTGTGTAAAACATGCATGTCGTGCATTTTGCATGTGTGTTTTGAGGGTGGTTGTGTTCAGGCGATGTTATAAGTGTTATCAGGAAAGTCTACATGGAAAAGGCTTACAGTCGAGTATTCGTAGGTAATTCTACTGCCTGAATTTGTTCTCAATGGATGGCATTCAACACTGATGAGAATGTTGCACGGAAAATAGTACTTGTTGCTCAACTTTTGTGAGGAGTATGATATACATTCATTATCTGAGGCGTTTCCAGGTCAAAAGATGGTATATATTACAGTATACAGTTGACCCTCCAGTTAGCCCCAAACATGCATAAGTAATAGTATATTCATCATCGCACCAACATAGTCTCTTCATCACAGTAACTAGTAATACTTAGTCACTAACAGGGTCAGCCACACCTGCCCAGTCAACTTTCATTGTCAAGCACGAAACAATAACTCACCTTCCATGTAAAATAATCGATTTCTCAGTATTTCCCATCTTGTAGTTGGGTCGAGCTGCTGGAAGGCCGGAGTGCATCGTGTTGGTTTCGAATTGCCCAAAAGCATGTTATAGGTCTGTATACTATAAGAGCATTTTACTAACTTGTCCATACAACATTTCCTCACTACATCTAATTCATGTTTATGCGCCAACACGAAATACCGCATGAGACGATCTTTATTCTCGTCTTTGTATCCTTCATTTGTTATTTGCATCTGGCCTATGTTAGGAGCATTCATGCGAGGTACCGCTCGAATTATCAATGTTTTACACGTTTCCAGCAGAAAAAGCAGCTTGTACTTCGCAGCCAGTGGGAGTAAGATACTCGACGTTGTCTTTATCAACAACAAGTGTCGAAAACCATTCCTATGGCTAACTTTCGGTGATGGTGTGTCAATTTACAGCTGGTCTTTAAGCCTTTGTATTCTGGAAATAAGAATATTCCACAATGAACCATACACAAGAAGTTCCGAGAAACAGGCCTATTCCTGGAAATGTTACCAAGTAAAGTAAACTCACTCGCCAGTGTCGGGGACATCAGAGAGATTACAATCAGTTCCACGTGAAGCTCGTGGTCTTCCACCTGTAGTGATCGTTGGTTTCCAGAGGTCTTCTGAAAGGTTCGAGTCGGTCGTCCCGTGGCTGACCACGGGAGACCACGAGTTATAAGTGTGTTGTCAGCCATCGTTGGAAGTAAACCAGGTCGAGTACCCAGCTCAATGCAGTATTGACTTATATACTGACTTGACGAACTGACAGCCCTTGTACGTGAGTAGAAAACAAGGTTTGTGAAACCGAGACATCGTTTTTACAACAGTGGCGCTGTGAACAAACCGAATTTTCTCGGGAAAATGTTTTTTTCCGAATTCGTCGACTGCTCGACATTGCCGCCACGCCGTCGCCATCTTGCTTGTCTTGGCAACAAGGACAAGAGGGATATTTGGCTAAAGTTGATCAGGATCTCTTAAGACACCTTACCTTAACTTGTATTGCATGCAACTTTCTATAAGATAAATACAGAACACTGAATAGTCCAACAAGCGGGTTGGTTGTTTTTTTAAATTTAAAAATGAAAAATAAAGGCATTGCAAATACTGATTTCACAATACCAATCAGCTAATATGATGTGCAAAACTAACATTAAATACATTAAATTCTACACGTACATTGAAATATTTATTCACCTTCCACAGTCAGTGAGAGAAAAAGTTAACGGTGCGAGGAAATGCATTCGGGAGAATTTAAAATTAAAAATATCTCAAACACGGAACTTGTGAGTTGAGTCTCACAACTAACTAAACTAAATGTTACCTTTTCAGCTTGCATACACGAATATTAATACACATCTTTATTTACTGATCGAATGCAGGCGTCACCTATTGATAAACACCGAATTGATAAATAAAGGACAAAGTCTCGCTCATTGTAACCGAGACCGGTATAGACCGGTATGGCTGTTGTGAGCGTATGCAGCAGGTGTTTCACATTGTCATTGTTCATATACAAGTGTCATAGCTTCTTGATATCAGCAGGTCAGCCTCAACACATGGACCTCAACCAGCCAGTCAATCATTGCGAGATCAAGGGATCTCACGGCCAACAAATCATACATTGCAGTCATCACAACAAAACCTGTCATCTTCACAAACACACACACCATCTCATCGTCCTGTGCCAAGCACATCCTCACCCTCATCCTCATCACAACAGACACCGAACCAGATGTACCCTCTCAAAAAGGTTATTCGGTGCAAACAGGTGGATGGTAAACGCCACTATTTAATCAAATGGCGCAACTACCCATCACCAACCTGGGAACCGGATGAAAACCTTGGGCAAGGTTTGAAACAGGATTTTCATATCCGAAAAAACCAGTCAGGCAAAAAGCTTAAACGTAGGTCTAAGCATCTTTTTTTTCAATAAGAGTTTAATTCCATTGTCCCGTTATCATATGGGTGAGAGCAATGCCAGTGAGGGTTGAGATGTCGGTTGGCCAAGGTTACTTAATGATCCTGATCAAATCATTTCTTCACCTTTCATACCCTGATTTTTACACTACATTATTGTCATTTCTCTCATAGGTATGCAACTGGGGCAACTCTTTGTAGGGCTTCTTCTCTACATCACAGCAGTTTCTTCAACAAAGCCAATCCAGCGACTGAATTATGGAGTCGTTTTTCAGCCCCATCTTCCAGTGCACTTTTCCACGGAAAACTGGTTACATACTTACCAGATTAACATCCCCCGGAAACCAACACTTCCACAGATGCAGGGATGTCATACTGGGAATGCAACCTGTGCACTGATCCGACAAATTCAGACACACCTGAATACTGTCAAGACCAGGTGTGCGCCAAGACTTGACGCAGCAAAGAAGTTGGTGTATAGTATCATACCAAATTCCAAACAGCATGTAAGGTCTCGGTCAAAACGGGCACTTTTTAATTTTGTGGGTAGCTTTTCTAAGACTCTTTTTGGAACAGCTACCACCAATGATGTAAATATTTTAGCTAAACATATCAATGCCCTCGTTAGCCATGAAAATTTAGTCTCAAATAACCTCCAACAACATGCCAAACATTTATCATCTTATATGTCCTTAGTTGACTTAGTTGAAAGCAATCAAAACCAATCATGACGCTATTCATTTTGCAACAATAACGCTGAACAGAGACGTCAATTCTTTAAAGTCCTCGTTTGTTGCCCTATCGGCATTACTGATGGATCAGGTAGAGCAGGCATCTGCCGTTGACAACCAACTAGAGAAACTAAAATTAGGCATCCTAAGTTTGGTCAATAATAGACTGTCTCCTCTCCTGATCCCAGAAGAAACTCTCCATCAGACTATCCTTCACCTTACCAAACTACTTTCTAGCAGTCGACCCAACTTTGTACTTCTGCAGAGAGATCCTCCTTCTACTTCTCACAAGGTCAGTTTATATATACTCGGGTTGGTGATCGTCTTTATGTGTCTATCAAATTCCCAATTTCCTCTTTTGGCAAACCATTATACCTTTATAAAATGATTTCTCTTCCTGTACCTGTCAATGAGACATCTCTCCATTCTACTCAGCTCATATCTATCCCCTCATACTTTGCTGTCAGTGAAGATAATCAGCACTATCTTAATCTCTCAGACACCCAAGTGTCTACCTGTATCGGGCGTAGCATTCTTCACTGCCCATACAGGATATCACTAACGCCTGTCACTGTTCCTTCTTGTGAGCTCGCGCTTTTTCAAAACAACAGAGCACAAGTAAAGCACCTGTGTGACTTTCGTTACGTAACCAAAACTCACCCTCTTACTCTACTTGAAATTGACCACTCTACAGTGTTAATCTATCGTATCCCTACCCTATCCCTAACCTGTCCTTCCGTACAACGTATGATTCCAGGGTGTTCCTTCTGCCTCCTGAAGTCTCCGTGCTCCTGTGCTTTGTCAACTGAATCTATCTTCTTCCCCGCATCCTTCAGCTCTTGCACAAACAGCACAACACACTTGACTCGTTTACACCCTGTCAATCTTTCCCTTCTTCAACATTTCTTTGATGACTCTACCCTTTCCGCTATTGCCGGAGATACTACCTTCAAAAGGGCTATCTCAATCACCAATATTCCTCAATTTCACCTCTACTTTCACAACTTTTCTCACTTTTTGGCACGAGAAAACCAAGACTATCTCAGTCTTAAAAGAATGGTTGCCAGTGCCAAGAAAGATGAAACGGTCTTCCAAAATCTAGCTGAACCTTTATTAGATGGTGAAATTAATATTCCAAATTCGTGGCCCGACACTAATGCCTTTATTGTTATAGCCAGTACCATCATGTCGTCCTTTTCGGTAATCTTAGTTATTTGGCTTTTCCTTATATTACGTTCTTTAACAACTGCTCTTGCTCTCCTGACCAATGCCAGACCTATTCATTCTTTACAACCACCATCTTTTGACTACAAACAACTCATGCCTACCACATCAAAACCAGACTCCCTTTAACTTCCTGATCTAACACAGTATCACGTTTCTATACTGCTAGGAGTTCTATCCATTCTACTTTGTCTTATCATTTTCACTCTTATATTCAAACAGAAGAAATCCAATCAGAACTTGCCGGCCCGGAATGTATTACCATCCCTATTATTGCTCTTTCGCTATGTCCATCTTACTGGACCATCAACCCACCTACTTATATTCACAATCTCAGAGTCACTGATTACTTCTTTCCTAGTCTTTCTCTGGAATGGCCAACTTCTGCATCAAAAACAACCTTACGGACACCTTCCTTTATCTACCAAATGAAATTCGTTTAAATATTTTTACTGCCAAGAAACTGCGAAGAATGCTTAACCAACCTGTCAACACCTATATCCTGTTAATACATGGAGGATATATTAAAGCTTTGGATGATGATACGATAAAACCAAATAAGGCGCTGTACCCAAATTTTACCATAACGTAATATTACTTCCTACCACCCCAGTGTCAAAGTTGTCTTGAATCATTATTATCTGTATATCCATTCTTGCCAATTGTGTCTATACTTTACCATATCTTTTATGACGTATCCTTGCCAATGTCCATTGTCACTTCTAAGGAGACAGACGTATTCGGTTTTGATGAACATAAGTGTAATGTCATTTACTGTTTTTTTAATTGTATTACCATGTCTGTAACACATGTATTGTTTTTTGCATTGTATTACTATGTCTGTATCAACGTTTATCCTTACCTAATTATTTCAATTTTATTTTTGCTTTTGAGGACAAAAGCTTCCTGTCGCAGAGGGGTATTGTCATAGCTTTCTTCTAACACCAAATTCCTATTAGAAAATATATATCAATCAATCTATATCGGTAAACTAATCTGACTATTCTTAAAGTAAATTCAGTATAGCGAATGCACTAACTGACCGCCGCATACAAGATATTTTATATTTCACATATGCGGCGAAACTCACGGACACTCCAGCTGTGAGACAGTGGCTCATTATGCAAGTCTGCCCAGCCAGGCTGACACAAAGGGTCACGTCACGTCACAGTGCCGGCATACATGGTCAGTCCGACAGTGATGTAAGGGTCAGTTAGGCAATACAACAACGTACTTGAATAAATCCGTAAATAATGACACACCCACCCATTGTTACAGCCGATCAACCGCTGCCACCTGGGATGTTGTGATCTTTAGTTATGTAACGTAATGAAGGCCTGAGTTGTATATATACGGCGGTCGGTGGTAGCAAACTTCACTCTGCTTCCACCAATAAACGTCACCAACTCAACAGCCTTCTCTGTCATTCAAGGTAAGACACTATTTACTTAACTATTAACTTATTTTGTCAGCTACGATCTTAATACATTAGGTGTAGGTTAGATCTATTTCGACTATATCGTAGCGTTGTGAAAATTATCATTGACTTAATATCCAGACGATACTTCCTCTCGCGAACAGATATTAGTATATTAGTATATTAGTATACTAGTTGCACGGCAACATCCCAATATGAGTATGTGTACCAATGTCAATAACTTGTACGTTCCTACATTCAGTGACACATACTCATAGCAATGATTTGCCTGCAACTTAGTAACATTGAAAACTGAGTCGGCCAACATGTATTTATATTGTCTCTTATAACAGAATATCCACGCGTGACTGTTTTTCTACTGTTTTCTACCAGACATATTTTTGCATAATTAATGCCTTTTAATAACCATTCATTAAACAAATATATTGTACATCTTTACAGTCATGTTATTATCGGTTGTATTATTATGATCGTACGTGTTGTACACGTATTGAATTGTTATAATCATATGTATGCAATTAGATGAATATGACTCAACCTCTTATATATGTTATCGTGCCATTACAATTAAATGTACTTCTGTGTAAACTTCACTCTGCTTCCACCAATAAACGTCACCAACTCAACAGCCTTCTCTGTCATTCAAGGTGATAGCCAGTCGTGACCGCTGCTACCGACTAATTCCCCCAATTAAGTAGTACACCCAAAAGACAAGCTACGTCACAAGGTCTGAAGTCCATTCATCTGGGCATTTCTCCAGATTGCCTGTCTCAATTATATTGAATACCAAAAGAAAACTGTCAATACCCAACTGTGAATGATATTACGCATATGAGTAAATACTCAACGGCGTAAAACTTATCTGAGCAGTGTTGGTATCAAAGTGCACATCGTCTAAAGTCAAATGTACATGTGTAATGCGCAGATAGTGATAGACAAGGGTATCGTAATGATTATGTTCATCATAACAAGTCGTCATTGTGGTCAGATGTACGGCAACATCGATCAGCTATCAACATTCCCTTCACGATCCGTATTCCAGCATAGTGGAATAAACATACATATCTGACCAGAATAATAAAAACAAAATCTCTAATATAATGTGTATATTATAACTTAATTGTACATTTTACACTGTAGTGGCAGTAGCGGTGACTCTTTGTGTGAATTGCCCTACGTTTTCCGTTTCATTGGCCAGATAGGTGTTATACATTTCTTAGAGTGTGTTTTTAACAGAACATTAAGATTTTAACACTATGGCCAAATGTGCAGCAAAATCAGGATGTAGAGCCCTTGGTCTTTTAATCTCAAAGTACAAAAGCCTTGGCAGTATGCCATTTAAAGTATTTAGCAAACTTTACGACACAATGCTTTGGTCTTGTCTGGACTATGGTTCCGCAATATGGGGCACGACAGAATATTCGACGATAAACGCTGTTCACCACCGTGTTATCCGCTTCTTCCTTGGACTGGGGAAATACGCATCAAATGTTGCAATAAATGGGGAGGTTGGCTGGATCCCACCTTGTGTCAGATCGTGGATCACAGTTAAAAGGCACTGGGCCAGACTTGTCAACACGCCAAACAGGAGTCACTAAGAAGATATTTTTATGGGCCAGTAAGTTCAAGAAATACTGGAACTCCAGGGTGACGTCGTGTCTCGAGTGAATAGACCTTGGGCACTTAACATCTACTAGCTCACACATTGAGTCGAGGCCCCTTGCCGCGGCAGTAAGAGAAAGACTGATGTCAAAGTATAAAACAAAGTGGTGGGACAAGCTACAGTCAATACAAGGGGCGAGGGGAAGAAATAAACTGAGAACCTACAGGCGTTTCAAACACCATTAGGATACTGAAGATTACGTTAAGAAACCACTGAGTCGTTGCCACAGAAGTGCGCTTGCTAAATTTAGATGCGGGGTAGCCCCATTAAAGTTAGAAACTGGCCCCTACTAGTTTTACGCGTGTTTTGATTTTATATGTATATTGTACAATGTACCTTATGGGTAAGACGCAAATAAATTATTGTCTGTCTGTTTGTCACAGATAGGGAAATACAACGACAACTCACAGATATCTAAATTATTCCATCCGATTGAGTAGGGTATTCGTCAAAATACAAGATCACAAGATATTTGTTTATTTGTGATTATAAAAGCAATACGAAGAGAGAGAAAACAGAAAAAAAGAGTATTCAAACATTGAACCGGCGGATTTCATAATCCGTGAAGTGGATTGGAACGCGGATTGTCATTCACTATCAGTTCACTACTGCGCATGTGTCGAGTTCACAAGAGATACTGACGAATACCAAGAGCTTTAACTCCACGTGCACCGCGTCACGCTCCACCGCAGCCCAGAGAAATGTTTTCTCATTGGAAGCTGTACAGCTAGACTAACATCTAGTCTCTGACAAATGCACCGAGTTTATCTCGCTCGTGACATTAATTTGATTGGAGGGCTATTTTTAGCGTCGATCTTTTGAATCCGGTAGCGAATGAATATATTATATCCACGTTGGGGGGGGGGGGGGGGGGGGGGTACAAGTCTGTACATGTGTATATAACACATAGCACGTCCAAGCCTAGAGAGGGCGGCGATGACAAGAATTGAAAATCATCCAGCAGCACAGATTATATATAGAATCAATGAACATATACTCGATTATCCAGTGTATGACATCTCCGGTCCATTGTCATACATAACGTGGACCTATTCGCGATCACAGTATCGTTTCGGAAGTGACGTCACCACCTCCATCGTTCCCTTCTCTGACTTTACACCGAGTTAATCTCGCTCGTGACATTAATTTGATTGGAGGGCTATTTTTAGCGTCGAGCTTTTCGAATCCGTCTGAAAACGAAACTTTGGTAGCGAATGAATATATCATATCCACGTTGGGGAAGCCGTTGCCATATTGTGTGCAGACTAACAAGAACTGTAAGTAGCCACAAGATGTCTCACGCCCTCAAAGGTCTTCCAAGTTGTCTGTCACTTCACCGTAGGTACCTGGAGAAAGGAGAAAGAAACGTCATGACAACATGCTTCGCTGTGATCTTTGAGCTAAATATTACATTTGTAGTGAGTGAAGGACTGAATATTGTTTACGCCGTTTTAAGCACAATCCCAGCAATATCACGGCGGGGGACACCAGAAATGGTCTTGACACATTGTACCAATGTAGGGAATCGAACCCGGGTGTTCGGTGTGACGAGCGAACGCTTTAACCAGCACGCTACCCCACCGCCCCTATTACATTTGTAACTCCAACAGTTTTGTGTTTCTTTTGCATTTGTATTAAAGAAGTTGTTATCCATAAAAATTGAGTCTACTTTGTCCCACAGTTCAACACAGACTGTCGATATTGTTGTCGATGGTGTCTCCAAGTGATGGCTATAGCTTCGCGTTCGGTTCCAAATTCAATTGAGCACTGTCCAATCTACAGATAACCTAGCTCCAAGTTGTAAACACAGTACGTTCCACTATTCTCGGATTGAGTAAAGAGATATTAACATTTAGGTTAAACTGATATTATTTTATCCACATGAAATGATTGAGCACTAATGATCAAAACTTTCCCATCTCCCATCGATTTACAGAAATGATTATTTATAATGAATACATAAAATGACTGAAATTAAAGAAGTGACATAGAAAAACATATGTACATTGCCATGGCTCACTGAGACATTTTGTGTGTGTATTTATATTAAGTACTTTCCTGAATACTAGTATGTTTTCGTTGACATGATTAGGGTAAAGGTGCATTGATAACTAGCATCCAGGCAATCCAACATTATTATTTTATTTCGTTAGTAACAATAGTGAGTGTATACGTGCGTTGGAATGTCATTTAAATTTCATCTTTGTTATCGAACAACCCGTGTACATTCATGTAAACCCATTTTACAAACACATTGGTCTCTTTATCAAACCGGGGCGGTCAGGTAGCCTAGTGGTTAAAGCGTTCACTCGTCAGGCCGAAGACCCGGGTTCTATTCCCGACATGGGTACAATGTGTGAAGCCCATTTGTGGTGTCCCCCGCCGTGATATTGCTGGAATATTGCTAAAAGTGGCGTAAAACCATACTGACTCACTATATCAAACCAAGCATCACAAGATTGCAATCTAGAAAGGATAACTGCTTAAACGTGAAGAGAGTGCAGCCAAAACAAAAACACCGAGTTAATTATTTGGGCTTATTGTTGTGGCCCTAAACAAAAATGTTGATCTTTTTCATTACGTGACATGACGTTGAGCAAGGTGGCTGAATTGATTGATTAGAACAAGAGTGAAAAGGATCAATCTCTACTGTTGGCTCACTTCAAGATTCAAAAATGCATTCGTTAATGTAATATACAATCATTATCTGAGGCGTTTCCAGGTCAAAAGATGGTATATATACATTACAGAATACAGTTGACCCTCAAGTTAGCCCAAAACATGCATAAGTAATAAATAGTATATTCATCATCGCACCAACATAGTCCCTTCTTCACAGAAACTACTAATACTGAGTCACTAACAGGGTCAGCTACACCTGCCCAGTCAACTTTTATTGTCAAGCACGAAACAATAACTCACCTTCCAGGTAAAATAATCGATTTCTCAGTATTTCCCATCTTGTAGTTGGGTCGAGCTGCTGGAAGGCCGGAGTGCATCGTGTTGGATTCATATGAGTACTAGTCGAATAATTGGTCGGTTTGCTATAAGAGCATTTTACTAACTTGTCCATACAACATTTCCTCACTACATCTAATTCATGTTTATGCGCCAACACGAAATACCGCATGAGACGATCTCTATTCTCGTCCTTGTATTCTTCATTTGTTATTTGTTTCTGGATTGTTACGGAAATCATGATGGGAACATAATTCATGCCAGGTACCGCTCCAATTATCAATGTTTTACACGTTTCCAGCAGAAACAGCAGCTTGTACTTCGCAGCCAGTGGGAGTAGGTACTCGACGTTGTCTTTGTCAACAACGTTGACGCTCCTGAAGTTGGGGTAGATGGAGGTCAGCATGTCCACAATGTGGTCAACAAGTCCGTCCAAGTTGGCCACGGCTTTGTTGGTTTCGCTAGGGGGAGACAGGGGGTCCGGGCGTGGCTGGAACTCACTCGCCAGTGTCGGGGACATCAGAGAGATTATATTCAGGTCCACGTGAAGCTCGTGGTCTTCCACCTGTATGACAGCGTCTGATTTCTTATTCCCCTCTGTGAAGAAGGTTTTCACCTTTTTTAAACGTGACTCAGACATTTTGGTGACAGAAGTGTCGAAAACAAGTTCCAAATTGCTATGGCTAACTTTCGGAGATGGTGTGTCAATTTACTGCTGGTCTTGAAGCCTTTGTATTCTGGAAATAAGAATATGCCACAATGAATATACAAGAAGTTCCGAGAAACGGGCCTATTCCTGGAAACGTACCACGTAAAGTAAACTCACTCGCCAGTGTCGGGGACATCAGAGAGATTACAATCAGGTCCACGTGAAGCTCGTGGTCTTCCACCTGTATGACGGCGTCTGATTACTTATTACTCTTTGAAAAGAAGGTTTTCACCTCTTTTAAACTATCCTCGGTCCTTTTGTTCCTTAACATGTCTTAAACAAGGACAGGTTCTTATAAATAACTGTCGCTGATGGCTTTACTTTACTGATGATCTTGCAGCCACTGATCTGGGAATAAGAATATTTTACAGCGACAAATCACCATTCACGAGATGTTCCGACAAACGCGCCTATTCTTAGAAATATACTACTAAAGTCGATTGGAGCTATTCTACCGACTCTCTGCTGCACAAAGGGTTTGTGCACGGAGCCATTGACGATAAGAACATTGTCTATGAAAAGTGGGTAGCTCATGTCATAACGCGTTTTTTGTCCTCTGTGAACCGAGACAGATAAATATATTCTGGGTAGTCCTAGCTTAAGAAACATTATCTTACCTCACATGTAAAATACTTGAATTTGTTTGTCAATGACGTCATCTACCCCCAACAGCTGTGTTCAGTTGTGAAGTGTATATTAGTATCCCTTTGTCATGGCAAGAAACATTCGCGTAATGTATAATAACGTTGACTTTATATGCGTTGTCGGGAGCTTACCTGGCAATGTGTTTGCGACAATGTCAATGTGACCGTGTACCTGAGCCGACAGGCTTGGTAGAAAGGTTCTGCTCTGAATGCAGACTAAAATAGCTCATGCGAAGTGTTGTGTCATTGAAGTCATACAATATGAAAATATGTATATACAATATGAGAATACAGTACCACAACTTCTCGTGAAGACGATCTCTGTCGTAGGTCACGTATAAGACAAGTTACACTTGTGAGAATCCGTCGGACGCGACAGCTAACCGACTGAGCTACGTCCACACTGCTAAATTGAGTGCAAATTTACCTAGTCATTCCTGAAACGTCACGGAAATGACCGGAAATCATCGAAGGAGTAACTCGTGAAGATATTAGACTCTCCCCACTTCACTCGATGAGATAAAAGTGTTATTTGAGAAAACACATTAAATATCCTCTGTATATTGATATTTTGTTATATTTGTCTTGGATTTTCAAATGAATTCGAATCATCTGAAAGGTTATTTAGTAATAGCTATGGTTAGTGAAGATCCGGGGTACAATAGGTATACAGCAACCCATGCTTGCCGTAAAAAGGCGACTATGCTTGTCGTAAAAGGCGACAATCGGTGAGGTCAGGCTCGCTGACTTGGTTGATGCATGTCTTCTTATCCCAATTGCGTACATCGATGCTCTTATATCAATCACTGGATTGTCTGGTCCAGACTTGATTATTTACAGATCGCCGTCATATAGCTGGAATATTGCTGAGTGCTGCGTTAAACAACCAAACAACCAACAGCATTCTGGAACGAGAATCCAACCCTAATTCTTAGCTTCTCATTGGCTGATTTCAAAACTCAGATATTTCCTCTGCACCAATCTAACCACCTCACAGTCACAGTACATGTGGCAACAACAGGTAACGTGGCAGCAGAATTAAACAGGTCAGTTAAAGTATTTGCCTTTAACCCCCGCCTCCGCCAGCACTTTGGTTGGTTGGTACGTCAGCACTGACGAGCGCCCAAGACTATACCTCCCTTAGACTCCCCTCCCCCCCCCCCCCCCCCCCCCCCCCGACCTTTATGACAGCCCCAGCCCCGTAACAGCCGCAACTGCACTCCCCAGGCCCTGCTTTGAGTACTGTCATCTTTTTTTCCCATCTAAGAAATTAAACACAAAACTAACATCAATCTTAATGTATTCCAGAAGATGCGATTCACCAACTCGACTAGAAAGCGAGACGGTGGTGGCAGAGGCAGAGAGTGTTCCAGAGGAAGGTATGTATGTTTCACAATATCTAAAGGGAAACACACTGCACAGTCAGTTACAGGACCTAGACTTTCAGGTCATTCAGGCAGATCCAAAACTAGGGGGGATATTAAAACACTTCATAAAAAATTGGGAAAAGTTGACAAAGGATCATTACATTCTAAACAATGTTCAAGGGTACAGAATAGAATTCAATCAAATTCCTCAGCAAAAATCAGAACCAGGAGAACTAAAGATGCAAAAATAGCAGATCTTATTGCATTGATTGTGCTGTAAGAATAGCCTGATTCATACAAATGAGTGAGAAAGTTAATCACATTTGCCACAGAGGCTTAAAATGGATCAATTTCACACCCCATGCACCAACTTCGCCATTTCTGCCAGGAGCTGTTGTAAGAGTTCCTGGTGCCTGGGCGCCTGGATTTGGAGAGTAACTCGGAAGCCGATTCAGAAATGCCTTCTGGCTGGTTACAACTCCCGAGATTCTCCAGGCTGTAAGGGTAAGAGACCTGCTGGAGACGACAACATCTGTGGCTCTGGAGGGAGGAGGATTGGCTCCTCTGTTAACAAGCTCATCAGAATAGGGAACCATGGTTGGCTTTGCCATGTGGGAGCTATTAGTATGAGTTCTGATTTTTCCTTTTTTACCTTCATTAAGCATCGGCCTATTAATCTGAATGGGGGAAATGAATGTGGTTTCATGTCCTCCCATTCCATTAGGAAGGCGTCCGTCTGCCATGCGGTCGGATCTGGCCGCCAGCTCACATACCTGTCCACCTGTCTGTTCAGTCTGTTCTGTTCAGATCCACATTTATTGGTCCCCAAATTTTGTTTATTTGCTTGAAATAAACTGCTTTCAGTTTCCAGTTGCTGGAGTCTGAGTGGTGTCTCGACTCCCAATCTGCCTCCACATTGTCCTTCCCGGGAAGGTATTCGGCCGATATTATGTTCTTTCTCTCGAGGCAGTAATCCCAGATCATTTGGGCTACCGTCAACAAGTCCATGGACTTCGTTCCCCCTTTCTTGTTAAGGTATGCCACTGCTGATCGGTTGTCCATCCTTAGATGGATGTGCACATCTGTTCTGCTCTTGGCAAACGTCTGAATGGATAATCAAGCAGCCATAAGCTCCAGAATATTGATGTGGTGTTTTCTCTCGGAGAGACTCCACACTCCACCTGTCCGAACTTTCCCATACACAGCTCCCCACCCCAATTTCGAGGCGTCTGTAGTTATGACTCTACATCCGGCCCTGTCGAGAGGAAAGATTTGCCGTTCCAATCGGCGAGATGATGTATCCACCATCTCAGTTGCTGTTTGCATTCTACTATCAATGTCACTTTCGGCTCGTAGTTTTGTTTGGGTTGGAGAGCTTTCGTTCTGAACATTAGTAAACGTCGATAGTGTAGCGGTGCTGGTAGCACCGCCATCATTGAGGCAGAAAGTTTGCCTATCAATGTCTCTAGCTGTCGTACAGTTGTGTGGGAACAAGACAACATCATTTCGCACTGTCGAAGAATGCCAGTCACTTTGTCCTGTGGAAGTGCCAACTGTATCAGGTTGACAGTGAAACCCAAGTACTCTATTACCTGACATGGTTCTAGGACTGACTTCTTCCAATTCACTACAAAACCTAGTTTCCGTAGAATTTCTAGGGTCGAATCCCTGTCTATCATCAATGCGTCTTTATGGGGATTGGCCAAAATCAAGTCGTCTAGATAAATATGGGCTCGGATTCCTAATCTCCGTAAGAAAGATATCACTGGTTTCAACAGCTTCACCCTCGGTGCTGAAGCAAGTCTGAAGGGTAGGCATTGAAACTCGTAAAGTTTGTTTTGCCAGCGGAATCTTAGGTAATGTGCTCGTTGCAAACTGGGATGCAAAAAAAGGTATCTTTGAGATATATTTTTATCATATAGTCCTGTTTGTTTACTAGTTCTGTCAATGTCACTATTCCTTCCATTTGGAAGTGTTGGTAAGCAACACGAAAGTTTAGTTTCTTTGCATTGAATACCGGTCTGTGACCCCCTGTTTTCTTTTGGGTCACAAACACTGTGCTCACAAACTGGTTTCTTACTGGAGAAACCCACTGCACTGTCCCTTTCTCTAACATTTTTGTTACTTCTGCAGACATTGTGTCCATTTCTGATTTTTGCATCTTTAGTTCTTTTGGTTCTGATTTTTGCTGAGGAATTTGACTGAATTCTATTCTGTACCCTTGAACAATGTTTAGAATGTAATGATCCTTTGTCAACTTTTCCCAAGTTTTTATGAAGTGTTATATTCGCCCCCCTAGTTTGGGATCTGCCTGAATGACCTGAAAGTCTAGGTCCTGTAACTGACTGTGCAGTGTGTTTCCCTTTAGATATTGTGAAACATACATACCTTCCTCTGGAAAACTCTCTGCCTCTGCCACCACCGTCTCGCTTTCTAGTCGAGTTGGTGAATCGCATCTTCTGGAATGAGTTGGTACTGTAACGGCCCCCACCTCTGTAACCCTGGTAACTTGATGAGGGCCCTCTGTGAAAGGTCCGGCTGTTTCCTCTGTGAAACCCTCTAGCAGAGCTCTTGAAGCCATAGTGGCTCTTGTTTTTGTAGTCTGAAACGGTCTCTCAATGTCGCATCTCTTCTTTCTGTCCTTGGACAGCTTTAACAATTTCTTGTAAAAACCTTTGCCAAACAAGGCCTTCTTGTCACTGAACCTTTTTTCATTCTTTGAGAGAAATTTCTAGGCTTTCTTCTGACTTTTCATCGGCTTCGTTAGAATGTTCAGTCTTCTATAAAAGTAGTGGCAACGTAGGCTTGTCCCAACAAACAAACAGTCTTTTCAACTAATTTCAAAAAATCGTTCACATCAATCTCTTCACCACCTTTATCTCTGATTTTATCCACTGTCTGCCACACTTGACCAAGTGGTCCCATCACATTGAGTTGTCTTGATTGGATTTTTCCCAACCCTGCTTCAACAGATTTAGCCGCAGTAAATCTTTTTACTTCCAACATTCTTCATCAAGCTCCAGTGGCACAAATCCTTTTGGGGTTGGACAGCCCTCTAATATGTTCTTGGTGATAACTTCATCTTAAATGTAGTGGTTGAAATGCTCATGTGCATTATCTAGCAGTTCGTTAGACAGTTCTTGTTCAGCCCTTTCATCTGTGGGCTTGAACCGCTTATACGGGTGATTGTCAGTACTAATAGTATGATTGTTGGTTTCACAATCTTCCGAAACTGACGATTCTGACGAACTACACTCACTACTTGAGCTGGATGACGAAGAACTACTACTGCTACTGTCACTTCTTTTGCGATGACTCATGTCCCCCGCCGTGATATTGCTGGAATATTGCTAAAAGCGGCGTAAAACCATACTCACTCACTCACTCACTTTTGCGATGACGATGGCGAGATTTGGCTTGGTCCCGTTTTGGAATTGTGAAGCCCTTACAGTCCTTCCTATCTCGTTTCCTGCTTCGATTCTCCAAATCAACATCATTAGGTCTGCCATTGTCACCAACTGCCTCATGGCTCTGGTTATTGTTTGCCTCATGGCTGGTTCCAGCGGCCGTTGTTGCCTCCTGGCTGACAGGCACATGGCGTCCATGCTTTTGGCTAACAGGAATTCCATCCTCGCCATCGGAACCGATGAATGATCCGATCTCATGACGGTTTAAAAACCGAAGAAAAGAGTTATGCCAAGAAGAGAAGTACAAAAAGAGCAAGACTGACGAAGCACCATTGAAGATTGTTCACAATGAAAAACACAAGACGAGCACGGAAATTTCAACGTCTTGCATCTTCGGAAGCCAGAGAATCAAGGACGAGATCTTGTTTTTTCTCACGTGACTTTGAAAGGCTTGTGACTTCCGCCAGAAGCCAGGGATAATCACATTTAGACCTTATTTCAGTTTACGAAATAAAATTGAGACAAGATAGACACAATTTTATGGATAACAACTTCTTTAATACTGTGAAAAGCGACATTTCGGTATAGATCCTTATACCTTAAACGTCGCTTTTCACAGTATTAAAGAAGTTGTTATCCATAAAATTGTGTCTATCTTGTCTCAATTTTATATCCTTATACCTTAAACGTCGCTTTTCACACAATTAAAGAAGTTGTTATCAATAAGATTGTGTCTATCTTGTCATCCGTCAACTTCTAAGCAATGCCTATCAAACACAATAAAATTCAGGATAAATTCGTGTACACACGTGTAATAATGGATGATAGCAAAACGTCAGTGTTACTGAGCCAAATCTGATAAAAGAGCTTGAAAATAATTCCATTCTTCCATGTCTTAGACAGTGCTGCGCGGAGAGGAAATCTGGCTCTGGACAGGACAATTCTTATTAGCGTGGGGGTTGGTTACCTGCTGGGCTACCAACAGAGGCCCAAAACTGTGAACGCCTTCGTCTTCAAGAGCCACATCGAGAATATAATGACTTGCGAAAACTGTGTCGGACCTCCAAAAACATCCTTCCATGTTTGCTCTAATAGAACAATTAATATGTAGAGCCATCTCGTGAGGGTTGTTCGCTAACGGAGGATCAAGGTTGTCGATCTCGTAATCCTGTAGGATGACTGTGCGTAACCATTGAGATATGGTGTTGCGACTTACTTCGGTCATGGACGTACCGGATACCGGAATGAACAACCGTTTCTGTGAGCCACGCCTAGTTTTGAAAACTCATGAGTGTGCACCCTGCAATAGAGGAGTTCACCCTCATTTTCAACTCCCACAATGATCGAGATTGGTGGAATGAAGGAACGATCAGGTTGGCCTGGTAGTTGACTGGCCAGCTATGAAATCCGAGCACAATCCAGATAAATCACTCCGTGCGTACCATGCTCAAATCGGACACAGGTGATGTCAAGTGCACGTAACTCACTCACCCGTGCCGCAGTGGCTACAGCCAAGAGAAAAATTGTTTTCTTGGTGAGGTCATAAAATTAAAAAGAGTAGAGGGGCTCAAAGTGTGTGTGTGCGTGCGTGCGTGCGTGCGTGCGTGTGTGTGCGCCGCCGCCGCTGCAAACCTGGAATTACCATATTCAAATTCCAAGCAAGGGGGCGGAATTTGGCCTTCTGGTCCTCAAGCCTTAAGGAGCACAGTTCCGGGACCTTGGTCATTTTCATAGGAAACACAATTTTAATATTTTCCCCACACCCTGATTGAGTTGACAGTCACTGGTCCAGGTACTCTCTGGATGCAGCCCTCAATAAAGAAGGTTCTTTTTCTTCATATCTTCTTACATCCTTTAGTATCCAGTCTATGTCATCTCAATACAATTATGAAATACTACTCAAAAGAAGTTAAGGACCACCTCAGTCTTTACTAAATGTGACAGAAACGGTTGGCCTTAACTCTCTTAATTAGTATATATACCCTGCATCCATTTTTTTCACACCTCTTTCACGTCAATAACTTGCCAGTGAATTTCTCCCACACCAGAGTATTTTTATTGGACATGTATTTTGTAAGGTTCTGTAATTTAATTAGGACTTGATACCAAGTTAACAGGCTCTGTAGTCGAGTGGATAGAGTGTCTGCCGGGAGAGCTGAAGGTCAGGGTTTAATCATCATACCAAAAGACTTGACATATGGTACTTTTTGTTACCCTACCTGGTGCAAGGACTGGTCGGCTCGGCTTGGAGTCTGTATACAGTAGACTGAGTTTGTATTCATGTAAAACTTTGGTTTGTCAGTGGTCTAGCACTATTAAACTGACTTTAATCGGACCGGTACCCAAAACATGCTGAAGATGCACATTAATCTTTTTGTAATATTTGACAAAATGGCAACAAAACCAAATTGAGTTGTTTTGTGTACTTAGTCATGAGATGAGCAAACACAAAAATGTAATTTGTTATGGGATTTGATAGTTACTGCTAAAATCATTTTCTTGTCTTTCAGGTTGAAGTTGAATATGCATTTTCAGTGTTTCAGCAAAGTTTGCAAATCTGCCATTTAGAATTTAACTGAATGTAGTTTGTGGAAATGTCCAGTTTCAGTGACAGTATGTAACAATATAATCACACAACAATCATAATGAGATAATCAGTGTAATCATGTCACAACACATGACTGAAAAATAAGACAACAATAAACATGATAAGTATTGTAATAAGTATTTAATAACTTTAATAAAGTTGGTATTAACAAAAGAACATACCGGTACATAATAAGCAAGGCATAGAGACAGCATTCATCAACATCCTGCCATTTCAGAAAGTCTATTTCAAATAGAGGCTTCAATTAATGCCAGTAAATATATTAATTATTATTATCATTATATTAAAAATATTATTGAACTGATACAATGACAAAAGTTTAGATTCCATTACACTGTTTTCCGATGCAGTACTTCCTTATTCTGTTATCCTATCTATCATACAGCAGCAAGGTATACTGGACCGATAAAAGCAGAGCTTTCCTCCACCCCACCCCACATCTCTATTGTTTTTGTCAGCCAACACCCACAGACTAAACAAGGGGAGCCAGAGCAGGCAACACCCACCTTAATGCTCATTAGCCTTTTTCAGTAAATGCCTCTTAAAAATAACAAGTTAAAACTAGTCCACAGAACACACATCTAAACTGAGATACTTGTAAACCAATGTCAGTGAATGCCTTTTTAACGTGTAATGACTTCTGAAGATGTCATGCAATGGTAAATCCAAGACAAACTTATATTAAAATCTCTAAGTAGCAGCTTTTTTGGCTAATTTTGGGGAGAACTGCAAAGTATCAACTTGCTACAGCTGGACAAAGTTCTGATCTTAATGAGATTGCTTTCACCGAGGAGCTAATCTCTAACCGTTACCCTTGTTTCCGATACATGACAAATGTAACAATGTCCACATCGCTCCATCTCTGATAACCTACCCTCTTGCAGACACTATTATGTCTGTTGTGGAGAACAAACTATGCAGCAATTTGTTTGCTCAGCAAAAATCGTCATTGGGCCAGACCCATCTATCTGAGGTTAATACAGTTAATATATGACAAACCATAGGCGAAAATTTCTTTCAACTACTGTACATGCTGTAATAAGCGCCCTGGGAGCTTAGAAAATTCACTAAGTAGGGTCCTTATTAAACCATACACAAGTTAAACTTGTTGTCAGCGATCAAGCGGTAGATAGCACACCTAGTCAATGAAACTGAATTTTTTTTCATATAGTTACGAGGCAATTATATACACTGCCTTCTAGACTGCAGGGTTTCCTGTAAACAAGATTTGTGGATTACAAATACAGATTTACGTGTACATTTTTGGGCTTAGTGATATGCTCTTATTGAGATTACCTATTAGGAGTGAGGCGCTTAGTGCAACAACAACAACAACAACAACAGTAAGTTAAATTTCAAATAACCTAATAATTTGTTTTCACAAAAACACCAACAGTATGCATATTTATTCTTGAAAATCCCCTATGATCAAAAAAGATTTATTTTCCTTATAAACCTTCGGTGACGTCATCTTATTGTTACTCCAGTCGCGTTAAATCTCATAAACTGGGACGTTGTAACGTCCCTGGGATTTTATAGGATATTCAAGTCATATTTGCTATATAATGTGTAATAATATCCCAGGGATTTTATATAATGTCCTGGGTATTTTCTTAATATAACTTCTATTCAGATTGTAACATGTAATGAAATGTAAAATCAAATGACAAATGTTTTCTTTATATTCCCGAGGATCAAACTTGCAACCTTCATATCTGTAGCCGAGTGAGTGTACCACAAGGCTACAGAGGTGTTGATAAGCCGCACTGCTTTCTAGAATGTCCTTTTCAAGATCCGTACACCAGCGACAGATATTTTACGCCTGTTTCCTAAGGTTCATGGAAAGTATGTTCGAAACATAAAAATGTTGAAAAATGTTGTTTTAAGGTTCAAATTCGGTTTATAAGTAAGATAAAACAATTCCCCCTCAGGTTGTTATATTTAAAAACCTTATCTTCGGAAAATCCCTTGGGATGCAGGTTTTAAATATAACAATCCTTGGACATGTTTTATCCTATACTTCAAAGGTGCTTTGAAATGACATTGGAAGAACCAATCAGGAAGTTTGAAACAAGCATATTTATAATTGCCAAGTCATCTTTTCAAAAATAAATTTGTTCTTTTGACTAATCATAAAAGGTAGGATAATCCCAGGGTTGCGGGCTTCAAATATATTTACCCCAGACCACAGGACTGGCTACTTGAAAGACTTACCAGTCCTTGTCAAAAATTGCCGCATTTTATGGAATCCAAACGTGATGATGCATCTTTTTTTTTCATTTCTAGTAATTCGAACTTGAAATAGCAGTGGTTGTTACTACAAAAAACAACAAATGACAAAACTTGTAGTCCAGCAATGTAACAACACTTATGTTACCCATCAATACAATAAAAAACAGTTAATGTGTCAACTACTGACCACTGATACCAGAGTTCCACAAAAGAGAAACTATCACATCACTACCCTCACTGCTGACTCTAGACGTTTTATCCATTCATATGGAGATTTGTATTAATTACTAATTGGCAGAAAAAATATAACCATCCACGGGACGGGTAAACTTGTATTTCACAGGTCCTTGGTGGCATTAACCCTTGTATTACATTGTCCTTTGTGGAATTAACCCTTGTATTTCACCGTTCCTTGGTGGCATTAACCCTTGTATTTCACCGTTCCTTGGTGGAATTAACCCTTGTATTTCACCGTTCCTTGGTGGCATTAACCCTTGTATTTCACCGTTCCTTTGTGGAATTAACCCTTGTATTTCACCGTTCCTTGGTGGAATTAACCCTTGTATTTCACCGTTCCTTGGTGGAATTAACCCTTGTATTTCACCGTTCCTTGGTGGAATTAACCCTTGTATTTCACCGGTCCTTTGTGGAAATAACCCATCCTGGACAGTGAGGATGGGCTATATTTGCAACTCTGATAATCATTAACATGGAATGTCCCAGTCTGGCCTGATCAAAATGCAACAATGACTTCAACAAATGACAAAAAAGTCCATATACTGTGTAACAATGACTAAGAACCATTAAAAGCTGGTTTGAATGAAAGTTCACAATAGTAGTCGATGCATGTTCAACAAGATAAACACCTGACAACTTGGACTGACAGATCTGCAAGAGTCAACCATCAGGAAACAATCAGTGTGACTGCAGTTCTAAACTTTTAACAACAAATTCAATTTCAGACACTTAACATGCTAAAAACACTCTCTTATACTAAAAAGTAAAAGGATAACATTCATCACCTTTTCTGTTTTTTTTCGTTGTATATGCTAGCACCAAGTAACTGTGGATTTTTTTGTCACTTACATATAACGAGCAAAAGTTGAAATGGTGAAAAACAGTTAAGTAAATCAGGAATGTTTTGCGCTATGAAATTATTGCGAGTGTCTAACACTAACCTAACTGCGTCTGAAAGTTTTGCGACACCCTGTTGATGAGATTACCGAAGATCAAAGCTACTTTTGCATACGATATTTTTTATGAGTAGGAAGCGGTGTGATGAAAATGTAACTTAGAGTCAGTCAGTGGTTTTTAAACTATAGATGCATGTGTTGTAGTTGACAAGGAAGGCTGAAGCAGCATGTTTATCCAACAGTATATCTAACAGGCTGGTGTGTATCGGACTACTCAGTGTTATATAAGGAAATTGATGTGATGTGGCAGGTTAGTTGATGTTGTTTGCTAATTAGTCTAAAAGGGCCACCGACCCATGATACATTTTCAAAGAATACCAAAAAGTTTTCCTTCAGAACACATAGATGGAGTTGCAGTCTAATATACAGTATTGACTGAAGCTGAGGCTGACTTTACATGCCAGCCACTTATGAACACACAATGAACACACAATGTTTAAATGTAACAAATGTTGTATATGGGATAACACTTTCTGAGTAAAGTAAAGATTCTCATGCTTTTGGGGGTTGAGTCCCTTCCGGGATTCGAACCCACAATCCCAGAGTGAGTCACCTAATCGCCAGCACACAAATTCAGCGATCTAACCCACTCAGCCATCGAGGCTACCACAAAAATGAAAGTCCGACAACTGGTAGTCTAGATCACCTACTTTGTGTACCCCTCTGACATGTGTAAATTAGCACGGCTCCCATGACCGAATGCTATGAACACACAATGCCATTTAGAAAATGGTCAAATGTAACAAATGTTAGAAATGTTTACTCAGAAAGTGTTATCCCAAATATAACATTTGACCACTTTCTAAATGGCATTATCAGTGTGTTTTGGTGCAAGATATGGCATAACAAATATCTGTGTAAAAAACATGAACGTAATTAGACAGCTGTGTGAGAGAGAGACTTGGAGTGATACATGGGTAAGCAACAACTATACACCAGCTCAATGAGTGATAACAACAATACTAAACATAGCAGCATCAGAACCACCATAAATGAAAATGGTTGCAACAATAATGAGAAAAATATATGATATGCATAACAATTTGCTTTAATACACAAAACATGTTGCTGATATGTGGGACTTGATCATATACTACTAAAAAAAGCTTAAGACTACACAATTCTTTCATATTACTATAGTTCACGTCATGACACATATTCTTAACTTTTTGAGTCGTGTATTTAAAACATTTGGTGGTCACGGTGACATTACAGTTAAACATCAATTCTTTTTATACATTTTTTGTACACCTATCCTTTGAAAACTTTATTTAAAATAATTAAGTAACAAATAAATTGCCTCCAAGCTCATATTTTCATAAAATTTGGATGAAAATCTTATTCTTAATTTTTGAAGTTTTGGAAATTGCAGATGCTACTTTCAGTGATGCTACTTTCATGTAATTGAAATAAATTGAGCACAAAAATGACACGAAGCATATAAACGGTAAAAAAGAATTACGATATTAAAAGAAAATATAATCCACTTTAATATATACCCAGTTAAAGAGGATATCCAATTTGCCTGCCACTTTTAGTCTAACAAACACATAATGAAATCTTAAACACTGACCTTCACTCACTCTTTTTACATAACAATACCACTGAGGCACAATCTACTAATGTGTCACTGTAGCATACAATATTTTGCATCACAATTACTCTTAAACAAACAAACATATTAAAATATTTATATTCTGTGATAAAAAATATAAAAAATAACTATGACAGGTAATAGTATATAACCTTCTATATACAACAGCATCTACTGAATCAACATGGACCTATCTATACTGTATTCGACATAATAAGCACCCTGGGCACTCTCAAAATTAGAAATAGGGGACTCTTATCAGAATATTATTTTGGTGAAAAACAACAGGGTTAAAAGATCGTAAATTTCGTGGTTTATGCTGACAGCCTGAAATGTTTATATACGTCAGATATATTTTTCCAGAATCTAATTTCCCACAATTAAGGATGCATATAACACATGTATTATACACGAATAAATAAGTCTTGTGTACATTGATCAAGGGGTGCTAACTGGGATTGTTCACTAGCCAATATATTAGCAAATATCGCCATGGGCGCTTATCAGAGCAGGGCGCTTATTACATCGAATACGGTATATATAACACAGCAGTATTCTTAACAAGCCATTTTAGGTAACAAATAAAGGTGTGGTAAATGACGCCATTATAGATATTCTATATCTCAAAACATTTTGCAGCAATGGATATCAGACGTATACACCAACACAACAATAAACACATAGTTAAGTTTGACAGTAAAGCTTTAACAATCAACTTGTATTTAGGTAACACAGCTTGGTATTCCTCACCACTCTCATCTTGTCCTGGTTTGGCAGGAATTGAATGCCCAACTTGAGTGTCATATATGCCATATAGGATTAACCATAAAGATATAACATTGCATGGCATAGCATTATACGTTATTATTCTCCAACCTTGGACACATACACTGAACCTTGCCACAGACGCAACAAAAAAACAGTGTCATCACTCTGCCCTGCCATGGGGCACATTAGAATCTTTTTGTTCATATAGTAGTGAACATAAATTATAAGAAATAGTTCTAAGGGTCGCTTTATGTCATCAGAATAAATGATTAAATGTGAAATTAACAAACACAGAAAGCCCCTTCTCTGGAAAAATAATCTATGGCACTAATTTTCGAACTCAGTTTGGACAAGTATCTCTTAGATAAGCATGCAAACTTTTGTTCATGTAACTTTAGTAGTTTCTGAGAAAACTTGTCCCCATTTCACACAGTATGCACTAAGTTGAAAAACACGAAGCAAGGGCACTAACTCTGTAAAAAAATAATTTAAGACACCAATTAATCATGACCAGTAATACCAGTGTGTAAAATTTCATTTCTCTAACTTAAATAATTTTGGAGAAAATTTGTTCCCTTTGAGCCGAGGACGGACAGAAGAACGGACAGACAGATGGATGAACTCTGTTCCTGTGTCCCCTGACCCACTTCATGGCGGTGGATAAAAATGATATGGTATTTTTCACAGATGTAACCTTGAATGCTTACATAGTGCCTTGTGAAAGCTATGTGCAACTTTTCTTGTGCAATTCTTGTCGATACGATACCTTAACTATTGGGCAGTTACACCTTACGATACCTTAACTATTGGGCAGTTACACCTTATGGTACCTTAACTATTGGGCAGTTACACCTTATGGTACCTTAACTATTGGGCAGTTACACCTTACGGTACCTTAACTA
Organism: Haliotis cracherodii; assembly: GCF_022045235.1. Lineage (NCBI taxonomy): Eukaryota > Metazoa > Mollusca > Gastropoda > Lepetellida > Haliotidae > Haliotis > Haliotis cracherodii. Next base: position 38,027,304 of record NW_027266265.1, read on the forward strand.
TTGGGCAGTTACACCTTACGATACCTTAACTATTGGGCAGTTACACCTTATGGTACCTTAACTATTGGGCAGTTACTCCTTACGATACCTTAACTATTGGGCAGTAACACCTTACGGTACCTTAACTATTGGGCAGTTACACCTTACGATACCTTAACTATTGGGCAGTTACACCTTACAGTATCTAAACTATTGGGCAGTTACACCTTATGGTATATTAACTATTAGGCAATTACACCTTACGATACCTTAACTATTGGGCAGTAACACCTTACAATACCTTAACTATTGGGCAGTTACACCTTACGGTACCTTAACTACTGGGCAGTTACACCTTACGATACCTTAACTATTGGGCAGTTACACCTTACGGTACCTTAACTATTGGGCAGTTACACCTTACGGTACCTTAACTATTGGGCAGTTACACCTTACCGTACCTTAACTATTGGGCAGTTACACCTTACAATACCTTAACTATTGGGCAGTAACACCTTATGATACCTTAACTATTGGGCAGTTAAACCTTACGATACCTTAACTATTGAGCAGTTACACCTTACGATACCTTAACTATTGGGCAGTTTGGCAAGGACTACAAGACTAGTGCCAATTTCTAATGCTGCATTAGACAGCGGTCTGTAAATAATGCTGTATGTACCAGACAATCCAGTAATTGACAACATGAGCATCGATCTATGCAACTGGAATATGGTGATATGCATCAACCAAGTCACCAATCCAAACGACACGACCCCGTTAGTCGCCTCTTATGACAAGAATAGTCGCCTCTTACTGAAAGCAATGGTTGCTGAAGATCTGTTCTAATCTGGATCTTCATGGTTAGGCTGAAGTTTGGTACATATTCAAGGATTTTGAAGATGTTCTAAACATCACCCTCATATGTCTTATAACAATCTAATATCATTTGCATTACTCCATCATAATGTCCCTGAATTTATGTGATTGTCACAAAAATATAAGTGTCTAAAAAACGGTTTTAAAAGAAGTGAACAAAAGTTGATAAATCCATTTTACCCAGATGCGAATGCTGCACAGGCTGCATGTGAATTTCTGAGTGAGAGGATAAATCTCTTGCACCCCGCTATGACGCTAAAAGCCATGCATTGTTTACGAGTCGATAAAAGTCACGTGACACAGCACAAGTTAACCTCAGATCAATTGAACAGCTGTTTCCTATTGAAAGATAAATTCGCTGTAGCAGTATCACAAGGAATATATGTGGTTATAACACGGGACCCATAAAACCACAGATACCAGTCTTGATACAGCTGCAACTTATTCTCGACCAACGTTATGAACAAATTTGATGTGGCCTGAGGTAGATCTGCTATTTGGCATTCATAATTGTTGCAACAGCAATGGAATGATTTTCACATAATGCCATTAAAACTTATTGTCAGTCAAAACGTTTGCTGTCAGCAAGGTGAGCTAAAAAATGATTAAAACTTGGAAATGTGATCGGGTAGTGGTTGTGATTTTTATCAGTTGTCCTCGTCTGCCATCTCCACACTGTCACTGGCATCCTCAGACACTTTGCTGAGAATCCTGCTAAACTGTGGCTTCAGTGCCAACATCAGCTTCAGTTTCTGAAAAGTATCAAAGAGACCAATTACTCTCGTCTCATCTCTGTGTCAGGAAGAGTGGATGAAGATGTCATAGATTAAAGCATTACTGCTTCTAATTTTCATACCCAAGATGGGGGTAAAGAATCCTGCGTCTTAATTTCTAAATAATTCTCAAACAATTGTATACAATGTAAAAGAGTCACACTGGCAACGACATCTCTAACTACTGTTGACACTTGTCACATAATAACAACCAGTATTTCCACAATGGGGATGAATTCTTCCAGTGAAATATATATTATACATGATATAACTCCTCTTCTTACACCCGTTGTCAGCGTAATAATATCATTAATACTTATCCTCACTGCTTATCTCATCTCATCTCATCTCATCTCAGTCTTTGCTGTGTTCACAAGAACTGAAAAAATATCTCACCCGAACACACTCCTCAGAAAGTGCAGCCGCACCGGAGGCATGTGACCAAGCCGGTATACTCATCACTCTCTCCACTCCTCCATTAATGGTCGAAACACGAATACTGGAAACAGGGATGGCTGGGTGGGCACTATAGCGTATGAGTCGGGATAAGTATAAATTTACATAGTAAAACAGGAGGCATGGACTCTCGATCGGTGGTTGAATCTGGTGTAACCGAAATCTGTGGCATGTATTTCTGACATTCTGGCAGCCGTGGCTAAAGGCTGTAGAAATAATGTTTTCTGTATCAGTTGTTCGAATAAGTTTCTTCTAGAGGTTGGTAAGCGTCACTGGTAAGATGCTTCAGGACTATATTTAAGTCCCAGGGTTGGGCTTTGAATTTCTTTCTTTGATCTTCTAGTCTGTAAGATCTTAGGATATCAGTTCAGGATTTCTCACAGTGATGAGTATTCTGGCTTGGTCACAAGCTTCTGGTGTGGATGTGAGAGAACACAGCACAGGAGTTTCCACTAACTTTTCAGAATGAGATGAGATATTATCATAAGCACCTAGTATGAGGATAAGGAAAAATTATAAATATTAAGGTTTGGTAAATGCAAGGTAAATATATATATGCATATATGTACCAGTATATATTTTAAAGAAACAGTGACAACAAAAGCACCACACTAGTTATGTATGTTTTCCAAACTATAGTGTGTGTGTGTGTATGTGTGTGTATGTGTGTGTATGTGTGTGCATGTGCATGTGTCTGTCAATAATAGCACTATCTATCCAACGGGTCCACTGTTTCAGACGAACAGGCCCATGCAGCACATTTTTAACAAATTGTTGTTTAATGTCGCACTCATTATATCCTGCTATTGTGATTTATTTTGCGAGCAAAACACCACCCAATGAAACAATTAGACCTGAGTGTAAACCGCCAGTCCCTCAGATCTCCACTAGTTTCAGGCTTGTGGATTTGTAGTGGTGTCTAGCCCTGCAGTCTCACCTCGTCGTTGTACTGGAAGATTCGGTGGTCTATTTTGGGGGCCAGGTAGCACTGCTCCGCCTCTGCCTCATGGATGCTCTGTTGTCTCACCAGGGGGTAGGGCTTGTGAACCTGATCCATGCTGGCCTGTCTCACCATGGAGGTCTTCCTGTAGTTGGCCACCACAAATGTTATAAATAAGTCAAACATTACATGACTGTAGGCTACCTTTCAATTAATCACTCTTTATTTCTGCACCATAGAAGTCACAGACCCAGACAACAAAGGCAGTCTGCGACTTTAGCCACCAGTCCACAATCCCAGTCTGCTAAATTTCTGTTCGGTTAGTATAGCCAATAATAATCCATTTGTAATACTGAAATCTCCTGAACATAATGCCAAGAGTCAAGTTCAGGTTTGTCGACTGAAAGCCATTTGGCACAGGCTGGAAAGATATAAGTTCTAATTACGAGAGTCTATGAAAGAATGGTTTTCCTACTCACACTGACATTATAATTATACAGTGACTAATGTTGCAAAGTTTCACTGCTAGAGGAATTTAACCGAGAGTCAGGTTTAAAAACACTCAGGACACAGTAATATTCTGATACATAATCTTTCCTCCATCGTCAATACTTCCCACATTTGTGTACAGTATCTTCCTTCATCAGCTGTGAATCCATGCAGCCGCTATGTACAGTTATAGTGATGTGTGCCCTACTCCCGTCCCTATAACATTGTGTGAACCCTACCATTGCTGACAGTGAGTGAGTGAGTGAGTGTGGTTTTACGCAATAATATTCCAGCAACATCTCTGTGGGGGATGCCAGAAATGGGCTTCACATATTGTACCCATGTGGGAATTCGAACTCGGGTCTTTGGCGTGGCAAGCAAACACTTTAACCACTAGGCTACCGCTCCACCACACACTGTCAGTTGAGAAACATTACCCTTTATGCAATGTAATCTACGCACTAAATGATCTAAGCACTTGCTGGCTTCCCTCTGGCTCAAAAATGGTGATTTCACAGCAAAGCAGTCCTATTAAGAGGTGATGGAGGGATGTTGTGTACTCAAGTATACATGTGAAATATTGACAATGCCTTTCCTAGTACTACAATGTATTCAGAATTGAAATGACCTTCTACCCATTGCCTTACAATGTTATATATGCATTGTCTTGTAGGGGTGTCACGATAAATCAAAATATCAATATATTGTTATTGGGAAGCACTTTAAGTCAATAAATCGATTGTTAAATCAGTTTCCGATCAATAGTATCGATTTCAGTTAGGAATATCGATAGTTTCGATTGTATTAATACATCAATTAATTACATGCAATGCTGTACAAATTTGTTTTTCTTTCGAGTGGTAGTAATTTACACATGAATTTTCTTTTTTCTTAAATTATTTGGGTAAAAAAATAACAAATCAGTCATATCTCAAAATTTACTTTTTATTTGTTGTTATTGTTATCACATTCAAAGGAAACTTCAGTTCCAAGATTTAATTCAACTCTAAAATCCATCTAAAATGATACACTGAAAACTATCGATATTTATCGCAATATTTGCTTGCAATATCAATAGTTATCGTAATAGTTTCTTTAAATATCAATAGTTATTGCAATAGTGATTTCCAGACCAATAGTCACCCCTATTGTCTTGATCATTGATCTGACAATATGATTTGATCTAGCACTAATAGTGAGTGAGTGAGTACCAGTATGTTTTTACACTGCTTTTAGCAATATTCCAGCAATATCACGACGGGGGACATCAGAAATGGGCTTCACACATTGTACCCATGTCGGGAATCAAACCTGGGTCTTTGACGTGACGAGTGAATGCTTTAACCAACAGGCTACCCGACCGCCCCTCTAGCACTAATAAAAACAAAAAGACCTAACTTCAAATCTGGATCAGTAATATCAACAGTTATATCTTGCTCAATTGTAGTGTACAAATGCTTTGACAGTCACCCCTAGTGTGCATAAAATAAGGTCTAAAGTACAAAAAATTTCTGAAGGGCACAGGTGAACTAGTCATCTAATGCCCCGCAATTTGCAGATTTGCATCCCTATGAAATCTAGGATCATGGTTCAAATCCTGGTCACTCCCAATACCATACCCATGCTCATGGGTTTCACCAAGTGGTAAACATGTGACACCTGCACCATTTCCGGCTTTCCTCCCACATAAGTTGACACACTGTAATATAACTGTAATACAGTTCAAAGCGGTGTTACACCCAACCCACTCACTCACAGCATTTCATGGATGAGACAAATCTGAACTGTACATACCTAGCTAGACACAAGAGACTCTGTCTGTGTCCCGACTTGCATGGTTTCTGCCCCTTGTAGATCTTCACAGAGTCGAAGTGGTTGTTGACGGTCGTCGATAGAGACTGACACTGTTCAGCAGACACCTGCAAGTTGTACGAGTAATGTACATACTTCAACCCACACAAAGTGGTGTCAATATTTAAGGGAACACGAATGCCAATTCCAGACGTTTACAGAGGCCAGAGTGCATTCTGAGAGCATTTAAAGACATTGTTAAAATACTATGGCCAAATGAAGGTGAATAATCATAATGGTGTTTGCAGTGTTTGAAATTAAAAGGGGTATTGGGCATTGGGATACTCCAGGAGTATTTGAAGTTGGGGGCCCCAAAATCTTTAACTTTTAACATTAGGCTAAAAAAAAAAAAGTCTTGGTTCTCAGGCACTGGCCACATCATCATAAAGTTCATTGTTTTTGGTTTCATTTTCAATTTTTTTGTGCATTGTGTATTAGGATTTTTTGATTTTTTTGAAAATGGAAATAAAAACAAAACGTGCGGCAGACTTAATGCTGATGCGGTAGGTGCCTGAGAACCAAGACTATTATTTTTTTTAGCCTTAGGTTGTTTTTTTTAGGGTTATGATAAGAGCCCCCTGATTTACAGAATGTACATATACAACATTTCATTTAAAAAACCAATGGCCATTAATTGGTGTTTAAAAAAACGCTGCCATGTCAGATTCAAACCTCTTGAATAGATTTAGGTGTGATCATTCGGAACAAGTTTTATCTTCAATGTAAAAAGTGTGTGTTTCAATCTGATTTGTAGAATACATTGTTGAAGGGATTAAAAACACTTTTCATTGCATTTTCATACAGGTATTTTTGTTGATGGTGACATTTTTTCTCGGTCCCAATTTGAAAGATCTATCATTTGGTATATCTACGAGATTACATGTTTTATTTTCTCTGCATTCTGCTAACCTAGCAGTTCATTGTAAGGTTTTAGTTTTGTTTGTTGTTTAATGCCACACTCATCAATATTCCAGCTATATGACAGCGGTCTGTAAATAATCGAGTCTGGGCCAGACAATCCAGTGATTGATATCATGAACATCAATCCACGCAATTGGTTTTGGTTTGGTTTGTTGTTTAACGCTACACTCAGCAATATTCCAGCTATATGACAGGGGTCTGTAAATAATCAAGTCTGGGCCAGACAATCCAGTGATTGATATCATGAGCATCAATCCACGCAGTTGGTTTTGGTTTGGTTTGTTGTTTAACGCTACACTCAGCAATAATCCAGCTATATGACGACGGTCTGTATATAATCAAGTCTGGGCCAGACAATCCAGTGTTTGACAGCATGAGCATCGATCCACGCAATCAGGATACGATGACAAGCATCAACCAAGTCAGCAAGCCTGACCACCCGATCCCGTTAGTCACCTCTTACGACAAGCATAGTTGCCTTTTACGTCAAGTATGGGTTGCTGAAGACCTATTCTACCCCGGATCTTAAGGGTCTTTGTACATGAGCATTAGTACAAATCTCACCACTATCTCACAGGTCTTGAACACATCGTAGCCATCCTTCCCTGTGGCGATGTACTCCTTGGTACACAGAGTGTACACCTGAAGGAGAGACAGCTTCATTATTACACAGGATACATGGCACCGATAAAACTGACATATTATCTATGTGGCCGATATAGTTGGTAAGCACGTTAGGTTTAATGCCATCACAGCTTGTCGCCTTGCCAAGTCACAGACTTTCATTTTAACAAATTTTGTGAAGCCCATAAGTATGGATGTGGTGCTGACAAATCTAGGATATGGAATAAGTCAGTTCTTGTATTTGAAGCCAAAATTGTCAGTTCCCAGTAGCGCCAAGGACACAACTCTGTACAGCATATTAAGGCCTCTTTTGAAATAAGATATTGACTCAAGTGACAAAAGAAGATTTTTTTTTATTGAAATGCACTGTTATTATTATTGTACATCCTTCTGAATGTCAAGTATTCCTGTTGCATCTTCACAATGAGGGAGTTTACACATTCTCCTGTACTTTTGACAATGCTGCCACAAGTTCCCTACATAGTCTAGCTTGGAGGAATTCCCTCTACACATTCACCATGCTGGAGTCTACACGTTCCCTGGGGGTTTGACAGATAACATGGCCAAAAGTTCCTTACCCTGTCCAGCTCAAGGTATCCACCTTGTACCTTCACCAAGCGGGAGTCCACACGTTCCCCTGGAGGTTTGCTGGGGTCAAATCCAAAAACCATCCCTGACACCTGAGGGAAGCGCCCCTCCAGTTTGGGGTACTTAGACACCCCGTTCTCTAGAGCCTGATGGAGCTGGGATCCTGGGAAAGGTGGAGAAGGTGATATAGAAAATATATAAATAGTTACCATGTACTTAGTGATCATATACTATTTTATATCAAATATAAAACCACTATTTCATCAACTTAGTGCCATAACTTCTTTCTGTTTGCCACTATGAAACTTTTTTTTCCCGAGACATGTGTAAGAAAATACATAATAAATAAAAATTTGTCTTTTCGTGTCAAATAACATGTTTAACACATCTCATGACATTTTCAATCTTTGATGCACCACTCAGGAAAATATAAACTTTGTCAGCATAAGATAAGCCAAAAATTCACTCTATGTTTCTTTCAATGTGATAATTACTAATGGCAATTAACAATCAAGGCAAAGGAAAATTTTAAATCTGAGTGTAATTGCCTATGAGAACAATTTACTGTAAACTGAAGTCTGTACTTAGTGTGTGTGTTAGTTACTGTTGTTTAATGCTAGTCAATTTTAATGACATAATTAATGTAATGACAGGCCATCTCACTACCAGATGGTAATCACTCTGTAATCACTAGGCATAGGTATACATAGGTATAAATGTGCTTATTTATTGTGACCATTTGTGGAAAGTATAGTGAGAGTAATCTGAAAAATTGTCACTTCTAACCGAAGCTGACTCAAATTACATAGATTGGCTACTGGTCTGGCACTATTGTCACCCACTGTGCATAATGACCAAGTGATGATGTGCTTGGTCTTCTTTACCTATCCCTTCTAATAGGCTTGTGCACCAATAGTTGCGGTAACCGTATATCTGTGCTGCTGCCTATAATCATTTTGTCTGTTTGTTGTTTAACGCCACACTCAGCAAATTTTCAGCTATAAGACAGCGGTTTGTAAGTAATCAAGTCTGGACCAGAAAATCCATTGATTGACATCGTGAGCATCAATCCACTCAATTGGGTTTGGGTCTTCTTTGAAATGAGGAGCCGAGCAATTTGATATTGATCAGGCTAGTCGCCTCTTATGACAAGCAAAGTCGCCTTTTACGGCAAGCATCGGTTGCTGAACACCTATTCTATCCCGGACCTTCACGGGTCTATAATCATTATGATATTGACTTGTCCCTACATAGCAGCAAGTCAATATCAAAATCGTTTATTGGGAGCAGCACAGAAATACAGTTACCACTACTAGTTTCACAATACACCTGTTGCTAGTAATCTCCACACCCACCTGTGACTTTAAGAACCACCAGCGGATCAACGAGAGGCAATATGGTGAGAAGATCCCTGATTTTGAAGACTCCTTTTGGATGTATTTTGTCAGATCTGAAAGTCCCTGAGTTGAGCAGTGCTATTTCAGCCTTGGTTGCTGTCAGCATGATGTCCATCACAAAATTACCTACATCAAAACAAACATTATCATGTACATCTACTATTATCATTTACAAACAATTGTTTGTCCCTTCTTTGAACAGTGTTTTAACATATATTTTATCTTTACAAATAAAATTTGATCTTTTAAAAATAGTGCCACAACAATGTAGCTCACCTGGATATGTAGGCAACAGCGTTACGTGTCAACAAAGACAGCCACAACAAAAAATTCTGCAACACTGATATTTACACAAAAACATAATGTATAAATACTGAGGATTTAAAAAAAACCCACTAAACATTTGACTCCAGGATATTTTAATTCATATTATGTTTCTATGTCTCCTTGCAGTTTTACCTCTGCACACATGCAACTATGACAGCAAAAGTAAAGACGATGTTAGTACCTTGAGAACATTGAATGAGTGAGGATATTATGGAGTGCTCAAAACAAACCAGTGACTGATAGTGTGAGAACTGATGTGACATCACAACTGAAGGTCACCCATTGCCATAGAAACCAAGTTGTTACCCATTAATATTTTTAACAAACTGCTTATCCCCTGAGGCATGTCTTCTTGAGGAAAGTTTGTTTGTTTGTTTGTTGTTTAATGCCATACTCAGCATTGTTGCAGATATATGACAGTGGCATGTAAATAATTGATTCTGGATCAACCAATCTAGTGATTGACATCATGAGCATCAATCTATGCAAGTGGGATACGATGATATGCATCAACCAAGTCACTGAGTCTGACTGCCTCATCCCTAAGTCGCCTCTTTGCGGGGCCTTAGAAAAGTAATAGTACAGCAACATCAACACAATAGTTATCATTGGTAATAATTCTAGGAATTCTACCTCTATTACATCATTGCCATAAATCCTGTGTTTTGGTTGCAACCACACTATAACTAAATCTTCAGATTTTAAATAGAAGTCCTCCTCACTGTTAGACCTTGGACCGTGGTCTAGTGGTAGATTGTCCGCCCAGAGAGTGGAAGGTCCGGGGTTCGATCCCCAGCCGGGTCATACTAAAAGACGTTGAAAGATGGCACTTTTGTTACCCTGTCTGGGGCTCGGCATTAAGGGTCTAAAACAACAACTGGTAGGCTTGGAGTCAGTATAAGTCTGTCAGTCAGTGTCTGAGTGGTTTATTCATGGTATCTCAGTGGGCTAGCACTATAAATCGGCATCAGTCTGGACTAGTACAAGCAGCCAATCTCACACACATGCATGCACGTCACTATATATGTGCAATAATCTTTGACGCGATGTTACACCCCATTTCACCTCACCACACTGTCAACTACAACTACAAACTAGTTGTTCCTGGAATAGCACCAGTAGCTTGACAGCTCTTCCGTGCGCAATCCTCACTTCTTCCCAAAACATAAAAACACTAGAGGATTTTTGTTTTGCTTTTGTTTTGTTTTTTGTTTAATGCCGCACTCAGCAATACTCCAGCTATATGATGGCGGTCTGTAACTAATCAAGTCTGGACCAGACAATCCAGTGCCTTTTATGGCAAGCATGGGTTGATGAAGACCTATTCTACCCCGGATCTTCACACAGTTGTAACAAGTATATAACAATGTCACTCAAAGAATAGGAATTACACAATAGGCATCTGGTGAGAATCCCAGACATGATCGCAAAGAGTCCACCAGGACAGATAATGACGTTTGTCAGCGTATTTGTGTAAAATACGCATCAGAAATGCAGAATTACGCAGTAAAATATCATCCAAGCGTATCAAATACGCAACGAACATTACAGATATGCTACAAAAATAAAACTTGTACGTATCATCACAATATTGTATATTGTATCATCACAATACCCTGCGTATACGATTAGCAAATCAGCAACTTATTTTGAAATTATAAACAGGCATTCCGTCAACCTTGCCAAACTCCACGATGACAGTTACATCATGATCATTTGCCATAACTCTTTCTTGTGGAAGTATCATGGTATTTTTGAGTCCTATAAAGCTCTTGAACCCACACGAAACCAGTTTGCAGGGACTAGATGAATAGTGTTTTTGAATATTTAACTTAAATACCCACATGTGTAAAAACTAGTGGGTAACAGAAATTTGAATACGTAGATAGAATTACTGATACCCAATGATTTTAAAATGCATGGGTAAAATACCCACAACACCAAAAGCTTATCTGGAGCTCTGGGTAATTACCGGCACACTGTATGGTACAGGGGTTATTTTATTGTGTGCTTGTAGTTTAACACTGCACTTGGCAACATGCAGTGTTAAATAACAAAAGAGACTATGTGGTGTGAATGTAGCATGAAACCATGTGCTTGTTTGTTTGTTTGTTTGTTTGTTTGTTTATTGTTTAACACCACACTCAGAAATATTCCATCTGTATGACGGCAGTATGTAAATTATTGAATATGGACCAGACAATCTAGTGATTGACAACATGAGCATGGATCTATGCAATTGGGATCCTGTTAGTCGCCCCTTACGACAAACCTAGTGGCCATTTACGGCAAGCATGAGTTGCTGAAGACCTATTCTACCCCGGATCTTCACGCGTCTATTAAGTACAAACACTTCTATTGCCAAGGGAACTGAAAACATTTTTTGGGTGTACACAGTAACCCGTACCCCACAGCATTCTTTCCTAGTTTTCATTATTTGGTATGATTTTCTATTTTCATTAAATTTCACTGCCGGACAGTGTGACAGTGTGACAGCTGACATAAGCAGCCACTCAAAAAGCTCTAACTGTCAAAGGTGCTGTTAGTTAATCACAACATTTCAAAATTCTACATCAAAAACTACCCCGCAAACAATTGTTAGACATAAAACAGACAGTGACAAAAAATATCTCCCTGCACAAGTGTTTAGCAACAGATGTGCAGAAACATATAAAATCATACCACTTCATTGAGTGTCCCCCAAAATGTGTTGTGCTGGGAAACAAATAAACAGAATAGGCATACTATTGGCATATACTACACATAAAAAATTAATAGAGCACATAGTCAATTTCAACCTACCAGTACTATTTTGTGAACTGAAAATATGACATACTGAAAAGTCTGTGATTAAAAGTTCATTTCTCTGCTGCTCTTAGTTTTCTTTTGTTTGTTGTTTAGCGTCGCACTATTCCAGCTACATGGTGGTGGTCAGTAAATAATCATGGACCAGACAATCCAGTGACTGACATCATGAGCATCAATCTACACAATTGGGATAAATGACATGCATCAACCAAGCCAGCGAGCCTGACCACTCGATACCATTAGTTGCCTCTTACAACAAGCATGGGTTACCGAAGACCAATTCTAACCTGGAATCTTCACAGGTAGACTACTCATAACATCAAGTTTATAGATGATAGAACATTTGGATACCAAGGATACACTTGTCCCTATTTCACAAAGTGATCATAGCTGAAAATAAGCATCTTCCTGAGGCAAGAGCATCCACTAGCCTTTTTATCAAAGTCTTGTTTCCACCCTTGACACATCAAGCCCACTTTCCTGTGCTAATTATGATTAGACTATTGCACATATGAATAGTCCAATCAGAGAATGTTTCATAAAATCAACATCCACGACTGGTACACCTTCATATGAAAGTGACTTTCTGCTGGAATATGTCTTTTCATCTTTTAAACCCCCCAACGATTGCCTATGTTTTTGTGTCAGGTATGAAATCGCAAATGTTTTCATTGTCTGATCGACCTGGTCGTAGCCTATGGTAGTCACCATCTTTGTGAAGCTATACGAGTTAAGAACAGCAATCTGATTGGATATCGCGTTTTCATTACAAAGGGCTCAACTCGTGAACTACGCAAGGTGGTTCCAGGGTCGAGCCAAGAAAAGTGGCCTTGGTGTGGCAAGGGTAGAAACTAGGCTTTGATATAGGCCAGTGGACACGCTTGCCTCGGAAGACAGAAAATAAGAGGAACATCATACACAAAAGCAGTGTATCTTGAACAAAGTACAGCGATAGACATCTACCAGTCAAACTATCCTGTTCTGGCAAGGGTAGAAACTAGGCTTTGATATAGGCCAGTGGACACGCTTGCCTCGGAAGACAGAAAATAAGAGGAACATCATACACAAAAGCAGTGTATCTTGAACAAAGTACAGTGATAGACATCTATCAGTCAAACTATCCTGTAATAATAAGAGGAGATAACTCTACTCACCTAGATTAGTCTCCTGGGTACGTATATTCTGGAATCGGCCATCCATCTCCACTGCCATCTCCCCCAGCTCCTCATCCATCCTGGACCCCACAGCCTCTGAAGAAATGGTAACAGTGAGTGAGTATGGTCCATCAACACTTTTAACAGTATTCAAGCCACGTGACAGTAAGGGAAACTCATGATGAAACCAAGTTTCACCAGTACGAGACCCCACCTCTCCTTAAGCATTTGTTAAGCAATAAAAGCTTTACTTGGTGGCACAGACCAACAAATAACATCCCACAATGAATAAATATCCCCAAAGCAGCACAATTCTTTTACTCAGAATTGAGCCTGACATTTCAGATGTTTGTAAAATTATACATCAAATTCTTAATCATTGGAAAACAAACGGAAAACAGAAACCTAAAGTATGCAAAAGAAATGTACCTGTTGTTACTCTACAACAGGTACACACAGTGAGTGAGTGAGTGAGTGAGTGAGGGAGGGAGGAGGGGAGGGAGGGAGGAGGGGAGGGAGGTTTGATGCCACTTTTAGCAATAATCCAGCAATATCATGGTGGGGGACACCAGAAATGGTCTTCACACATTGTACCCATGTGGGAAACAAACCCTGGTCTTAGGTATGGCGAGCAAACACTTTAACCACAAGGCTAATTAAGTGGCAATAGAATTATTTTCAATAGAGCATCCAAAGCAGGAGGTTTAATTAAGAATTGACTTTCACTTTGGAGTATGAATCTTCAAAGACTGACGGCCACACTGTATGAACGTCGGCGCATGCGACAACGGTCATATAATCTGTGGCCCTCAGTATAAGAAGGCTCCTACTCCCAATGAACTCACACAAATATGAAAGTTAATTCAAAGAATTTTTTATAGCACTTTTCTATACCTTGGGGGATGTAGCGCTAAATCTATACATGTGACTTGTTTACACTGACAGCCATACAACAACAAGCTGTATCACGGAGATAAAATAGTTCCCTAAAGAGAGAGGTGCCATGAGCGTATGTATGCTCAGCTTGTTTATCATGCACATCTGTTGTAGTTTGTTTACAACAAATGCATTCAAATAATACCATCTTTGGGTGCGAAAGGTCTGTTAAGAACGACACAGGTAAGTCAGTCACAATGACAGTGAGTTGTAATACATTCACATCAAATACAAGATGTCAATATGGCCGGCACGATAAACGTGACAGGAGCGATTTCAGAAGTTGTTAATTAACTTCTGGCGGTTACATGTGTTAGTCATGATTGATCAGTTGGCCGATCATTGAAAGGTGATAATAAAGATCTGACAAATACATACTAAGGTAATTTCATAGATTGCTGTGGACTGTAACTGTCAGTCTAGACACGGACCGCGTCAATACTAAAATAGTGGATGTGCATTTCTATGTTTTGTTCACTATGGGTCGCAGCGAGGCTATTGGTGAATAGTCATGCAGTCAGACTCTCTGACGATTCTCAATGTAAGCTGAATTCAAGATTATAGGATCTAGATGATCAGAAACAATGCTTTTGTATGTATTCATGCAAGGGAATTCCCCGGGGTTTCAATAGGAATGTGGAAGTAGTCCGAATGTAGGATGAAACCAGTAATATAAATAATGGCTTATTTATTACTGGCTTCATCCTTTGTTTATGTCACTGACCACCGATGATTGTCATCACTACCCTTGTGTGTACATAACAGGTTTCTCTACTCCAGTATAACAATATCTACTCTACTGTATAAACATTGCCTCCTACTATATATATACTTGCCTACTACACTCTGTATCCGTGTGCGACATACACTTGCAGTCGGAAAGCGCACATTAAATCTCCAATATAAGTAAGTAAGCACTCTGTATATCACTTGCTTGATGACGGTGTTAGAACCTACACTGAAATATTGCTCTTAATTGTAATAAAGAAGTTGTTCATCCATAAATTCTTATCCTACTTAGTACTCCAACTTCTAAATGCCTATCAAAGAAGTCACTCTGGATGTCTCAAACTCTCATCCGACTATCAACTCACCAAGTTTACTATCCACAATCTCCTTCACGAGGGGATCTTCAGGTATACTAGAGTCTAGATCCACTCTCTGGATGTCGAACTCTCATCCGACTATCAACTCACCAAGTTTACTATCCACAATCTCCTTCATGAGGGGATCTTCAGGTATACTAGAGTCTAGATCCACTCTCTGGATGTCAAACTCTCATCCGACTATCAACTCACCAAGGTTACTATCCACAATCTCCTTCATGAGGGGATCTTCAGGTATACTAGAGTCTAGATCCACTCTCTGGATGTCAAACTCTCATCCGACTAGCAACTCACCAAGTTTACTATCCACAATCTCCTTCATCAGGGGATCTTCAGGTATACTAGAGTCTAGATCCACTCTCTGGATGTCTCAAACTCTCATCCGACTAGCAACTCACCAAGTTTACTATCCACAATCTCCTTCATCAGGGGATCTTCAGGTATACTAGAGTCTAGATCCACTCTCTGGATGTCAAACTCTCATCCGACTATCAACTCACCAAGGTTACTATCCACAATCTCCTTCATGAGGGGATCTTCAGGTATACTAGAGTCTAGATCCACTCTCTGGATGTCAAACTCTCATCCGACTATCAACTCACCAAGGTTACTATCCACAATCTCCTTCATCAGGGGATCTTCAGGTATACTAGAGTCTAGATCCACTCTCTGGATGTCTCAAACTCTCATCCGACTATCAACTCACCAAGTTTACTATCCACAATCTCCTTCATCAGGGGATCTTCAGGTATACTAGAGTCTAGATCCACTCTCTGGATGTCTCAAACTCTCATCCGACTAGCAACTCACCAAGTTTACTATCCACAATCTCCTTCATCAGGGGATCTTCAGGTATACTAGAGTCTAGATCCACTCTCTGGATGTCGAACTCTCATCCGACTATCAACTCACCAAGTTTACTATCCACAATCTCCTTCATCAGGGGATCTTCAGGTATACTAGAGTCTAGATCCACTCTCTGGATGTCAAACTCCCACCCATCTCCTGTCCTCGTCACTTTGATGTTGCTGAGATTCCGGAAGTCAGTACCACTCTTCACAATGTACGTGTTGTTGACCTGTACAACAGAGAGTGTTGCATGCTAGTGTAGCGGCTAGTGTAGCGGCCGTGATGGGATTCGAACCAAGGACCTTCTGACCTGATCTGTTCACATGACCTAAGAGGTTAACCCCGTCAGCAAGCTTACAAGGTAAGGATGTCATCTGTGGGATGACTCCACGCCCTGATACATACTCCCCCGTCAACAGAAGGCACATCCCCGGCCGCATAGAAGGGTACTGAAGCATATTTTGCTCAAATCTAATATGAACGTGCTCAGCCCCACGTTGGGCGCCAATGTAGAGGCCATAAAATTTCAGAGTCCCATGATAGGATTCGAAACACGGACCTTCTGATCCGAGGTCGGACGCCTAGTCCACATGACCAAAGAGGTTAACCCTGTCAGCAAGCTGACATGGTAAGGATGTCATCTGTGGGATGACTCCACGCCCTGCTACACTAGCATGATAGAAAAAATTCCTGACAAAGATTTTTCTGTATATTTATATATTTCATCACATACGACAAGCATAGTCACCTCTTTACGGCAAGCATGAGTTGCCTGAAACCTATTCTCTACCCGGATCTTCACAGGTCTATGAGTAACGTCCCACCTCATAGGGGAAGAACGTCATACAATCAACCAAGTAACTGATGCTGACGACCCCATCAGTCATCTCTTATGACAAGCAATAGTGTACATCTTCCCAAGGGCAAGAGAGTTCAGTTAACTGCAGGGATGTAAGCAGGTTTTCAACACACACAAAAGAGGAAAACTGTAAGGGGGTCTGAGGGCATGCCAGACATTAAACAATTGATTCCATTTTAAGCAATTTCGTGCAGTTTGGACAACATTCACAACATTCACATCATCCCAATTAAATAAGTACTTTTAAAAAATTGGGCACAGCTTCCGCGCATCCTGCTCCCCGCCAGGTCTGGGAGCAATACCATATTAGTGACTCCAAGGTGACCAGTGCTTGTTTTAGCTCCTAAATCCTGAGAACCAGACAGGGTAACAACAAGAACCATTTTTTAACGTCTTTGGTAACCATGATGCGTACGGGGATCGAACCCGACCTTCCACTCTCCGGCCACTAGGCCACGGAGGCGGTCTATTCTCACATGATCTCCCCAGGGATATTCAGCAATGCAGTGTGTTTACCATCTCTACTCCATAGTCATGGTCATGGCCTCCCAGGATGATGTCTATATCTGGAACACTTTCTGCCAGCCGGCGGTCATTTGGCCATCGCATGTGGGTCAGTGCTATAACCATGTCACAGCCTTGCTGGAAAAGTGATTCACAGACAAATAGCACAACAAATAATAATATACCAAACATTCTTAGACATTGTCACAATTTGACGTTTACTTTGATTACGCTCGCAAAAAAATAATCTTTTGCAAACTCTAACATGACTTACAGTTAATATGAAGAAGCTGGCATACATTCACCACTATTTGTAATGGAGACTAGTAATGACCATCAAATGCATTCTGGAAATATTGGCTGATGTGTCTCATAGTTCAACATACAGCCCTGAGAAAGTGTTATGGAAACCATCCTAACTGACATGGTTAAGAACGATTCAGAACTCTCATAATGTCAGTGCTGTCCAACAGCATTTTTCCTGAATGGAGATGTATCTCAAAGTATAAATCACACATGCTTGCTGCCCAAGAGACATACGTCATACATCAAAAAAAAAAAGATAAAAGCCTGCGACAGGTGGACCTCAAAATGATATTAAATGATTTTTGATTAGTCACAATCTCAGTAAAATCAGATCTTTTACTCTGATATGATGGCTCTCTGCATGAAGATGTCAGGTGAACTTTCTAATCAGCCAAGCAATGTCAAGGCTTCTAATGTTTGCTGCAAGGAGCAAAGCATTCAGACCAGCATATGTTTGTTTGTTGTTTGTTGTTTAACGCAGCACTCAGCAATATTCCAGCTATATGACGGCAGTCTGTAAATAATCAAGTCATGACCAAACAATCCAGTGATTGACATCATGAGCATCGACCCACGCAATTGGGATACAATGACATGCATCAACCAAGTCAGTGAACCTGACCACCCGATACCATTAGTCGCCTCTTACGATAAGTATAATCGCCTTTTACGGCAAGTACGGGTTGATGCAGACCTATTCTACCCCAGATCTTGATGGGTCACCAGCAAATGTAGACAATAAAGGCTGCTTCCGATGTTTCTTAATACTATGGCATCTACATCCAAAAGAGAGGACCATTGAAGAAAGGAACAGTTGTGTTCTGCGTGTTTCTTTTGTTAAAATCGAAATTTTCAAATCGAGGTGGGAAACAAATGTAGCTGACTTGTTTTAGAAAGCTGACATCTGATTGCCTCAAGAATCCACACATCCCGTATATTGATTGGATGGTCAAAGTTTGCTCAGTGTTCACCTGACCCACGTCCTCTGGAGGTGGTGTTTTCAATCATAAAAGACTAATTTTTATATTGCTAGTATTTCAACACCACTCAGGACCATGCTCAAATTGCCCCAGTCACTGGATCAGTGTGCACTCAACAATCATTCTCAGCTCCCTGGGGAGTATACAACCCAAGCTGCCTGTTAGGCGCTAGAAGGTTAACAACCACATTGCCATCTCATCCTACCGGGTACCCATTCATGGCTGGGTGAACAGAGACACATTTTCGAACAAAGTCCCTTGCCCAAGGAGAGGCCACATGTGTTACATGTGCTTCAGTGTTGGAGGAGATCGAAGCCCTAAAATAGTAAAAACTCTCAGGAGCCAAGCTTGGTCACCCATCCAAGGACTCTCCGCGACTGACCTTGCTTTTCTTCACCTAATTTGTGACCTGTGCACTGTGCACAGTACCACATGCCACCACATTCAGGGAGGTATCGTATTGGCATAAAAGATCTATTCTTAATGAGACTCCATAGTTAACATTTAGGTTGATGGTCGGTTTTCCAAGGAAGATGAATGTTCTGTGACCCCCACCCACCTCTTTCTTCAGGAGGCTGGTGAGTCTCTGACCCTCGGTGACAAAGTCTAGGTATGTGACATCCTCGGGGTCAAGGGTCGCCAGTGTCTCTATCCACTCCTCCTCCACCAAACCAACAAAGCCAATCTGGAACAGGTCAGAGTTATGTCCCTTTATAATCATCAGCCAATGTCTTCTTTGAGAGGCATGTAGAAGTTGGAGTTCTAAGTAAGGATACGATAAATGGATGAAGATATATCTTATCCTTACATCCGCCAATAAACAACTATCAAAATAGAAATAATGTAATCAGTGTTTAAAGTGATACAAGTGTTTAAATAACATTAAGTCATAGGCCCCTCCCTTTAAGAGCACTAAACATGCCTAGTGAAGAAGGAGCTGGGTAGGTTAAATGAACATATGCTTTACACTGCCATTTGCGGAGCTAATTCCAGAGGTGAGATAAGGTGAAATGGGGTTTAACGTCGCGTCCAAGATTATTGCACTTATATAGCAACGTGCATGTACGTGTGTGTGTTTGTGTGGCTGCTTGTACTAAAGTATTCACAGAAATGAAAAAAAACTGTTTTTTCGACCTCATATCTTAAAAAAATGCAGTTAATATACAAAATATGTAAATATTCAAACAAATAAATTAGTACTAATTGGGCCGTGGCACAACACAACAGCGTATCAAATGTTTTTATGCCTTTTTACACGTAAAAGTGTGTAAAAATGTGAATAAAACAGACTATTGTGAAACAGGGCATAACCAGGTGTAAGCAGATCAAGGTGACCTATGACACCTTGATGACAGGTGAGAACAGGTGCATAAAGCCTATAGTCTGTTTCTGCTATGTCAATTTGGACTTAGTTTTATTTTTGAATGTTGAAAGTGCCGACAAATTACCTCCTGTAAAGTACATTTTGTATTGTTCACTGAGATCAAACTAGCAAATCCAGACTAGTACTTTTCGAGTTGTTTTGTTATTTCGTATTTACAGGTACGTAACACTTTGTGTCGATTTTTAAATTGAGAAAAACAGTTTTTTTTCATTTCCGTGAGTACTTTAGTCCGGACTGATGCCGATTCATAGTGCCAGCTCACTGATACACCATGTCGCAGTTTAACATACACAATTTTTAAAAGTATCCAGAAGGCTAAGAATCTGATAAATGGTAAACACTACCTTTATGTCATTCCACACCAAGCTGTGCGCTATTTCTCCTAATGCTAGTGGTTCCTCTGCCAGATTGTCCTTGACATTGCTAAGTAACCATGGAAATGATGACTGCTCAGCAAAATCCTCTAAATGGTCCACACCAAAATCTGAAACAAAGGACATCTTTGTCATAAAGGTATAGAATAACAGTGTATTCTATTCATTTATATACTGTAAACAGGGAATTTTTTGCGACTGTTTAATAGCGAGTTTTGCGAACTAGACTCAATCGCAAAAATTAAAAACGCAAAAATAAGTATAAATAATACATACATACTTTATTCATTGTAACACGTCATCAAATGTTGAAATCATCAACCAGAACCACAAGTTACTCAATAAGTTAAAAACACAAATGAATGCAGAATGGTCACACAATACATCACAAATGACAGTGTAAACAGACCAATCAGTGTCACTGTTACCTCACAGTAATCCTGCCTTCTTCCAACCTCGCTTGATTGTGTCAGTGTCCTTTGCAATTTTGTCCACAATTTTGTTTGCATTCAAACTCACAGTCATGACACTGAGTTTAGTCAATTATCGTATTTGATAATTGGTCGCAATCCCTTCCGGTCAACTTTCCGGCCAACTCAGTTTAACTAGCTTCGGAGAGAAGCTGTCTATTGTTTGGTAATCGACAGGTCATCTCAACACGGCAACTCGCAAAACGCAAAAATATCTCGTCGCAGTATTTTCTTTGGTGTGGTATTCGCAATATTTTGACGGTGCAGAAATAAAGCTGTTTACAGTATATAAATTAATTTTACACTTTGAATTGGAACAAGAATCTGATAAAATGTTAGATAACCAAAAAAATCACAAAATTTCTTTAACAAGAAACGGTATCTCCTTAAAGTTTGCAGTCTCACTTTGTTGTCATGATCAACAAGCATTTATTTACTGACATCACATTTGATATCATAAATCTAACAAAGCAAAGTTAAATATTTTAACATATACTGTAAATCTTGAAATTAATACATCTCCAAATTAATGCGACAACTGGCTCCAAGCCAAAAATATTAATGTGACTTCTCTCCAGCCCCAGTAATCCAGCATTACCTCAATCAAATAACAATAGCAACGCTGATTGGCACTGAGTAGAGTACTTCCCTAAAAACAACACATAGATTATATGTTTATTTTATTCTGTAAGCTGAGGAGGTGTCAACAAACTTGAAGGCAGATGACAAGACAAAGGCTGTAGATCTGAGGATAAGTGTGATGAAGCCTATTCATACGCACTGGGTCATATCGGCCCTGGATGCAGTCTCCAAAATACACTGTTGCAAGGGTGGCATCTGTCTGGACTTGCTGGAGTACTCAATTCTTGACCCCAGCAATGATAACTTACCAGATGTCCATTATGAAAATTTCTAGTGTTTGTTGTAACTGTTGCCAAATAAACCGTGATGTGGAATAGATAATTGTTTGTTTCTATATTCAAGCTGGTATTTCCACAATGCCAATATGTGCAGTGAGGCCTTATTGTCAACAGACATTTTGAGACATAAATGCAAAGTTTAATTAATACAAGCAAGCACCATTTGCATTTTCGCATTTAATTCACTCACATATTAATTTCAAGATTTACAGTAGCTCTTTTAGAGTATTTTGGTCATATCACTTAGGTAGGTTTTATAAGAAACCCATGTACACAGTTTGATGCCAGGAGTCCAAGGTTTGTAAAGACAAATATGTGGTTCTACCAAGCTTTCAAACTAGGGGAGATAACTCCATATAGCTCAGTCACAGGACCTCATGCATGGCCATACATGGAATCGGAGATCGGGGGTACACATATAAGATCTGGACATCGAATAGGACTATGTTGTATGGTCTAACACCCCTTTCCAGCAGGGACAGACAAAGGCACAAGTCAGTTAGCCCCAACTGATGAAAATCCAGAGGGACCAGTTGTTTTCTCCAAAAATATAGTTATATTATATGTATAAACCACTAGTTCAAAATGATCGGCAGACTAGCTAGATTTGACCAAGGGTGTCTACCCATGTTCACTATACCGGAAATATCGGGAAAGTTGGTTCAGGTGAATTTTAATGACTTCCATCAAACTTGCTATGACTGTCAGTTGACCTGAGCCATGTCACCATTACAAACAAACATAATGAAAATTCCTTACCAAAGTCATGGTTGCCATAGACAGCACAGTTGACTCCCACACCATTCAGGACAGGCAGCATCTGCTCTCCTTTCAAGAAGATGCTCACTGCAACACAACCAGAATTCCTTTGTATGAATGTAATCATTATATTAATTTGTTTGACATGCCATCGTATCCCAATGGTGTGAATCGATGCTCATGATGTCAGTCACTGGATTGTCCAGACTCGATTATTTACAGACTATCATCATATAGCTGGAACACTGCTGAGTGCAGCGTTAAACAACAAACAAACAAAAACAAAACATTTGTTATAACAGCATGAACATGATAAATTGGGAAATATTCAAATCCATTTGGGAATTTTTACTGACATTTTGCTTCAAACTTGGGGTCGAATATAGGCAACTGAGGAGATCTAGATAAAACCCTGACATTAGGTTAGTTTCGTGCCATGATTACACAATTAATGTATTTAAGTCACTCACTGAGCGATGGGTTGAGGGCATCACCACTGAAAAGGACTAAAGGATGCTGTTCTTTACACATGGCAACATATCCCGCAAAACGAGCAGCGCCCCCTAGTGGCTCGTCAGACTGAGGCTCTATGTTGTACACATCATTGAAATGGATTATTGTGAAAGACATTTTGGGTCCAGTGCATATGATGTTTGGTCCTTTAATATTATCTGAAAAATAAATGAATCAAACATTAAGATAATACCAAGAGTTTTTATGACTTAAAAATCTCATTCTTGTTGCTTTTACTTGGCTGATATTCATATCTGTGATATGTTAAAACACATCTAGAATAATTGTGCAAAAGCTAGAAACTGCTTGTAGAGATTAAGAAATGTTCTAGAAGTTGTCTTGTGTAGTGTGATCTGCCTAAAATATTTACTTAGCGTTACGAGCTGGTTATAGCTTTAACAGCATTGTGTCACTTTTGAGAGGCCAATTCGGAGCCGTTTGTATGTGGTGATATTTTAGCCTCATCACATCAGAGTTATATGGCCAAGTTATGCTGACATTGTGTCTGCAGCAATATATATCCTACAACTAATTAACCCGAATATGAGAGATTCTCTTGTGGAAAAAGCTCCAAGCCATCTGTATTTTATTTCGTGTAATAATCATCAGTGAATGAGTTTATTAGTGCAAACTACTCACTGGTGTTGTCATGAGGTACCAATCTTACCAAACAATATTTTTCAATGAAATGAGATTGAGAAATGGCCAAAAATGAAAGAACATACTTTTTGACAACTGTCATGTTACTTTTAAAGAATTCTAAAGAGCAAATGTAAGTGGATATTATCAGATGCAGCAGAAAAATATTCTAACGGTTCCTAACGCTAAATATCGCAGTGTCATGGTGATGTTCCACACTAAAGTGATGTTTCTGACCGATGTTCTAACAGGATGTTATTTATGCATTAACATAAATACTTTTGAAAACTTAGCTAATCGAACGGTCTCGGTGTAAGATATGCGCATGCCCTTCTTAACTGTCATGTGTTTTATTTCTCACCACAGATTCTTGTCTGTCATGCCTATCGAACAGTAAACAAACTTTTTGAAACTCATTCCAGTTTTTGAAGTAACCGCAATAGTTGCGCCCCCTATCGGTCTTCACAACTTCCTTTTCCGGTCTAGAACCGTAGCGAGTCAGGTGCGTGTTATATACCTGAATGAAATCTTCTTAATACAAAAGCATCATAAACATCTAACCATAATTACCACCGCATACATGTTTAGAAATACCAACACGATTTGTCTGTGTTGATATTTACACGCTATCTATCATATGAATGTGTAAAATCGAACTTGAGTTGATGTGTCTCCACGATATTTATGTTTATGCCTTCGTGTAAAAGTGTCGGTTAAATGCAGGTTAGCTGTAATGAACAGAAAAGTCTTTCACTCCATTATATTTTTATATATGTTTCTTCGTGATTTGGGTGAATCTGTCAACTGTAACCAGCCAACTCGCTCCAATAAAGTTCGAAAACAGCTGAGTCTGACAAATTGCAGTCCTTATGTGAACAAGATCATAACCATGTCCTAACAACATCAGTTACCTCTAGTACCGAGGTTAGCGGTAGAAATTGGCACTAGCCCTGTAGTCCTTGCCAATGATAACAATCACTGGATTGTCTGGTCCAGATTTGATTATTTACAGACAGCTGAGTGCAGCGTAAAACAACAAACCAACCAACTATTAGTAAGGGTATTGCTGTATGTTATCATTTTAAGGACTAAAATGTTAGTTTCTACCGCTTAGTACAGTAAATAAATGACTTGCATTAGACTTTCTAAGAATGCAAGTTTGTTCCATGCAAGCTAGCACCCAAGGGCTATATATCATGTCTTCAAAACAATTCCAGATGATCAGGGCCATTAATACATGATTTAGTCAAATATTCATTTTTTTCAAAATATGGAAATGTAAAGTCATAAGTTGCTTTTGTATGGACTTTGTAACTAGTGACCATTCAAGTTCTTGTAAACTTTTGTATGTTTTGTGAAGTGAGTTTTCTATATGACAATAACATATTTATAACTTTCGTATACACATGGTATACCCAAAGATGCACCTTATTGAATCAAAGATCACACATTGGCAGTGGCTAAAAGTAGTTTTTATGCTTGTATTATTTTGCTTTTGTGAAATGTACCTCTGCAATTTCCCACCAAGCCATCAATCATGAAGTCTGATCTAAATTCCTTTTGATATGAAAAACATTAAACATATTTAGCTATTGCCATATTTCCACATAGATGTTTGTGTTGCGTAGCCATCAGTGTATTTCAATATATTATTTGAAAAAACATGTTTTATTTATTTTGATTTAAGTGATTGAAACTGAACATGCTAAAAGTGCCTGTTCCAATAGTGTCCAATATCATGATCGATTAACAATTTATCCTCAATTTGTTTTTCATCTCCTATGATCAATATTGAAATTTTGAACAATTTCCAAGCTTGATAAATGTTATTTGCAGCCCGTAGGATTATTGCACTGGCAGGTGCAAACTTTGCAAAGGATGAACAATGTTTGTCAGAACTTCTGAATACCAGTTAATGATAGGATGTATGTGCTGTACAATGGACAACACATCTATTAAAATTATTATCAGAATGTTGCAGTTTGGTGTAAGTAATACATGAAACAGAAGTGTTTGAGTCCATATCTATGAAAAGTAGTATGATATTCACATTGCACGTCCCGTACCACAGGGCTAGACACCATTTGTCATATCCAACTAGTCCAAAGCTGGTTTCCAACTAGTGGTTAATGTAAAATAACTCGATTTTTGTTGAAAACTAATCTGTTATATTTTTACTAGTCTCGGACAAATGGACATGTTGCCATTTCTAACCCTGTATCAGTTGCCAATCTGACAATAAGTGATTTGTAACATATTAGCAATGAGTAATCAAGATCTATCCCCAAAAGGAAAGGTTTGGAAGTAAATGACAAATGAAATCATTTTCTTTCACAGCAATCATGGCTCCTAAAGGGAACAACATGGTGCCCAATGGGCACTTCCACAAGGACTGGCAGCGCCGTGTTAGGACATGGTTCAACCAGCCAATGAGAAAACAGAGGAGACAAGATACACGTGTGCAGAAAGCTCGTGCCATTGCCCCTCGCCCTGTCAAAGGTTATCTGCGCCCGATTGCACGATGCCAAACCTTCAAATACAACACTAAAATCAGGGCTGGTCGTGGATTTACTCTTGAAGAACTGAAGGTAACCTGTTCTTTTCATATTGTAGGTAGGGGCGGTCGGGTAGCCTAGTGGTTAAAGCGTTCGCTCGTCACGCCGAAGACACGAGTTCGAATCACGACATGGGTACAATGTGTGAAGCCCATTTCTGGTGTCCCCCGCCGTGATATTGCTGGAATATTGCTAAAAGCGGCGTAAAACCTTACTGACTCACTCATATTGTAGGCCCCTTATGTGATTCCCCCTTAGAATTGGTCACTGGCAATTTGGCAGCAACCTCTGCCGAACATAAGAGGCAACCAAATAGATCAGTTGGTCAGACTCTGACTTGGTTGTTATATTGTACACTGACATCACAGGTCATTGCCCACAGTATCAGGCACTGGTCTGCTTTATCCAAACTCGATTATAAGCAGGCCTCTCAGGCTCTGTTGTAGCATGGTATGCTATATTATCGCAGTAGTTAATTTATGATAGATTGAAATGGCACACGCTCACAAACCTATTAATATGTCATACACAAAATGTTTCTTATATTTCTTCAACCGTCATGACCATCAATTTGGATTGGTTGGTGTTGATTTTCTTTAGTGATATTGATAAACAAAGTATCTGCCATAAGCGACTCAAGGGCGGGCAACTCTATATTATCGCAGTATATTGGGATTAAGTTTGGGTCAAGGGACATCGTCCAAACAAATTGGTTCTTTTCTAACCAATTTTGAATGGAGGTAGGGGTAATTCCATTCAAAAACATTCCAGAAACTATTATAAAAAGGTTGATGTGTTTACCTATGAGTAGCTGTGATATACCGCAATAAGTCCTGTATGCGATCAATTGATGAAATATTGTGCTTGGACTTGCATAAGTCAACAGTCGACGGAGGGTGTGGATTACAAGATTTTCTGATACTAGATAATGTGGAGTACACGATTTTATAACTTGTATAGCTGGAATAGTGCTGTCTGTGGCATGTGACAAACAAACTACTTTAGCCACTTGTCTGAACCCTGAGTCTTGTAAAATTCTGTTCATTCTAGTAAACTCAGCTAATACTAGACCACATAATAACACTACTGAAAATGATGCTAAGATCCAAGTTTGGGCTAGTTGTTTCAATAGTCTTTGACACTCTGAGCAAGCATATCCTACATATGCATGATTGATTCATATAAATCATATAAAACATTAATTTGATCATTTTGCTTCCTGTTAACTTTTCAAAAGTTTTGTCAAGTGTTTTATGTGTGTCAGCATGTCTTAAGGTGTTTTTTTCCGTGTTTGAGAGGGAGCTTTAAATCAAGTATCCACTGGCTGCAGTTAATTTTCATGCTGATATTATTACACTTTTGTGTTTGGCATTAGACAACAAAACACATTATGTTGTAGATGTAGAAAAAGAAGTTGTGCAAGCCTTTTGGTATTTTGTAAGTTCAGGTTCGACAATTCAGGTGCTCAATACCCCATGGTTGGCCCTGCTGTGACAGTGCTACAACAGTACAAGTAGTGTAAAACCATATTCACCTGATCTAGAGCCCCGTGAAGATCCGGGGTAGAATAGGTCTTCAGCAACCCATGCTTGCAGTAAAAGGCGACTATACTTGTCGCAAAAGGCGACTAATGGGATTGGGTGGTCAGGGCCGCTGACTTGGTTGAAGCATGTCATTGATCCCAATTGCGTGGATCTATGGTCATGATATCAATCACTGGATTGTCTGGTCCAGCCTCGATAATTTACAGACCGCTGTCATATTGCTGAGTGCGGCATTAAACAACAAACAAACAAACACTAGATTTACTCTTCACTTGGGCTGGGACGATCCACCAACTGTGTGATCCGATACATATCACGATACCTTATGGTCACGATACTTGCATGTGCTCTTATCTGTGGTGCGTAAGCCATCTGTCATAGAACCGTTTGGCTTGGAGTCAGAAAACTGTATCTGGTTTGGGTATTGATGTTAAACATCGGCATGGTATCCCAGTGGGTTAGCAAGTTATGAAATCGCACACGCACACACATGAACATTGCTATATTAGGGCAATAATCCTAACCACGATGTTAAACCCCATTTCACCTCTCCTAGTGGTGCAGAAACATCATAAACTTGCTCTCTTTCCAAGAATAATCTTACAGTTATGTAGACCATAATGTAAATTTTGCCAGTAATCATGTAATTTTGGCTTTTGTTTTGTGTAATAGTTTTTAACTCTTATTTACAGCAAGCCGGTATCAACAAGAGGCAAGCCAGATCCATTGGTATTTCAGTTGACTTCCGTCGTCGCAACAAGACGGTGGAATCTCTGCAGCAGAATGTGCAGCGTCTGAAGGAGTACAACTCCAAACTTATCCTCTTCCCGCGCAAGGAAAGCAAACCCAAGAAGGGAGATGCCACGGTCAGTCTTGAAATAGTTTGGATTTAAAAAAAAAAAAAATTTCGTACAATGCCGCACAAAGCAATATTCCAGCTATTATATTACTGGGATTGACTGCGGCCTGTAAGTAATATAATGGACGAGACTGTTCATCGACTGATATGAACATTAATATATTAAACTAGAATATAACAACCATCAACCACATTATATGGTTGAAATGGCATTTCAGCAGTACTAGATATCTTGTTCTTCAAACAATATTTGTTTGTATTTTCTATCAGATTATGCCAAGGCTAAGGATGCCAATGAGCTATTTATATTCAGTGACTTTATTCAATTCTTTCATCACTTCTGCAAGTGAACTATTTATCACAGGCCCTGTGTGGTTTATTCTCCCTGCAGTGTTTCATTGTCGTTAGACAATTACAAGTCTTTTTATTTCTTACACAAGATGTCATCATTATGTACAGTCTATTTTATGAATGGGGTGTTAAGTTTTGCATTTCCTGAATATACTCATAAACTTCAAAATAATGAAAAATGAGTATTAAGTTTAATTCTCAAACATACTCAAAAGAATTATCGTGAAATAAACCATGCCTCGTTCCTTATTGTTATTTGCGATTTATCGAGAAGCTATAAAAAAATGTAAGTACCAGATTCTAGTTAATTCTTGTTGAGTTCTTGTTTGTGAATGAGTTGATGTTTGTGTTAAAGGCTGAACAGATCAAGACAGCCACCCAACTCAAGGGAGACGTCATGCCCATCAGACAGGTGCACAGAAGTGAGAAGGCTCGCAAGATCAGCAAGAGAGAGAAGAGATTCAGTCCCTTCGCCGCTCTGCGTAGTGCTCGCGTCAACGCCAGGCTGTTCGGGAAGCGTGAAAAGAAGAAGAGGGAGGCTGCTGAGAAGGAAAAGTAAAGCAAACTGTAAAAAGCTGTGGACATTAAAAAAAAGGAAAAAGATTTGTGTTTATGTCATTGGGTCCCTAGACCACCTCTGTGGTCTGGTGGTAGAGTGTGCGCCTGGAGAGCGGAAGGTCCAGGGTTCGATCCCTGGCTGTGTCATACTAAAAGACGTTATAAGATGGTACTTGCTGTTACCCTGTCTGGCGCTGGGCATTAAGGGGCTAAAACAAGGACTGGTCGGCTCGGAGTCTGAATGGGGTATTCATGTTAAACTGCGGCATGGTATCTCAGTGAGCTAGCACTATAAATCGGCATCAGTCCGGACAAGTACAAGCAGCCACACACACACACACACAGTACATGCACGTTGCCAAATAAGTGCAATAATCTTGGATGTTAAACCCCATTTCACCTTACCTGTGTGTAAAGCTTTCAATGCTGACTGATATTCTGCGTTGTTTGTGGTAGTTGAAGATATGATATACGTATTAATTGTAGAATTATTTTATTTAATAGTATGGAAATGATAGTTCCACAAAACGGTAATAAAATGTAATTAAACTTCAATCCTCTACACAAACAACATTTAACACTCAAAGTTGGGCAAATTCAAAACGAGGGAATTTGGCCAAGACGTTTAACATCAGCTTCAGGTATATCCATGATCTGAAGTAGTCAGATGTACAATGTACAATGCCTTTAACCCATGCATACCACACTTGGAACTTGTATTAACACACACCAGTTTGTGAGGGATTGTGATCTTTTAATATTTTAAGATGGGGCCATTTCTTTTAAAGAAAAAGATAATTTGTTCCAGAACAAAACTGGAAAAAAATAATACATATATGTGCTAGGAGACTTTTGCCACAAAGCAATCGTTTCTCTAAGACGATCGTAAGTCCCATACTTCAACATAGACTTACGGCAGTCGTAGCGCTACGATCGATTTGTTGAACAGGCCCCAGGTGTTACAACACTCTGGACATGGTGGATGGATGTCGAGTCAAATATCAAATTGCTCGGCTCCTCATTTCAAAGAAGACCCGTGAAGATCCGGGGTAGAATAGGTCTTCGTCCACCCATGCCTGCCATAAAAAGTGACTATGCTTGTCCTAAGAGGAGACTAACGGGATCGGGTGGTCAGGCTCGCTGACTTGATTGATGCATGTCATCGTATCCCAATAGCGTGGATCGATGTTGACGATGTCAATCACTGGACTGTCTGGTGCAGACTCGATTACTTACAGTCATATTGCTTGAATATTGTTGAGTGCGGCGTTAAACAACAAACAGACAGCAAACCTTCCTCAACTGTCCGTCAATTAGATCTTCAGTCTTCGGAGGATTAGCTCTCGAATCCTTGCATAATCATAACGATATGAACGGTCACAATCCGCTATGAGAGGGGAGGGGGGGAACTGATACAAATAATAAGGGAAAAGTCCTTGAAGATTTGATCTCAAACAATGACTTATGCAGCTTTAATGATGGATCTAATACTTATCTGCATCCTGCCACTGGCACATACTCTGTCCTTGATCTTTCACTTTTGGTTTCAAATATTTTAAACGAATTTGAATGGTAGGTCCATGATGAACTTTGTGTTAGTGGCCATTTTCCAACAATACTTACAACTATCAATCCCGTTGACGAACCACCTTCAACAAGGTGGAAATTTACCAAGACCAATTGGTCTTTATTCCCAACACTTCGTATAGAAAAACCAAAACCTTTCAGGAATGTTCCTGACCCTCTTGAATTATTTTCAGATCAGTTAAATCCTATTGGAGACGAAAGCATTTCTACGTCCTTTGAAAAACCCACATGTACATAAACGCTGGTTTGATAATGATTGTAGAGAAGCTGGAAAAATAGGAAGAAAGCGGAGAAATATTTCCGCCAACACCCTACCGTGCACAACCTAAATGATGTTAAAATCACCAGCTCCAAAGCGAGACGTACTTTTAAACAAAATAAACGTCAATCCTGGTGAGCTGTGTAGCTAAAATCTATTCCCGCACACCCATGTCCAAGGTGTGGAACATGATACAAACGATTAAGGGCAATGGATCAATATCTTGAGTTCACCATCTCAAAGATGGTAATACACGATTAACCTCTAAATCTGAAATTGCCAACAAACTTGGTGAAACTTTGGCAAACCATTCGTCATCATCCAAACCCTCAATGTCAGAGGTTACAAAACAACAAGAAAAGAAAAAAGTCAATTTTAACTCTGAGAATGGTGAGGAGTATAATGAAACGTTTTCTCCCAACATGAATTACATACTGTTCTTGGGCAAGCTCATGACACTGCAGTAGGAGCCGACAACATTCATTATCAGCTCCTGAAACGCTTGCCCGATTCATGTTTGGAAACTCGATATACTTGATGAAATATGGAAAACCGGAAATTTCCCTTCTTCCTGGCACAATGCTATTATTCTTATTCTAAAGCCACGACGGGATCATACTGATCCATCCAATTACCTCCCCACACCATTAACTAGATGTGTTTGTTAAACTATGGCGCGCATGGTCAACAATCGATTAGTCTTGTACTTGGAGACCATGGAATAACCTCCTGAGTGACATCCAACGTGGTTGCCGAAAAAACAGGAGTACCATTGACCATTTGGAGCGTTTAGAAACATTTATTATAAAATCCATTTTCACAACAAAAAAAACATACAGTCAAGTCTCGTTAATTCCGCAAACAATGTAACATAACAATATACTATTTCATTTTTTTTTTATTATTACAACGTGTTTGTATCGCAATCTATCGTGAAGTTATCCGATTTTCGATCACGAACGCTGATACAACTTAATTTCGTTTATCCGACATAATCATGTCGGATTAACGGGACTTGACTGTACTGTATCGATCTTTTCGACCGATATAGAAGGTAAATGATACAACGTGGAAACATGGTATTTTAAACGATTTGCATGAATTTGGAATAAGGGACAGTTTACCCTAGTTCATAATTATCTCAGTTTTTAAACAACTGACAATTTCAAGTGCGAGTTCCCCCAGGGCGCCTCTTAAGGCTGCACCGTGTCTGTCACACTATTTAGCATACAAATTGACAGCCTCACTTAAGTTTTGAACACCTGTTGATGGGTCACTTTTGTGGACGATTTCAACATTTCTTGTGGTAAGAATATACATACAATCGAAAGAGAGCTACACCTCCGTCTTAACAAAATTCAAAAATGGTCAAATGAAAATGCCTTCAAATTTTCTAATTCCAAAACAAACTGCATTCACATTTGACGTAAATACAAAACACATAAGGATCCAGATTTATGTTTAGATGGTTTGTTTTTGTTTGTTCGTTGTTTAACGCCGCACTCAGAAATATTCCATCTACATGACAGTGGTCTGTAAATAATCGAGTCTGGACCAGACAATCCAGTCATGAGCATCGATCCACGCAATTTGGATACCATGACCTGCATCACCGCCTGGTAGACCTCACTCTCCCCAAGCTAAAAAAGGTTCGAAGCAAATCCTTTGGTATATCAACAAGAATACAACCAAAGACGAACAAAATATAATTCTCATAGATCCATGTTACAGACGGGGCCAAGGATAGTGGAAATAATAGTACAGTCTTTACTGCTGAAGCCAAAGCTATATGTTAACAGCTTTGACCTATATTAACAATAAAATGTAAAATGTAAAAACTTCATCATATCTTTAGATTCATTGTCTTGCCTTCAGGCACTTAAAATTGTGTCGTCATATCTACCTATAATCCTAGACATTTTAGAGCTACATAATGATCTTTCTACTGGCCAATGTGACATCGTCTTATGCTGCTTGCATGTACGCATAATAGGTAACTTAAAAGCCGATGCTGCGCTAAAACAGTTCTTGACAAACCATTATCTCCACTTCTTATCCCGTGCAGTGATTTCAAACCAACCATCAAGAGTTATACTCGGCATCTAATGCAAAAAAAGGTGGGATCCCTAGGTAAGAATCAATAAACTTTACGAATTAAAACCAACAATCCGTCATATACCTACTTGGGTTGTCAGTCAAAACATGACGACGTCGTTTTGCGACGATTTCATATTGGCGACAGTCGGTTTACCCACGGACATGTGCTAAAGACAGATGACGACGAACCTCTTAAGTGTATCCCTTGTGATGAAACGTTCACCGTCGGGCATATTTTACTTGACTGTGTGGGTTTTGCAATCGCAAGGGATTCACATTTTCAAACAGTTAATCTGAAATATACGTTTACCCCGTGTAAGCGGCCATATCTCATTTTAAGCTACTCGAAAAAGAAATTGGTCTTTATAATAAATTTTAAATATGTATGTGTATTACTGATTGCTTGTTTTTAAATTTGCACTCAGCAATATTCCAGCTATATGACGGTGGTCTGTAAATAACCGAGTCTTGACCAGACAATCCAGTGATTAATATCACGAGCATCGATCTACGCAATTGGGATACGATGACATGCATCAACCAAGTCAGCAAGCCTGACCACCCGATCCCGTTAGTCGCTTCTTACAAGTATAGTCGTGATGCTTTTACTGACATTATTGAAGGTTCTGTCCAGGAGGTTAAAAGTACCGTAAAATGATTGTCCACCTGGGTGACATGTAATTCTCGTCATAATTTATTGAACTGTCATCAACCAATGTTTTAACTTACTTTTAAGCCAACTCAATGCTGAACATTTTGTTAATAGTGGCTAGTATTGTGCACAACCACGAGTGACTAATGTGATGACGTAAATCCTGCTTGGGTATCGTGCCGGAAGCAGAGGCACCGTAAGTTCCCATGACCCCCCGCGAGGTGGCCGAGCTTTGCTTACTGGTGGCCTGGAGCCCATGTGTTAAGCAGTTGTAAATATAATTGTTATGCCCAAATATGTTTTGACAAATTTATTTTTAAATGTAACTTTGTATTCACTTGTATATATATATCAACTTGTTTTCGTTGCTATATTGCTGAAATAATGTCGATGCCACGTTAAATTTTAACTCTCTCACTCATCAAGGTAAGAATATGGGTGCAGGGCAACCACCCAATGCTTGTCTCCAAGTGGGGAGTCTGGGTACGATTATAGGTCCCAGCACCCCATGCTTCTCAGGCCATGGGGATTGGGGGTAAGAATATTTGCACAATGATTGTTATTTGTTTTCGGATTTCAACCTGTAGAAGACGCCAGAGGAGCGAGCGAGTTGGGTTTAATGCTGTTTTCCAGTGATCCAGATATCAGGGCGTGACAGCTGCATGTGGGAAGAATGCCGGCACAGGTATGGTGCTGATAAACCTAGAAAAATAATCAGGGCGAAACTGGATTTAACAATAATAGGTTTCTAGCGTGTCCAGGGGACGCAAATCTTTACAGCTATTTGCGGAGCCTTAGACGACTGGGCCACCCGTCCCTGTTTATTTCATAGGTGAGGTGAAATGGGGTTTAACGTCGCGTCCAAGATTATTGCACTTATATAGGGACGTGCATATACTATGTGTGTTTGTGTGGCTGCCTGTACTAGTCCGGACTGATGCCGATTTTTAGTGCTAGCCCACTGATATACCATGCCGCAGTTTAACATGAATACCCCACTCAGACACAGTATACTGACTCCGAGAAGCCCAGTCCTTGTTTTAGCCCCTCAATGCCGAGCGCCAGACAGGGTAACAACAAGTACCATCTTCTAACGTCTTTTGGTATGACGCGGCCGGGGATCGAACCCCGGACCTTCTGCTCTCCGGGCGGACGCTCTACCACTAGACCACGGAGGCGGTCGTTTATTTTATATGTTATATGCAATACGATGTTGGAAGAACATGAAGACATGTTTTTATGGATAACAACTTATTTGCTGTTTTGTAACATCATTTCAGAATACATCAGTCAATACACCAGCAGTTTTGTTTCTAACACCTTGAAGGTGCCAGAACTATACTGCAGCTGTATTGGCTAATACACCTCGAAACGTGTACTCTACCAATATTACTAAAACATTGCTACACAAATATATTGTTAATAGGAGTCAAAATCTCTTTTTCCCAGAGTGCATTGTTTTCACTGCGCAGAGTTGCGTCCCTCAAGCATACCAGAAACCTATGATCATGGATTTGAATACCAAATTTGCCATGAATCTTTCTAGGTTTGACAGGGCTATACCCCACACAGCTGTGTATACCTATACTCACAGGGCTATACCCCAGACAGCTGTGTATACCTATACTCACAGGGCTATACCCCAGACAGCTGTGTATACCTATACTCGTGGTTTTCACCAAAGTTGTAAAGGTCTAAGACCTGCATCCCTTTGGTTTGGCTTTCACATCAAGCAGATGCCATGAGAAAGCTGAAATACTGTTCAAAGCGGGGTTCATTCACTCACTCACAATCAGACCAAGACTAGTCCAGTATCCATTGTCTGAGGAAAGATCAGATGAATCATGAACCAACCTGGACAAGTTTAGACTCAAGAGAACGACTGTGTAATAATTAGCAATAATCTAGCTATATCACAGCTGCCTGTAAATATTCAGAGGTCGATACTATGAGCAACTATCGATGACATACATTGTAACCATCTGACCCTTATTACGATATCAGTCATTTATTACAGGGGGGTGGGTCAGAGGTTTTGTCCTTGTACATTTCTCATGACACTCCCTGAAAAGGCAAAATACAAAAAAACTATTTTATAATAAAATGTCAATTTTCATGACCCTCCCCAAATAAGATAACTATTTTTTGGTGACCCTCCCCTGATTCCCGATGACCCCTCAACTATAAACAAGGAACACATGGAACTATTCCCAAGGTGACTTCCAGACATTCACCACTCATGACAAACACTTGTTTCTCCTTCATAAAAGTCTTTAATCAACGAGAACATGCACACTATTTTCCATCATCTCTATGACTGGGACTTCTCTTTCCTTTTACGGTTTTGCTTGGCTACTTCCAACACATCAAAATCACTCGCCTTTTCTAATGGTTTCTCAAGGTCATAAGCCATTATCTGATTGTAGTACACAGGAAGCTTAAAATCAGTTCCAACGACAAAGAATGGTCGTTTCTTAATGGCAATATTCCCACCCATTGCTGTGAGGTAGGTTGGTTTCCTTGGCTGTGTATCCTTCAACTGAAAGTGTAGCCTGCTTGGTATCATCAACCAATTTTGTACAATGGCTACATATCGATCTGTGAACGGTTCTAAATAGATTCTTCTAATACTTCTTCTGCTAACAGCGTTTATGAACAATATGAGTGTGCTCCCAAACACGAAATAGCCCATTGCTGTTGCAGCCGGATGAGAAGCTGACAGATTGGATGGGATGTCTGAGGAATTACTCGCAATAATCGCCACAGCTCCGATAACCGTTGGAATTGTCATTGTGTAGATGAACAACTGGCTCCAGAATACGATTTTGTTCATGTTGTTTTCATAAATCAACTGAAGCTCTCCACTGACTTTGTCCTTGCCATATTGTGGGCGAAATGTCCGCGATTTTTTAGTCGTCAGGAGCTTCCATCTCACAAATACTTTGTTAACACTCGGCTTCCACAGTCTATTTGCTGTTGTGTCACTTCTAGTCTGTAACAAGAGCAAGGAATCTCTATCAGTTTTTTCAAAGCTAGGAAAGATGCATAATAACAGTGAGTCTTTCAGCGATTTTCAAACCATTTCACAGTGAGCTTCAAGTTATAGGGCCTGGCATACCAAGAACTGACAGCATGAGAAGTGATCCACGCATCGAAATGCTTCCCTCACTCGTACCGAGAATTTAGAAGCCCTAATTGGCTGATCAGAACGTTCACCTGATGCAATCACCAATGCAGCCAGGGTGGTATCCTCAGATGCTCATACAGTGAGATATCATATTTGAGTAAAAGGTCTGATTTTATTGAGATATTGTGATTAAATAACTTATATTAACTATAATAATTTAATAAAATTTCCAATAATGTGCTGGTTATATTAATTTTAGCCAGTCCTGGAAATTATTGATTGGTTGGTTTGTTGTATAACACCGCACTCAGCAATATTCCAGCTATATGACGGCAGTCTGTAAATAATCGAGTCTGGACCAGACAATCCAGTGATTGATATCATGAGCATCGATCCACGCAATTGGGATCGATGACATGCATCAACCAAGTCAGCGAGCCTGACCACCCGATCCCGTTAGTCACCTCTTAGGACAAGCAAAGTCGCCTTTTACGGCAAGCTTGGGTTGCTGAAGACCTATTTTTACCCAGATCTTCATGGGTCGGAAGTTTATGAAATTATGAAGACATGAGATCATGTTGTTTTCATGATGTCACACAAGATTTCAGTACATGATGACATTTCAAATAATGTAGTGAGTGAGTTGGGGTTCTATGCCGGTTTGAATGGTATTCCAGTTATATTTTGGCATGTCAGCTTAATGTGGGAGGAAAGCCCGAAGTGATGCATAGTCTCAGATGTTGACCACAAGAAATATAATCAGGGCGAACCGGAATTCGAACCCACAATCATAGGTTTCTGGCGTTCCCAAGGGACGCAACTCTGCACAGCCATTTGTGGCACATTAGACAACCGGGCTACAGGAACCCCCCTGTATCTCAAGAAAAATTATGAAAAATATAAAACAAATGAGGGCATTACATATAGCATCATTTAGCTACATCACAGGCAAGACTGGATGGCAGTTGATGACTTGAGTGATGATCCAAGCCATTGGGGCTCTCTCACACATTCAGTCTCACATTGTAATCACATGGTCCCATTAGTCAGAGGGGGGCATGGTAGCCCCAGTTGTCTAAGTTGCTGTGATTAGCTGTGCAGAGTTGCGTCCCTTGGGTACACCAGAAACCTATGATTGTGGGTTCGAATCACGGTTCACACTGATTATGTTTCTAGGTTTGTCATCACCTTACTCATGCTCGTGGATTTCACCAAAGAGGTAAAGGCCTGAGACCTGCATCACTTCAGGCTTTCCTCACACATTAAGCTGACACACCGTGATACAACTGAAATAATGTTAAAAGCGGGGTTAAAACCCAACTCACTTACTCACTCATCAGTCGGCGATTATGACAAGCATGGTACAGGGACCTATTCTACCCTGGAATCCCTATATATTTCAGGCATCCCTACAGGGATAAACAAATAAAATGGCTACCTGAAGACCAGAGAAAAGTCTGTATGTCTGAACCCGAGGGCTGCATGCCCTCACACAGCAGAGGGCTCTGAGCAGAATCATCGTCTGCCAGCCTCACCTGTCAATGAGAGAATAAACTGACAAAAAAACTAGTGACAATTAAACCAGGGTAAAAACATATAAATCGGAACTTTATGAATCATTAACCTTAAGTAGAAAAAGCCTGAGTCAAGCCTGATCCACTGAGGGTGAAGACAACCTGTAAGAAAATATAATTGACCATTGAATAAATGAATATGTGTAAGTCACATCAGAAACGAATTGGAGGCCAGACTTAGGCGTTGGGGTAGTTGCCAGCACAGGTATCAAAACAAACAATGATATAATGTACCCAAACCAAAAGCAAATACATATAACAGAGCTACGGATAAGCAGCGTAATTGCGTAAAATATCCCCCACCCCCCAAAAAAATAAATAAATAAAAAATAATCAAAACCCAATTACTTTCAATTAACTTGCATACACAACTGCACATGCATTAAATGAAATACTCAAATGTATAAAAACAGCATGCATAAATACCCAATGAAGCTTTTTCAGCATGTGTACAAAGGAGCTAATTTCCGAAACACAATACCGAGCTAATTTACTTTCTGAGTCAAGCCTATACATATTTAGAACAGTTATCAAGGTTATGTACATCTAAAACATTATTTCATTCTTAAAAAATCTTATTTAAATGTTCACTCTTACAGTGATGAATAGATGAGTGAAAAAATATTGATTATCCAATGAAAAATGTAATAACCTAATTAAAATAGAAACCCTAGATTAAAAACTCAATTGCTCAAAAAGTTATCTGGAGCTCTGTATAATGCACGTGCTACAGAGTTTACAACACACAGGAATAAATGTACATGACAGCAGAACAGCCGACAACCCATGCTTGCCTAAAAGGCGACAATGCTTCTCGTAAGAGGCAACTAACAGGATCGGGTGGTCAGGCTTGCTCACTTGGTTGATAATGCATGTCATCGATCCCAATTGCGTGGATCAAAGCTCATGTTGTCAATCACTGGATTGTCTGGTCCAGACTCGATTATTTATAGACCGCCATCATATAGCTGGAATATTGCTAAGTGCGGCGTTAAACAACAAACAAACAATAATATTGCCTACCTAGAGTGCAATTATTTATACAGAAGGTACCTGGGGTACATATTCAAGTTGTGTCTACAGAAGATACCAGCAGTAATTTCTGTTGTTACCTGTGCTGACAACCCAAACAGCCAATCTAAGCCAATCATTTTTAATTATTTTCTACAGAGCTGTATTAGACATTGTCTTTCATATCATGCCACATAAGTATTTATAATCCTAACCTAGCTATGGCATAAACAGAAACTCATCTCTCACATTTCCTCACGTCCACATGGATATTCATTAAATACCATCAACATGTTGGTGTCAAAACATGAACAATGTGTATAGTGGCTTATTTTATCTGGGAACATAAACAGTATATGGAGTAGTATTTGACCAAGAATATTTGCTTCCACTCGACCATAAAGCAGTTGGCTACATTAGACACTGATAACATAACTGTTATCACATAGCATAGGTCCAACGTAATCGGTTTGTTGTGTTCTGAAACCGAAAGGCAATGTGAATTATGGCAGTAGGGCTACGGGTGCATTCAGAGGGATGACATCCTGGTTGTATATTTGACATATGAATCAAACGATACAAACCTTGATTCAACTCAACACGCACCTGTCTGTTAGAGCGAGTGCGACCTCTATGACCAGCGCCACCTTGCGGTCGTTTTTAGAACCACTTCCCGGAAGAGGCTTGGCTAATGGAGTCTGGTGGTGACACATATCGCCTAAACATGCCGAAAATTCACCATTTTGAACTCCTGTGTGTGAAATCTGGATAGAATTCCATTTTATTCGCCGTTCAAAATAACTTAAGCAGTGGAATATTAGCACTTAAGGTGCAAATATTGACGAATTGTCACAAGGAGAGCGGAATTAGCAAGCGAACCCAGCGACAATGTCGGACCAACCAGGAACTAAAACTCTGCCCCCTGCCCGAACCTCCAAAAGTCACTTGGAGAATATAAAAAAGGTGGCTGTTACAATGCAGGGGCAACAGGCATTGTTCCTTGAACTTGACCAGGTAAACATTTAATGGTCTTCCATCCCATCAATCGTCTCCTTCCATGTTCACGATCTGTCACTTTTGCCATCATTGACATTTTGGCGCAGACGTCAAACAACTTGTCATGTATGTACATTTTTTAACATTTTTTCCACGTCTGACACTACTAGTATAAGTCGATAAGTTACCAATTATTGCGAAACTTGGTTTGTTGGTGAAAGTGTCGCGCTTTATTTTTACCACAATTTGGGTAATCATTAGTGTGTATTGATAAAGTGTTTCGAAAAGTGCAAGTGTTTTCAAGTTGGTTTTAATGACATTTGTGTTGAGTTGTGTGTAATATCATGATATGGAATTGTACATATGTCATCAGTGTTAGAACCAGTTTCTCATGATACAGTTTGATTTGGTTTAAATTTGACATGTGTCAGCGCTGTTTGCTTGATTATATTTCAAATATATTGCAAAATAATCACCTGCTTACTAAGCCATGACACAACTTCCTTTAGTAGACATTCTTAAACCAATCATTTCACACATATGAAGTTTAGAGTGGAAACATTTTGGTAAGTCTAGAATTAACTGATGTCTGTTTGTATTTTTTTATTATCATGATTGTCGATATTCGTCAGTGGTTCATAGTAATGACAGCTTAAAGGGGCACTGATCTAACGCAATTCCCCGGGACTGGTTGTTGCCTTTGTTATTGTTTTTTCCCAGTGAGTACCCGGATGTAGAGCAGAAATCTAGACTAGCTCGCGACCTCTGTTGCGCCATTCGTAAGCGCATTAGTCACTTTTATGGATACCGGTAGTAATAAGAGCATATGGTCACATTGATCAACAAAATGAAATACAGTTTTCGAGATAATAAGGAAATGTAGGTATCTTTGTGGGTAGCATCGGTAATGGTGACGAAGATTTGATAAGTCACTTGCTTGGTAATTTTGCGATTTTCGTTTACACTATTTTGACTTGCAACACAAAGTAAATATTTCATCTGAGCATTGCTTTTTTTATAGCGTGTATATTTTTTTACTGTCAAAATGTGTAACATATTTATTAAACGTATAAATATTCAGTTATTTTACAAAGTGACTGAAAAACATTTCCATCTGTATTATTATGATAACGAATTCCAAACATTTGGATGTTTAATGTCATCACCAAGAGACTGAAAATGTTACGTTGAAAAGTACATTTCTATGTTGTTTGGCTTCTAATCCTACATAATAATCTGTTGTGATGTTTGTAGGCCCTTTTGATCGTCTTGATCAATCTGGACAGATTTGTTAGTCAAAATGACTGAAATATTTACACATTTTATAAATTGCCTGAGAGAATCACATTTTACAAATTGACGGTAATCTATACACGCTTACAAAGGTAATGACCTGTGAAAACAACGTCCATCGCGCATTGAAGAATTTCCCAACCAAGACGTAGAGAAACAAGAACGAATTGGTTCAAATGAAGGAAAACAAAATGCAAATACCATAATTACAACTTACCAAATTTATGTGTATAAATAGGCAGCTTCCTTGTTCGAGGAATGTATCCGTGAATATCCACACAAAGGAATAATGTCCCACTCATCTGCAGCTATACAAAATAACTTATTCGATGTCACATGTCTCTGTAACTATCAAATATTCTAAAAGATATGTGTCGTTTCGGGATATTATAACCAGTGTTCGTTTCACAACTGATCACTTGGATTGTTTCAGGTGTTTCACATAGGTGTCAAGTCTCAAGGGTTGGCTGAGAAAGGCCACGTGACAACTATTTTCATTACGTCCACGGTTCCTAAAAAATCCACTGAGTTTGATAACAATGAGCAACCAATCAACGTATTATCAGTTAACCCTTTGAACAAAGTATGTTGTTTTTACATCGGCACTTCACGCCATGATATGAGTGTATTCCCTTTGTTTTAGTAAACCTAGACACGTAAACACTCACTTTTGACA
This sequence comes from Haliotis cracherodii, assembly GCF_022045235.1. NCBI lineage: Eukaryota > Metazoa > Mollusca > Gastropoda > Lepetellida > Haliotidae > Haliotis > Haliotis cracherodii. The sequence goes on from NW_027266265.1 coordinate 38,070,228, forward strand.
TATCCACTGTGCAAGATAACAGTGATTAATCAATCAACGTATTTTCTGTTAATCCTTTGATGACTAGGAACGATCCGTTGATTTACCTAAAAAAGCAAATCTACTGATCATTCATCTCTTGCTGGGCTGCCACGTGCATATTACATAACGCACATTTCACCTCACTTCAAACCTGGATTTAGATTGAATAATTACCCCAGACACAATAAATGCCAAATGAGAACCTTTGTCAGGTAATCTAAGTGGTGCTACCACTAATTGTACCTGTAAGAAATTCATTAACTGAGCATCAAGTGAATGACGACAAATACACATGTGTAGGGTTATACGAGAAAACGTGGATGACAACAAGGGAGTAGTAATCGTATTATCGACGCAATCCGAAATCCGAAAATGCTTTCACTGCATGGATACTTTTTTTTAGTATTAAACTATAACCATCTGGGGTATTTCCAAATGACGACTTCCGATGAGCTCCGCCGTTCTTTTTGTCTGTTAGTTTAGGCTGAAGAAATTAATTAACATGCGCCCTTTGTCGAATCTTTATAGATCACATTTAACCAATCAGTGTTTATTCAAAAATGCATAAAACAAATATTGCCTCCAGCCTCCAAGTTTATTTAGCTGTCCTTGCAGACGGTAGCCCAGTCTCTGGTCACGCTCAGTTGCGTTGCGTATCATCCGGGTACTCACGGGGGAAAAAACAATAACAAAGGCAACAACCAGTCCGGGGAATGGCGTTAGATCAGTGCCCCTTTAAACATGATAGAGTTGATTATGATCTTATCTCTGTCAGAAACCTGAATGATAACTCAAGAAAGTCATCTTTTTGAACAATAATGATCAGGAAGCAACATGTTTCTGTTAACTGATTCACCATACTAATTCTGGTGTATCATATGTCCAAAGAGGGTAAGATTTCCTGTTGTTCCTTCAACATCAGTCTGCGACTTTAGCCACTTGTCCGAAGCCCGAGACAAGTAACATTCTGTTGGTCAGGTTAGATCAGCTAAGAAATGCCATGTGAGGACATTAAAATTAACTGAAAATGATGTTAAAAGCCATTTTCAGGCTGGTGGACTCAAAATGTTTTGGCCCATATTGCAACATGTCTGGCTAAAGAATGCTATGTTGTCAATCAGCAGTAGCTAGATTATAGGATGGAGGGAAACAAAGGGAACTTTTGCCCTAAAGACCCTTTTTCATTGCAACTTAATATTCCAGATCTTTGAAAGGCATTCTGAAGTGATGCACATAAGGAAGAGAATATATGGATGACAACTTCTTTATTATGGGGAACACAATGTTTCGGAGTATATGCTTACTCCTTCATCAGGTTTGTCGCGCCTGATGAAGGATTAAGCATATACTTCAAAACGTTGTGTTCCTCATAATATAGAAGTTGACATCCATATATTCTCTTCCTTAATATTCCAGGATGATCTTGATAATTGTTTGGTCTCTTATCATGTCTGTGGTTATGGTTGTCATGTCTGTCAACTACCTGTGTGCATGGTGTAGACATGGTATAGTGGCACTGTCGACACTGAACAAACTGAATATGAAGTAGCCACATACTGGTTCTGAAAAGCATCAGTAGAAATAATATTGTTGATAATATTGATCATCTGATGTTTCCTTTTGAAGATGTGGTCAATTGGAATTAACATGATTGATAGGATCAATGCATATAGTTGTATTAACACAATTAATTTGGACTTGGAAACATAAGCATTGTTTTCAAGGTTAAATATTTTACCGTTTTCCAAAGATTCAGGTGTTAAAATATTGACTTATTTCACAAACCAAGATTTCGTAAATCTAGACCCAAAAAATATGTTTATGCATTATTGTTAGGAGTAGTGGATACAGTCAGAACTTGACATTGAGTCTAGAGAGCGCATTATCATGAAAATAAGATGTACATGTGTTATATTCAGAGCTCTAGATAAGCTTTTTTTTTTTTTAGGTATGTTACCCAGGGGTTTGATTTTGATTGGGTGTCCACAATTTTAAAGAGGATATTCAAATTTTTTACCCACCATTTTCTTGAAATTTGAGTATTTTAATGTAAAAACCTGTTTCGTAAAAAAACCTGTTAATCATTTAAAACCGTGAATAGTATTATACCCGTCTGCATATGCTAGCGGCTCCCTCTCCTGGAAGCCATTTTTGTTTGCAATACCTAGCATTGTAAGAAAGGTGCTATTTCTATAATCACCAATCAGCAACTGTTTAAGAAACAGCATGTGCATTGACTAGGCAGGATGTGTGTTTTAATTGGCATCTACCAGTATGTTTGTCGCACAAGTTTTTCCGAATGTAACTGTCAGTATGTGAACTTGGCGATCGACTGATACTGAATCATTTTGTCTAACAGTTGTAACATACGCAACCGTTTTATCCAATAATTTAAAAAGTTTTGAAGAAATTAAAATCAGGTAATATTCTTACGTTTTTTTTATTTGTTCAAAGTTGGGACTGGTAAAAATTGAGGGGGACTGGTAAATTTTAGAGTTGCCAGTTCCTTGGACTGGCGGTTTTAAAAGCCAGCGGGAACACTGAGTACACTCATTAGTTTTGTTTCAACAGCAAATTTATAGTTTTTGTTGCATATTTGATTTATTTAATGCATATTTTACGCAAATTAGCAGCTTAACTCTGTATATTTACTTTAATGAACAGAATGTGCTGAATTTATGATGTTGTGCATTCCATTATTGCTTAGTTTGTCCATATATTTGCCATACTGCATGTTTGATTAATACAACAAAACTTCCTTATTTTCAGAAACGTCCTTTAGCTGGTATAATTCAGGATATATGTACACAGTAAGTAAATTTGCAGTAATGTCTTACCTGTATCTAGATACCTGAATCTCCATATATTGCAATACTGTACAACCATTGTTTATGATACCATTGAAGGGGGCACGGGTGGGCCAGTCATCTAAAGCATTCCATTTCTATGTGCAGAGTTGCATCCTTTAAGTGTTGCCAGAAACCTGTGATTATGTGTTCGAATTCCAAGTTCGCCCTGATTATGTTGCCAGCACAATACACATGCTCAATGGTTTGACCAAATTGGTAAATATCTAAGACTTTCATCACTTTGGGCTTTCCTCCCACATCAAGGTGACAGTCAAACACTACGTGATATAACTGAAGAACTGTTCAGACTGTTCAGAGTGGTCTTAAGCTCACTCATTAATGTTGAGCCCATGCTTGCCGTAAGAGGCGACTAATGGGATCGGGTGGTCAGGCTCGCTGACTTGGTTGATGCATGTCGTATCCAAATTGCATAGATCGATGCTCATGATGTTAATCACTGGATCATCTGGTCCAGACTCGATTATTTACAGACCGCCGTCAAAAAGCTGGAATATTGCTGAGTGTGGCGATAAACAACAAACAAGCATTAATGTTGAGTGCACATCTCAATTTCCTTATTTCTCTTTCAGGTGGAAGCTTTCTGACCAAGAAAATTTTGCGCTACAATTCTCCGAGCAGAATCGTCACAGCTACATCACAGATCAAAATCGGAATGAGATTTCAAACGGAAATGTTCTCACTCTGACATCCTCTCCAGGAAAAAAGGCTCAAAACATTTATAGTCAACTGAATGACAATGCTTCCCAGCAGGATAAAATATCAGCGCTTCGTGATCTCTCAATCTTCTCCTCTGACATTTCATTTGCGATTGAGTTCATCAACAGGAATGGTCTACCCTTGGTCATAAAATTTGTCACATCAGGGAATTTGTAAGTGTTCTTTGAAATCATTCATACTATGAGCAATGAGACTGTTCCATTTATGTCAATATCTTGAAAACAACACGTACAAGACAATAAAAAGCCGGTTGTTTCCTGTGTGACATGTCTAAGATTTCCATACTTTATATGTTGTTATAAGAAATATTAACTCTTTGATCATGCTGATAGCAAAGAATTTGATCAGTTGATAATGTGTTTTACATGCTTATAATGTCTGTATTGGTTGGTGTGTCAGTAAGCATGGTAAGTGATCATTAAGTAAATTGGTAATATACTACTCAAAAGATGTTAAGGACCACCCGATTCTTTAATTATTACGAAAGTCATGATAGTTATTGTCTTATCGCATGACAGTGATAGAGTTACTATAATGTAAAGAAAGAATTTGGTGGCCCTTAACTTCTTTTGAGTAGTATATATTGTGATAATTGTTAATATTCTTCTACCATGTCTACTGCAAACAGAATAGTGATCTGACCACATCTTTATATAATTATGCATCAAGGTAAAACTTATTAAACATGGTAGATGTATATTGTATTTTCCCCTATCAAAATAAATAGTCTTATTATCATCTTTATCAGTAAATCAGCAATTATGATTTCATGTGCGATAATTCACCTGCACTGTGACCATGATGATGTCACTTCATGGGTAACATCTATTATTTGCAGCAATGGAGACCCTCTCGCCTACACGCTCAAGTCCTTTGTGTCGCTCATGGATCATGCTATTGTATCTTGGGATGTTTTGGAATCGGATTTCATTCGAAAGGTAGAAATATTGATGTTGGGTAGACCTGTCATTATACACTCTGCCGTGATGTGCTACATATCTTGATACACCCTGCCATGATAGGATACATATCTTGATACACTCTACCGTGATATGATACATATCTAGATACACTCTGTCGTGATAGGAAACATATATTGATACACTCTCCCATGATAGGATACATATCTAGATACACTCTGCCGTGATATGATACATATCTTGATACTCTGTGCCATGATAGGATACATATCTAGATACACTCTGCCGTGATATGATACATATCTTGATACTCTGTGCCGTGATAGGATACATATCTTGATACACTCTGCCGTGATAGGATGCATATCTTGATACACTCTCCCGTGATATGATACATATCTTGATACAATCTCCCGTGATATGATACATATCTTGATACTCTGTGCCATGATAGGATACATATCTTGATACACTCTGTCATGATAGGATACATATCTTGATATTCTCTGTCGTGATAGGATACATATCTTGATACACTGTGCCGTGATAGGATACATATCTTGACACACTCTGTCGTGATAGGATACATATCTTGATACACTCTGCCGAGATATGATACATATCTTGACACACTCTGTCATGATAGGATACATATCTTGATGATAACTCTGTCGTGATAGGATACATATCTTGATATGCTCTGTCGTGATGGGATACATATCTTGATACACTCTGTCTTGATAGGATACATATCTTGATACACTCTGTCGTGATAGGATACATATCTTGATACACTCTATTGTGATAGGATCCATATCTTGATGATACACTCTGTCTTGATAGGATACATCTCTTGATACACTCTTCCGTGATAGGATACATATCTTGACACACTCTATCGTGATAGGATCCATATCTTGATGATACACTCTGTCATGATAGGAAACATATCTTGATGATACACTCTGCCGTGAAAGGATACATATCTTGATACACTCTGCCGAGATATGATACATACCTTGATACACTCTGTCGTGATAGGATACATATCTTGATGATACACTCTGCCGTGACAGGATACATATCTTGATGATACACTCTGTCGTGATAGGATACATATCTTGATGATACACTCTGCCGTGACAGGATACATATCTTGATACTCTCTGTCGCGATAGGATACATATCTTGATACACTCTGTTGCGATAGAATACATATCTTGATACACTCTGTCGTGATAGGATACATATCTTGATACAAGGACTGGGACGTGTTATTGGTTTGTGTGGGTCCTGACTAGGACCCAGGTACCCACAGGACTACCCAGACCCGTGGTTAGTCACGTGATATATTGTTTAATGACAAAAACTCACTATAGCTCAGTGGTTACACTACAAGTTGTTAATGTTCGCAGTTCTTTCTGTCTCTGCACACATTCCTTTGACTTGTATATGTTTGAGTAAAGATAAAGCCTCAGTCAACTTCACTGTACACATAATCCGATCGTTTGATACATGTATCTAACTAGTTTTTGCCAGGGGTGCAGTAAAACAATTCCCAATCAGACATTTTGTTCCCATCTCTTGAGACCTACAGTGGGTATCTAGGTAGGTCGGGTAATCTTGGTAATACAGGGTCAGGTACCCAGGTAGTAAATTTGAACTTGTCGCAGCCCTATTTGATACACTTATGCCAAACGTTTGTCAGTTAACCAGGAAATCCCATATCTTTCGATGCTATTTCAGTGTACATCGTGTAGTAGAAATAGTTATCTTAACAGCAGTTTTATTGTACTGATATCAAAACATAGGTTATAAAAATCAATATTCTACTCATAATATTGATATATTGGTGTGATTACCATGGTTCATGTGGTCATTAATTTCATAATGGCATAAACTTACATGAAGTGGGTACATGCCAGTGCAATATGATAATTAACAATGATTAAGAAGGAAATGCTCATACCAGTTCTGTAGCATTAGTTGTATTGTGTGATAACATTGAGGGCATTGGTGACCCAGTTGTCTTAGGTGCCACAATTCGCTGTGCAGAATGTTTGGCACATGAGAATGATGAGTGCAGATAGGCTATACATCGTATAGTGTTTACCTGTGCTGTGTCAGCAGTATATCTCTGAGACTAGGGCTGCAACGGTTCACCAATACTTCGATTCGGTTCGATGCTCGATTATTTCCATTCGATTCGATTATTTTCAATTCGATTCATTAGTCTAATAACATACAATGATTCATGTATAATATGCATAAATAAGTAACACATTGTCCACATTGTCACTACTGAGGGAAGCCCTCTGAGCAGTCACAACATCCCCGGCTGTTGAAAAGACCCTCTCACTAGCCACACTTGTGGCAGGTGTGCCAAGGCACTGTTTGGCATATTTTGACAACAAGGGATACTTTCCCTCTCTCACCCTCCACCAACTCGGTGGGTCAGACTCTAGGCTGGGCACCTCATGAACCGAATCGAAATCTAGACATTGTAGATCGAAGATAGAATCGAGACGACAAGTACCGGTTCTCGGTCCACCGAACTGAACCGTTGCAGCCCTATCAGAGACTGACATTTTTATTATCTTATCAACTAGCCAGTTAGACCACCTCGACTTTGAAATTCCTGGTTGATATTACAGGGCATTGTTTGGTAACAGTCTTATTTTTCCAACCATGATCATGATGGATCTGATGGCATTTTCAGCAGATTGTGCGACAATGAAGTGTTGTTTTCAGGGATTTATCAAAACCTGCTCAGAGCATGACCCAAGTCAGCAGCAAATATCAGTAAAAATTCCCAAACTAAAATTAAATATTTCCTTGTTCATACTGTTATAGTTATAACTGATGTTATGGCTTTGTAGAGATGACCTGTATTTCAGTGATAACAGAAACTAGATAGAGGAAGAGGATTTAATGCTTAGTTTAACAGTACTGCATTGAATGCAATGTTGAAACAAGAACTCTCAATTTTAACAAAATAAATATTTTTCCTGATTTGCCTGCCATGGGCACTTAGTTTGGAATCCTACATAAATCTGTCACTGGAACAAAGAGCTGGGATGTATGTTTGGGTTAACACAACAATTTGCTGTCCAGGTAGCGGAGTGTGTCAACTGTTCCAGCACTGCTACCCTAGACAAGCAATGTCTGCAGTCAGCGCTCGAGATCCTGGAATCTGTCGTTCTTCACAGGTCAGTCTAGTTACCATAGCAACAACACCATTTGTAAGATTGATTTGTGTGTTATCAGTCCTTGTAGGTGTACATAATACAGTGTGAATGATGATAAAGGTTTAAGCTTGATTAACTGCTAATACATGATGAGGTCAGGCTTTGTATTTTCATATTTTACAAATTTTCTTTGTCCGTATACCTTTATGTATATAAACAAGTAAATGTCAGTTTTTTTAGATAAATGTTTCAATTGAGACAATATGATGTTCTAAAAGCCCATTTAGATTCAGGCACAATTTAGGTTTGTTTTTGTTTTGCAAATAAGAGTTCGCTAGTCAATTTAAAAAAAAATTAATTAGTCTGGTCAAAATAACTTTAAAGAAGTTGTTAATGTCAGTATGATCAGCAGGTCAGTGCTGTTGTGTTTTGGTGTAGCAAATTCTCAAAGATTTGACCAGTAACCATGACATGACTTGTAAGAGAATCTGTATTCATAATATTGACCCTATCCAGGTTGATTGCACTAACTTCCTGTCATGTGATCCTGTTAGTCATGTGACCAGTGTTGTCTTGGCAACTGTTTCAGCACGGGTAAGCAGGCTGTGGTGGAGCAGGTGGTGACCCCTGTCAACATCATTCCTCACTTACAGAGGTCAGTAACTCAGTGCTCTCTGTGGCTTTGCTTATATTTTATTTATCTCATCTGCAACTTATTTTTTCTGACCTGTGAAGATCCGGTTTAGAATGGGTCTTCAGCAACCCATGCTTATCGTAAGAGGCGACTAACAGGTTGGGTGGTCAGACGCGCTGACTTGGTTGATGCATATCATCGTACCCCAATGGTGAGAATCAGTGCTCATAATGTCAATCACTGGATTGTCTGGTCCAGACAGGATTAATTACTAACTAACATAACTTATTTTTACTAAGATTGGATAAGAAATTTCAGAATGTAAATTTATCTGTTTTAACAAATCCGATTTTGAACATGTTGAAATTTGTGGTAAAAGTTAGCCAAAATGTTCATGATGATTGTTACTGACTCAAAAAGGAATTATAGTGACATTCAGCAAACCTTAAATTATCCCCAGCCTTGAAGAGCATTTCTGGTGTCCCCCGCCGTGATATTGCTGGAATATTGCTAAAAGCGGCGTAAAATCAAACTCACTCACTCACCCAGCCTCGAAGTGGAGCGGGGGTATAGGAACAGAGTTCGTCCACCTGTCCGCTTCCCATTGTGGACAAATCTTCTCAAAAACTATCCAAAAGTTTCACAGTGTGGACGTAGCTCAGTCAGTTAGCTGTTGGGCTAACAATCCAATGGTCGTGAGTTTGCGTCAGACGGATTCTCAGAAAAACATGGTCGTTTTTCTTTGAGACATGTGACCTACGGCAGAGATTGTCCTCACGAGAAGTTGCACTGTATTCTAAAGGTGCTCCGAGAAATGAAATTTAACACACTGATGTTACTGGTCTCAAATGAGTATGAAAATCGGTGTCGTACATTCATTCTTTTTACAGAGTTACTGCCCTTGCTCCATGCTTTTTAACTTACTGCATTGTGTGTAAAATTGGGACAAATCTCTGCAACTACTGACGTTACATGAAAGTGTGCATGCTTATGTAAGAGATACTTGTCACGATTGAGTTCAAACATTGGTCCTGTCATTTATTTTGTTTAGAGAGTTATGGCCCTTGATCCTCATTATTTTACTTAGTGCATAGTGTCTGCAATGGGGACACGTTTTCTCAGAAACTACTTAAGTTAGCTTATCTAAGAGATACTTATTAAGACTGAGTTATATTTACCAGAGAATGGCCTGTTGTGTGTAGTAATTTCACATTTCGTCATTTTTTCTAATGACATAAAGCGGCCCAAGTGCCTATCTCTTCTTAAAGCTTTATATAACTCTTTTTTATAGTTTATATTCACAACTATATGAACAAACAAAATTCTAATGTTACCCATGGTGAGGGATAATGATAACGCTGTTTTCTTGTTATATCTCCGACAAAATGTCGAGGGTATATAGTTATACGAAGGTTCCGTCTGTCCGATCGTCCGTCCAAAAACTTTGTCCACACGATTTCTCTTAAACTATTCAGGGGATTCATCTCAAACTTAGTACATATAATCTATGTCATATGGAGGGGTGCGGTCAAAAGAAAAAAATTGTTTTTATTAATTTTCCATTTTTTTATGAATTTTTCAAACCCTAACATCCGTCCGAAAACTTTGTCAATGCGATTTCTCTTAAACTATTTAGTGGATTCATCTCAAACTTAGTACATATAATCTGTGTCATATGAAGGGGTGCAGTTGATTCATCTCAAACATCTCAAACTTAGTACATATAATCTGTGTCATATGGAGGGTATTGTTTAAGGGAAAAAAAAGGGTTTCTTTTAGATATCAACATTACATCCCATTAACATGCCAAAGTTAAATGCAAGACATATTTTTTATGTTGTAAGCAGTGGCTGCAGGCTAACGGAAACAGCATATGGTATACAATATTTGAAGGTTGAGGTGATATATTCCTATGTGCTTACATGTTTCAGTCGTTATACAACACAAGACAGTGTTATTGGACGAACACAAGAAAATGTTCTTGGACGCCGGGGATCAACAGCAGTGACCACTCAGACGTTTTCAAGCCAAGCTTACCCAGAGGTTCAAAAGAACGCCATAGCTTTAATCAATGCACTTTTCATGAAAGCTGATCCCGACAAACGGAGGGTAAGGGATAAACAAGTGTAATAACTTGCAGATTACCTACCTAATCTCTACAAACACCTACTGTAAATCATGAAATTCATGTGAAAAATGTGAGTGCCCCTTGCTTGAATTAATAAGTTGACACTTTTTGTGTGGATATTTTGGAGTACGTGTATATTATCATGTTATGTTCACTGTCATGTTGCTATGTTAATAACGTTGCAATGTTAATGAATACCGACCCAACACTCAAAATAACCAATATGTGGAGGCTTACCATGGTGGTAAGTTGAATGTGTTATCTAATAAATGTTATATACTTTCTCTTTCAGAAAATAGCAGACCAATTACATTCCAAGAGCATGAGAAATATGATCCTGAGCGTAGGTATCTTACTGAGCTTCTCTCTGTCATTGTCTATTCTGAAGCAAAGGGAAAAAGATTACATTTACTAACCAGAACTGTTGTCACAATAGTTGACAACGCAGTTGTCAGTTGATTATAGTTTTAATAAGATATACATGTATGGACCTTTACTTTTAATTAATGCTATTTATATTTCCCTCTAATGTGAGAAATTGAGAGACCCGTGAAGATCCGGGGTAGTATAGGTCTTCAGCAACCCATGCTTGTCGTAAAAGGTGACTATGCTTGTCGTAAGAGGCGACTATTTGGATCGGATGGTCAGATTCGCTGAATTGGTTGATGCATGTCATCTTGTCCCAATTGGAGGATTGATGCTCATGATGTCAATCACTGGATTGTCTTGTCCAGACTCAATTATTTTCCGCCATCATATAGCTAGAATATTGCTGAGTGTGGCGTTAAACAACAAACAAACAAACAGAAGTTGAAATGGCTTAAATGGAAACTCTACACTTTTTTATTTACAAACCCTGTGGGGATAGACCACCTATGTGGTCTGGTGGTATAGTGGAAGGTCTGATGTTTGATCCCTGGCCGTGTCATACCAAATGACATCAAAAGATGGTACTTGTTGTTACCCTACCTGGCGCTCGGCATTAAGAGGATATAACAAGAACTGGGCCCACTTGCACAAAGCGATCTTAGCGCTAAGACTATTCTAAGCCTATGTTAAGGAATGGGAGTTATGATCGTCTTAGCGGTAAGATCGCTTTGTGCAAGTGGGCCCTGGTCAGCTCGGAGTCCGTATGCTGTGTCTGAGTAGGGTGTTCATGTTAAACAGCAGCATGGTATGTCACTGCGCCAGCACTTTAAAACAGTCGCACCCACATAAGGTGTGTATGCACGTCGCTATATGAGTGCAACAAAGCCCGAACATGACATTAAACTACATTTCACCTCACCTCACTTAACTGACATGGTTTCATGTTTTTGTCTCTCTCACATGCAACTGATGCCTTGTGTGTTTCACCTGTTAACCCCTTTAATCTAACCCTAACCTTAATTACATTTTTGAAAGTCTTTGTGTTCCTTGCAGCATGTGATACGAGGAATGCAGCAGGTGGGGACTGAGATGGCGCATCAACTGTACGTCCTGCAGGTTCTCCTGCTCAATCTGCACGAAGATCGCAAGAAGACACCTGCAAATTCACATGACCAGGTGAGCCGAGAGACTTTTCTGAAGCATTTACTAGCCCCAAAAGTGACATCATATGACACCCCTAAAAAGGACCGCCTCCGTGGTCTAGTGGTAGAGCGTCCACCCGGAGAGCGGAGTTCGATCCCCGGCCGCGTCATACCAAAAGACGTCAAAAGATGGTACTTGTTGTTACCCTGTCTGGCGCTCGGCATTAAGGGGCTAAAACAAGGACTGGTCGGCTCGGAGTCAGTATACTGTGTCTGAGTGGGGTATTCATGTTAAACTGCGGCATGGTATCTCAGTGAGCTAGCGCTATAAAACCAGCCACACCCACACCCACATGTGCATTCATGACACAATAATGTAGAAAGACCAATAATGTAGAAAGCCAGTGAAGATCCCGGGTAGAGTAGATCTTCAGCAACCCATGCTTGCCATAAGAGGCGACTAATGGGGTCAGGTGGTCAGGCTCGCTGACATGGTTGATGTATGTCATCGTATCCCAACTGCGTGGCTCGATGCGTATGATGTCTATGACTGGATTGTCTGGTCCAGGCTCGATTATTAACAGACAGCCGTCATATAGCTGAAATATTGCTGAGTGCGGCGTTAAACAACAAATAAATCAACAAACAATAATGTTGAACGAGATGTTAAGCCCCATTTGACCTCACCTCACTTAACTGACTTCATATTTTCATAGTTATGTCTCTCTTCCATACAACTGATACCTTGTGTGTTTCACAGACTGTGCTGCGGGATATTGAAGAACTGAGGAGAATTGCGTTTGATGTGGATGGTGACCCAAACATTAACACGGTCAGGAAATCACCAAGCTCAGCCAAGGACTACAGGAAGCTGGGATTCCTTGTAAGAATAATAATAATGACATCAATAATAATAAATATAGATATGATGGCTTTTGTTTCAAACATTTGCCTTTGTATAATTAGATGATTGCTTCATGGGGGGATACTACCCATGCTGTCTACAGGCCAGAATGTTTGTACATCCACATCACATATTGGCAGCCATTCCCAGCTGGGTTAAGAAAGGCAAATTTGAACTTAGTCACTTCCAGGGTGACACCACACATTTGACGCTTGTGTTTCCAATGTTTGAACGTATACATGTTTCCGTCATCTGGTCTTCTACCAACAGATGAGTTGGTTGTTTTGAGTGCACAGGGTGAAAGTCCATTAGACCCATGAAGATCTTGGGTAGAATAGGTCTTTAGCAACCCATGCTTTCTGTAAAAGGCGACTATGCTTGTCGTAAGAGGCGACTAACAGGATCGGGTGGCCAGACTCGCTGACTTGTTTGATGCATGTCATCGTATACCAATTGCGTGGATCGATGATGTCAATGACTGGATTGTCTGGTCCAGAATTGATTATTAACAGACCGCCGTCATATAGCTGGCATATTGCTGAGTGCAGCGTTAAACAACACACAAACAAATATTAACAGACCACTGTCATATAGCTGGAATATTGGGAATGCTAGTGCTGGTACTGCTACAGTAGTTTTATGCAAGTGGACCCAGGACTTGTGACACTCTTCACCATGTTCACTTTTCTCTTCCTGTATTATGGAGTAATAACAGGGTTTGACAAGGCCACTGGTCCGTTAATCCAAGACTAGTGAAAATCCATAGGGGCTAGTTTCATACCAAAAGTCGGAAATTCTACTGATTATCATAATGATGTGTTTCTATAAACACTGTTAAAATTTAGTTACATTTTTAAAAAATCCAAATTATATTCAACGCTGTAACCATGGTAACATGCTTCTGTTGTTGTATTGCTTGACAGAATCAGGGCACGCCTGTGGAAGATTTCACCAAGACACCCCCTGGGCTTCTCGCACTCGATGTGATGCTGTACTTCGCCCGGAACCATGGAGAAAACTATGTCAAGGTCAGCCATATGACTCCATTAACGACCCAATTTCACAAAGTAGTAATATGCATTTTCGTTAGCAATATATGACATATGACATTATATAGGACTCTGCCACTCTTTAAAAGTTAAAAATTTCGTTAGACGTTATGAAATGACAAGAAAATGATAATCAGCACCTCTAGTGAGTACAGGATCATTCCTTTCTATCCAAATTACATCTTGTTGGGAGAATTATGTGGGTGTCCATTAAAACAGCCTATCGGTTATATAGGCCTTTTTACCATAACTCTCGAACACATCCAGAGAGCGGAAGGTAGGTGTGTCGATCCCCTGGCGGCGGCGGCGGCGGCGGCGGCGGCATGTCGACAGGTGTTAATTGATGATATTTGTTGTTACCCTACCTGGCGTTTGGCACTAATGGGCTGAAACAAGGACTGGTGGCCTCGTGTCAGTACACTGTGGGATATTCATGTTAAACTGCAGCATGTCATCTCTGTGGACTAGCTCTACAAAACCATCATATGTCCAGGCTGCAATACTATTTGGGGTGCAACTATTGTTATTTCTGTAAAGGTAGTCCTCCACCACTGCAATACTATTAGGGCTGCAACTATTGTTATTTCTTTAAGGTACTCCTCTACCACTGCAATACTATTAGGGGTGCAACTATTGTTATTTCTGTAAGGTACTCTTCTTACCACTGCAATACTATTAGGGGTGCAGCTATTGTTATTTCTTTAAGGTACTCCTCTTACCACTGCAATACTAGGGGTGCAACTATTGTTATTTCTCGAAGGTACTCCTCTACCACTGCAATACTATTTGGGGTGCAGCTATTTTTATTTCTGTAAGGTACTCCTCTACCACTGCAATACTATTTGGGGTGCAGCTATTTTTATTTCTGTAAGGTACTACTCTTACCACTGCAACTATTGTTTGTTCTTAGTCCTCAGTATATATTCTGAAAAATATTTGAACATCAATTCTAACAGCTGTTCTGTGGTTTTCGAGATGAAATCGCAAACTGTTGTCTACGTATTTAGGTCCTGGTCCACAGAACAATCGTAGAGCTACAACTGTCTTAAGTCTATGTTACAGCATGGGAGTTTCGATCACCTTAGTGCTAAGATTGCTTGGTGAGCTACCATGCAATGACAATATCTTTCTAGCTCATCTCTAGCTTTTTACAACATACTTTTTTATATTCAACAAAAAAGTTCTTGGTAACGTCAGTAAGCAATTTGTGATGAAACTTTCACTAAAACACCACAACTTGATGTAAATATTTGATTGAATAACTGCCTATTTAGAGTTATCTCCCTTTGACCATGTCTTCGTTTTGCTCCAGGTCGTGCTTGAGAACTCAAGTCGTGCAGATGAGCATGATTGTCCATTTGTAAGGGCCAGCATCATGCTTACAGAAATACTATGTGACATTCTCAAAATAGGCGAACAGCGTAAGTTTTTTGTTGATTATGCTTCAGTAACATGTGTGAATTCATTTGTTCAGTAATTTATTAATAAATAATTATATTCAGTTCTTGAAAAGCAAAGATGTTAGATTTCTGTTTTGTGAATTCTGGCTGGATAAAGCAAAACCTACCAACGACAATATGTCCTGAAAAAGCTCTGAACTTTGACAAAGAAAGGTGTACTTATATTACAGTGTTACAGAAAGGCTTCAATGAATTTGAAAATACTTTTGTCCCAAAGCAACACAATATATATTATCAATATCTTTTTACCTTCCAGCGACAGAAGAAGGTCAGACATTTTACCCCATGTTTTTCTGTCACGACAAACCATTTGAAGAGTTCTACTGTGTGTGTATACAACTGCTGAATAAAACATGGCGGGAGATGAAGGCCACGTCGGATGACTTCCAGAAGGTTTGAACATCAAAACTCAAGACTCAACACTAATCTTCCCTAGACTAGGGTGGCCCGTGAAGATTCTGGGGTAGAATAGGTCTTCAGAAACCCATGCTTGCCGTAAAAGGCGACTATGCTTGTCGTAAAAGGCGATTAACGGGATCGGGTGGTCAGGCTCAGTGACTTTGTTGATGCATGTCATCGGTCCCAATTGGGTGGATCGATGCTCAAGTTGTCAATCACTGGATTGTCTGGTCCAGACTCTATTATTTACAGACCGCCGTCATATAGCTGGAATATTGCTGAGTGCGGTGTTAAACAACAAACCAAACCAAAACCAAACCCTAGACTAGTGGCTAATGGGTATTTCATATTAAACTACCTCCCCAGGATTGCATGACATTGTATCCGATGACATGGAAGTTTGCTCATAGCGTAAATCACTGGTTTGTCTGGTCCAAAGTCAATTGTTTACAAGCCACCATCATTTTACAGGAATACTGAGGCATCAAACAGCAAACACATCCAACTGAAACTGATCTTTCTTATTCCACAGGTCCTGGGTGTCGTTAAAGAGCAGATTACACGAGCCTTGGAGATCCACCCATCCAATTTTGATTCCCTTCGAACCCGTCTAAATCAGCTGACTTACTCTGAGATCATCAAGATCTGGGAACTGGAGAGGCAGAGTAAGGAAGAGTGGGAGTCCCAGGCAAAACCCATCCTGTGAGTTGAACGTGTACATCTTGTTTATATGTCTGTATTAGGTTCCCCCAGTATCAAAAGCCATCCTGTGAGTTGAAATGTATAGATCTTGTCAATATAACTTTAGGGTTCCCGCATCATAAATACTTACCCCCTTACGTACATGCGCAGTTCGGTAAACAATGAATTGCACATGCGTGTTACATCACGCTGCGCCCTCCCATTCATCTTTTCTTGAAGCCATTGTTTGTTTCAACATGACGAACCACTCTTTTGATTACTCTAATCGGATTACCAGGATTAACGTTTTGAAAATGTAAGAATTTATGGCGAACATTAATTTTGCGCTAAGCAGGCTCTACCCTCAGGATCAAAAAGGGGTCTTGGATCAAAAAGTGGTGTTGGATCGTAAAGGCGTGTCAGTTTCCCTAAGACCGAAAATGGGCCTTGGATCAAAAAGGGGTGATGGACCGTAAAGGCGTGTCAGTTCCTCTTAGACCGAAAAGGGGTCTTGGATCAAAAAGGGGTGTTGGATCGTAAAGTCGTGTCAGTTTCCTTAAGATCGAAAAGGGCTGTTGGATTGAAGGGCGTGTCAGTTTCCGTAAGACCGAAAAGGGATGTTGGATCGTAAAGGCGTGTCAGTTTCTCTGAGACCGAAAAGGGGTGTTAGAACATTAAGCGAGAGGCACTGGAGCGTGAGTCACGGTAACGATATAGCGAGACAGTGTTCGTGCTATAGCGTGGTAATTGAGCGGATTGTAGCGCTCGGGCTGTACCCGGTAAACTGCATTGTTGTTTATTCTGTATGTGACAGGCGAAATATTTCAAACTTTACGGTTATTGTTTTGTTACGAAAGATTATCAGCAGACTACCCCTGTCTGTGACATCACAGCTGGTGACCTTTGCACTTACTGAAATATTGCTATCAGAATTCATGACGTTTATTTTAGTTTTTCTGTCATATTAAACGGAAAATGACAAATGAAACATTCTTCGATTGAGAAGATCGTCAACTTTCGCCAAGGCATATTTATGAATGTAAACTTTGTTGAAATTAAAATAGCAATGAGGTATGCTGAGGTCGGGCGAAGAGCGCCATGTTTGATTTTCGTCTGCTGATGTCTGCTAGCAACATGACACCGGATAAATTTGTATTTTCATATATCGTATATTTTCAACCAAAACACTTGAAATAAGGATTGGTGAATATTTAAGGGTCATCATTTCCTGCTAATTTTATAACATGACACATTAGATTAACCTGAATGTTCATATTTCAGCAACTGACATGATGCCCTTGATGATGATATTTTTATATGACCATGTGTAATTTTCTATCAGGTATTTATATGCAAAATATTGGTTCAGATGTCCCTTGTTTAATAAAGAACCGAGCATTTGAAATCCCCCACCCTCTTTACAGCACCTTAGGCTAAAATTAATCCAGCAGTTAGCATGGTTAGGGGAAAGAAGATTGAAAACAATTCAACAAGCTAAAGGTGAACAGATTTGTAACCAGGATATTTACATAGGATTTTCATATATAAAAAAAATGGTATTCTCATACCAAAGTTTTCTTTTTCAGTGAGTTGAGAGAGATTATTAAGCCTGAGATAATGGACTTGATCAAGCAGCAGCGTTACAACCACATGGTGGAGGGGGCCATTTTCACAAAATATGCCAAGGGCAACCAGAAGAAAGGTGGGAGTGATGAAGATTTACTTGTCAATCATTTCTCCCCACCCAAACATATTTTTTTTCATTTTGAACACTGGTGATTGTCTCTTTTCCCCCAACATATAATTGTTGACTATGATTGATAATATGCAGGGATTTATATTCGCCTGCTCAGATGCCAATATTTGTCCCCTAGGATGCAGGAAATGTCATTAAAAATTCCCTATTTGGAACTATAAATTCATTTAAAAAACTAATATCTAATCTTATGCCATTGCAGAGGTAACCTATTCTTCAATGATAACAGGACCAATAAAGATAACAGGTTTTAAGGCTTAGTTCTTATATTATTGCATTGAATGCAATCTCAAATTGCAATGTTAAATTACATCTGAATTTAAGAAAATAAAGAACAAACTTTGAACTATTTTTTTCTCAGGCTGCCTGCCAGAAGCACTTAGTTTTGAATCCTAGATAAATCCCCCATAGGCCTTAAAGATGTTGTTTCCCAATGTTTATGAGGTGTCTCTGTTTCAGATCGGTTCTGGTACTGGCGTTTAGCTCCAAATCACAAAGCACTTCATTATGGGGATTGCCAGGACAACGCCGTTTTGCCCATAGAGCAACTTCCTAACAAGAGTAAGTCACTGACTGAAAAGTGTACATCAATGGATATTTTTGGTCATAAGGACTACAGCCCCTTCTACACATCTAGCCATTACAATAGCTAGCCCTTTATACCACAAGGCATTTGCCAACTCCTTTTAACTTCTGCCTGAACATATTTAAAAAAAATGTTGCTTTGTGATGAAATCTGTGGTGATCGATAGAAAGTGCTATTCATTCATTAGGATGGTGTGATAAATCTGATGTCAGGTTGTTGGAGGAATAAGATGAAATCTGTGGTTAATTGTCTGTTGGCATTCTAGAAGTTGAGGAAGTAAATCATTCCAGCTTGATAACTGTATAAGAATCTACATTGAAACGTCACTATATGCAATAAAACAGAAGTTGTTGTGTTTTTTTATTGCTATTCAATCAGGATGATGCGTTACTGCACTTGACTAGTCGTATGACTTGTGTTCTGACAGCTCATATGTCACATATTGACTTGTGTTAATGTCAGTCTCAGATTTTGTAGCTTGATATTGTCACAAAGTCCCAATTCCACAATAGTCTTAGCGCTAAGACAGTCGTAACTTCCATACTTGAACATAGGCTTACGGCAGTTGTAGCACTAGAACGCTTGTAGCTCCCATACTTGAACATAGACTTACGACTGTCATTAAGCTAAAATCTTGACTCCCATACTTGAAAGTAGGCTTAGGACAGTCGTAGCACTAGGACGATTGTAACTCCCATACTTGAACATAGGTTTACAACTACCATAGCGCTAAGACGATCATAACTCCTATATTTGAACATTGGCTTACATCTATCGTAGTGCAAAGACGATCGTAACCCAATACTTCTTTATAGTCTTAGACTAATGACAGTTGTAGCACTAGGACGATCATCACTCCCTTACTTGAACATAGACTTAAGACAGTCGTAGCACTGGGAAGATTGTAACACCTTTTCTTGTACATAGGCTTACGACTATCGTAACGCTAAGATGATTGTAACTCCCCTACTTGAACATAGGCTTACGACAGTCGCAGCGCTTAGATTTTCCTCCATCCTATGATATTGCATTGTTTCAGTCTCCATTGTGGATATCAAGATGTTGCAGTCTGGCAAAGAATTTGCCAATCCCAAGGACAAGAGGGACAGAAAAGGGGTGAGTTGGATTAAAAATTATGTAAGGGTAATTTTGAAATGTTAGAATGTAAATAGGGTACCAACTTCCAAGATGAGTGAGTTGGGTTTAACGCCGCTTTTAACAGTATTCCAGTCATATCACGGCGTATCAGCTTAAATGTGGGAGGAAAGCCCGAAGTGATGCAGGTCTCAGACATTTACCACTTCAGTGAAACCCATGAGCATGGGTATGGTGCTGACAAACCTAGAAACATAATCGGGGCGAACCTGGATTCGAACCCACAATCATAGGTTTCTGGCAACCCACAATCATAGGTTTCTGGCGTGCCTAAGGGACGCAACTCTGCACAGCGAATCGCGGCGCCTTAGACGACTGGGCCACCCGTGCCCCCACTTCCAAGATGAAAAGCATTCAATTGGTCACATTGTATTTCATGTATACATCTGTTTTTTTGTTATTGTTTGTAAGGATAGGTAGCAAGAATTATGATTTGAAGGTTGTAAGTTATTGTAACAAAATTGCAGTGCCAATTGTCGATTTTATGTGTGAGATTTGTTCTTTTTCTATTGCAGATAAGCAGTTTTGCATTTGCTATTGTGCCAGACACCACTGACCCTTTACAGTTGGTAGCCAGTTGTGAGAAGGAGTTTGACATGTGGACAGATGGGATACATGCCTTGTTGGGGCAGGAGGTATGTAGTGTGGGGTAGGAGATGTGTAGTGTTTGGTAGGAGGTATGTAGTGTGGGGTAGGAGGTCTGTAGTGTGGGGTAGCAGGTATGTAGTGTGGGGTAGGAGGTATGTAGTGTGGGGTAGGAGATGTGTAGTGTGGGGCAGGGGGTGCGTAGTGTGGGGCAGGAGGTGTGTAGTGTGGGGCAGGAGGTATGTAGTGTGGGGTAGGAGATGTGTAGTGTGGGGCAGGAGGTATATAGTGTGGGGCAGGAGGTATGTAGTATGGGGCAGGAGATGTGTAGTGTTGGGTAGGAGATGTGTAGTGTGGGGTAGGAGGTATGTAGTGTGGGGCAGGAGATGTGTAGTGTGGGGTAGGAGGTATGTAGTGTGGGGTAGGAGGTATGTAGTGTGGGGTAGGAGGTGTGTTGTGTGGGGTAGGAGGTATGTAGTGTGGGGTAGGAGGTATGTAGTGTGGGGTAGGAGGTGTGTAGTGTGGGGCAGGAGATGTGTAGTGTGGGGCAGGAGGTATGTAGTGTGGGGCAGGAGGTATGTAGTGTGGGGCAGGAGGTATGAAGTTGGGGCAGCAGGTATGTAGTGTGGGGCAGGAGGTGTGTAGTGTGGGGCAGTAGGTATGTAGTATGGGGCATAAGGTATGTAGTGTGGGGTAGGAGATGTGTAGTGTGGGGCAGGAGGTATGTAGTGTGGGGTAGGAGGTGTGTAGTGTGGGGTAGGAGATGTGTAGTGTTGGGTAGGAGATGTGTAGTGTGGGGTAGGAGGTATGTAGTGTGGGGTAGGAGATGTGTAGTGTGGGGTAGGAGGTATGAAGTTGGGGCAGCAGGTATGTAGTGTGGGGCAGGAGATGTGTAGTGTTGGGCAGGAGGTGTGTAGTGTGGGGCAGGAGGTATGTAGTGTGGGGCAGGAGGTATGTAGTGTGGGGCAGGAGATGTGTAGTATGGGGCAGGAGGTGTGTTGTGTGGGGCAGGAGGTATGTAGTGTGGGGCAGGAGGTGTGTAGTGTGGGGCAGGAGGTGTGTAGTGTGGGGCAGGAGGTGTGTTGTGTGGGGCAGGAGGTATGTAGTGTGGGGCAGGAGGTGTGTAGTGTGGGGCAGGAGGTGTGTAGTGTGGGGCAGGATGTGTGTAGTGTGGGGCAGGAGGTGTGTAGTGTGGGGTAGGAGGTATGTAGTGTGGGTCAGGAGATGTGTAGTGTGGGGCAGGAGGTGTGTAGTGTGGGGTAGGAGATGTGTAGTGTTGGGTAGGAGATGTGTAGTGTGGGGTAGGAGGTCTGAAGTGTGGGGCAGGAGGTCTGAAGTGTGGGGCAGGAGGTGTGTAGTGTCGGGGCAGGAGGTGTGTAGTGTGGGGTAGGAGATGTGTAGTGTGGGGTAGGAGATGTGTAGTGTGGGGTAGGAGGTATGTAGTGTGGGGTAGGAGATGTTTAGTGTGGGGCAGGAGATGTGTAGTGTGGGGTATGAGGTATGTAGTGTGGGGCAGGAGGTCTGAAGTGTGGGGCAGGAGGTGTGTAGTGTCGGGGCAGGAGGTATGTAGTGTGGGGTAGGAGATGTGTAGTGTGGGGTAGGAGGTATGTAGTGTGGGGCAGGAGGTCTGAAGTGTGGGGCAGGAGGTGTGTAGTGTCGGGGCAGGAGGTATGTAGTGTGGGGTAGGAGATGTGTAGTGTGGGGTAGGAGGTATGTAGTGTGGGGCAGGAGGTCTGAAGTGTGGGGCAGGAGGTGTGTAGTGTCGGGGCAGGAGGTATGTAGTGTGGGGTAGGAGATGTGTAGTGTGGGGTAGGAGGTATGTAGTGTGGGTTAGGATGTATGCAGTGTGGAGCAGGAGGTCTGTAGTGTGGGGTAGGAGGTATGTAGTGTGGGGCAGGATGTGTGTAGTGTGGGGTAGGAGATGTGTAGTGTGGGGTAGGAGGTATGTAGTGTGGGGCAGGAGGTATGTAGTGTGGGGCAGGAGGTGTGTAGTGAGGGGCAGGAGGTGTGTAGTGTGGGGCAGGAGGTATGTAGTATGGGGCAGGAGGTATGTAGTGTAGGGCAGGAGCTATGTAGTGTTGGGCAGGAGGTGTGTAGTGTGGGGCAGGAGATGTGTAGTGTGGGCAGGAGGTATGTAGTGTGGGGCAGGATGTGTGTAGTGTTGGGCAGGATGTGTGTAGTGTGGGGTAGGAGATGTGTAGTGAGGGGCAGGAGGTGTGTAGTGTGGGGCAGGAGATGTGTAGTGTGGGGCAGGAGATGTGTAGTGTGGGGTAGGAGGTGTGTAGAGTAGGGAGGGTGACATTCTTGCCTTGATGGGGATTCTGATCTATTTTTTGTGTGATTGGCAGATGACGAGCAGCCAGACAAACCAAGACCTGGAGACACTGCTGAGCATGGAGATTAAGATCCGCCTCCTGGAGACCGAGGGCATCACCATACCAACCGAAGCCCCGCCCATTCCTCCAGCACCTGCCAACCTTAACTTTGTCTACCACCTATGACATGCAAGAGCACTCTAGGTCTGTTTTGTCAGTGCTTACTGTGGGCTGTGCCTCAAACTCAAACTGGAATTCAGATATTGGAGTAGGTACTGAGTTACTGACATTTTGAGGAGTAATTATAGTATCAGTGAATATGTCCACGAATCAAGGCATGCTGCATCGCCTGGAGGGCTCTCATCCTACATTCTGTCTTGTGTCTGTGGAGAGGTCTCACCGTACATTATGTCTTGTGTCTGTGAAGAGGTCTCATCGTACATTATGTCTTGTGTCTGGAGAAATGTGTCTGTGGAGGTGTCTCATCGTACATTAGGCCTGTGTCTGTTGAACTGCGTATGCGGAGGGACCTCATCATGCAGGTGTACTTGTGCTGGACCATCCTTTTAGGTCTAGACCATTCTTGTAGGCGGAAACTTGCATCTTTGACATCACAGGGACATGAGGTTGCCCAGCTACTTGTCTTACTCGGTTTGGTGTCATGATATATCAGCATACGGGTGCTAGACCACCCTGCAGCCTTCCACCGGTCTCCGTCTTTATCAAGTATGTCTGTGTCTAGTCCAAGCTCTAGTCTGGCAAAATATCTGGAAAATTATTCTTAACTAGACTAGACTCAAATGTGTAAGGCACCAATGATGTGGAAACCTTTATCTTTGACATTAGAGTTGTTTGAGGTCACTCCAGCATGAAATGAAGTGTTTCAACAAATTATGCTTCTCAGAAAAAGTAAAGGATCACTCAATTCTTTACATATGATAAAAATAGATGATTCTTAAATCTTTTTCGTAGTATAGAAATATAAAAACAGCAAGATAATCATTGAGCCGTAACAGCATAGAACAAAAACAAAGACTGGGAAATCATCTCCTAGCAACAGAAAGCAGATGCCAGCAACAGCAATGATTTAACCTGGCAACAAATGATATTGGTGGTTGTCCAGTAATGTCAGGAAGATTGTCACAGTAAATATTGCTGACAGGTAACATCACTGAGATTCAAACATCAGCAAGATTCTCTTGGAAGGCACTAGAAGGTGTTACTATGGTTACAGAATGATAACTGAGACTCCAACAGCAAGAATATCAGTAGCCACAAGAAAATAAATAACATGTACCCTGCCAGCTAATGCATGGGACGGAACATGCTGTGTAGTACATGTCTGTGGCCATGTGTGAAACTATGACACAACAATATGCAAGGTACTTGACTCTCAGGTCTTAGAAAGTATTTGCTGTGGTTACATGAAGCGTCACAAAATCCCACCTCGGCATGTTTGTATGCACAACACAAAGAATGACTTCTTAATGCAACAGAGCTGTGCCTAGCACTGGCCACCAGTGCCTGTGTTTGTAGTGGTAACCCAATAAGCATGTTGCAAACATGTCTCTTGGGCACTGTCCCAATGCAGTCCAATATTAATAATGGGACAAGAGGACTTCAACTTCCTTTAGATCGCGACTTCTGGGAAAGCTGATTAATCATTACAAATGACGTCTTGCCGTTATTCTGCTTCTAGTGAAATTTCATCTCAGATGAAGACTGCTTCTTTAATATTGATATTCAGCACGTGTTCTGACTCGTGACACCAGCTGTAAACAAGGAAGTGTGTAACATCAGGTCCATCTTGAATATCCGGCAACATGTCATCACTGTTATGTTAGCACATGTGTTCTAACTTGTATAACAGCTGTAAACAAGGAAGTGTGTAACATCAGGTCCATCTTGAATATCCGGCAACATGTCATCACTGTTATGTTAGCACATGTGTTCTAACTCGTGATACCAGCTGTAAACAAGGAAGTGTGTAACATCAGGTCCATCTTGAATATCCGGCAACATGTCATCACTGTTATGTTAGCACATGTGTTCTAACTCGTGATACCAGCTGTAACCCAAGGAAGTGTGTAACATCAGGTCCATCTTGAATATCCGGCAACATGTCATCACTACTATGTTAGCACATGTGTTCTAACTTGTATAACAGCCAAGGAAGTGAAGTAACGTTTGTTGAAAGTACCACACGTCAGAAACACCTACAACATGGGTGTTTCAGGTTAAATCAAGCATGTGATGAACATTTACTTGGCACTCTATCAACACATCCCACGCCTTTGTTTCACAGATGCCATCACAAAACACAAAAAACCTGTCTGTTGCGAGAAATGGATGTCAGGTAGCATGACAGTGCGAACAGAAATGTCACGATGTGCCGAAAACAGACTGTGTTTTTCAGGAACATTTTACTGGAGGCCATATATATGTGTGAACAATGTCTGAGTTTTCAGGAGAGACAGAATGTCTTCTTTTCCTAATGGTGCTGATGGTAGTCTATGTTAGGAAGATGTAGCGAGTGTAGTTAAGGACGACGCGTCACAAGTATTGTGCATTCATCATCTTCATCATCTTCGTCGTCATCGTCATCATCATCAACTTTATCCTCACGTGTAGATAATAGACACATAGACAAGGATCTACAATAAACATGACTGACATCTTGCTGTAGTTCTGTCACGGAGAGAACAGACAGATACATTTGTCCTTGCCCAGTGTCTAGTTTTCATATTGAGAGGGGAGGCGGCCTCTTGCAGAGTGAATACATTCCTGAATGCTGACCTGTATCTCTGATATATATGCTCAACAGATACTTCATAGATGGTCTAGAATATAAGTAACCATGGTAACATTTCCCTCAAATATTAGCACAAGGTGCTACCCCCGAATTGTGTCAACACTATTCTGTACATACAGAAAGATAACCGTGAATGGAAGATTGGTAATAGAGTAATATTTACAGTATAACCAGTCAAGTCAAACTCCATTGTTTTGATATACATGCTGTATTGTTTCAAACAATGTGGTCCCTGCCAAATTCTTATGGGTTCTATGGCCTGGGCCCTATTCCTCAAAGCGATCTTAGCTCTAAGGTGATTGTAACTCCTATACTTTGACCAAGGCTTATGATAGTCGCAGCGCTAAGATTGTTTTGTGGAACGGCACCCTGGTCTGGTGAATATTAAATGAAATTGGATGAAAATATTTCAGTATTTTCTGCTTTCCTAAGTATGGTTTCATTTCATATCCCGGTTGGTTCATTATTCCCCGGCTATTTCATTATCCAGATTACTTATATATTATCAAAAATATTTGTGCTTAACAAATTTGCAGATATAGTTGCATTAAAACGTTACATGAATTTATTGAGATTGGAGGTGTTGAAATGTGTTATTATTAAAAAGTATCTACTTTCACATTGGCATGATAGGTACTGTTCCCACTTTTGCTTATGTTACTTTGTGGTGGGGTAGCCTAGAGGTTAAAGCATATGCTTTCCACGACAAAGACCTGGGTTCGATTTCCCACAAGGGTACAATGTGTGAAGCCCATTCCTGGTGTCCCCCGCCATGATATTGTTGGAATATTGCTAAAAGCGACATAAAAAAATATTCACTCACTTACTTACGTTAATGTGAAGTGAACCACTTGGTATATTCTACTAAAACTGTAACTATCCATGTTGACATTTATTGTCAGGTGCTAACAGAAATTCCTGTCCTTGAAAAAAGCCTTATACTACACAAACTGGTTACAACACTACTTGGTTGAAAAATGACACAATGAATACGCAACTACTGGGTCAGGAAATACCAGGATACGAAATGACCTGTAACCTGGGGTTCTGGTTTTGCATTGCTGATAGAATATGATGTGCAGTAGCTTATTTGTAGAGTTGTAGATGTGGACGAGCAGCTGGTCTGTGTTGTACTCCAGGTAGAATCAAGTCAACTGTTAAAATATCAGAAGCAAGGAAGTATCTGTAGTATGTTCTAATACCTGTACTGGTGGAAGTAAGAGGATGGCTATATACGATGTAGTGTCTTTAGACTCCTGCCATGACAGTGTAACTATAGTAATGTGAAAGAATTAGATTTTCTTTATCTCCTTTTGAGTAGTATGTATTTTCAGGCATAATGAACAGGGCCCTGCACCACAAAGCACTATTGGCATTAAGGCCTCTGTAACTCCTATATTTTTTCATAGCCACACGACAGTTGTTGTGAAAGATCAGTTTGTGGATGCTCCCTCATTATAAGGACCTTTGCTACCTATTTTATCCAGAGTTGTTCTGAGAGTTCTGCATGCACTATTATCAATCAAACTGTAGACCCAATCCTCTGAGGTGCCACATTTGTCAGAAACCTATGGCCATGGGTTCGAATCCCACCTTGCTCCAAGTTTCTAGGTTTGTCAGCACCATACGCTTGCTCATGGCTTTCCTCCCACATCAAGGTGACATGCGTGATTTAACTGGAATACTGTTCAAATGGTGTTAAACCCAACTTACTCGCTCAATCAAACAGGTCAGTTAATAAGGACAGATTTCAATGCTACATGGGGGACTTGATGTTGCAGCAGCTCCGTGTAGAGACAGGTCCTTTCACTAGTTAGATCAGCTGTCCTTGGCTAGCTTAGTGCTGATGATTTTTCAGAGTTGTGCACACGTAGAGAAGTCAGATTGTCTGTAGAATAACAGTAATGGCTTGGTAATGTTTGTACACATGGAAACAGAATTTTCTGTAAAATATAGTGATGA
The DNA here is from genome assembly GCF_022045235.1 of Haliotis cracherodii. Classification (NCBI taxonomy): domain Eukaryota; kingdom Metazoa; phylum Mollusca; class Gastropoda; order Lepetellida; family Haliotidae; genus Haliotis; species Haliotis cracherodii. The sequence continues at coordinate 38,097,881 of NW_027266265.1, forward strand.
CTTGGTAAGATTGTCTCCAGAGAAACAGAATGGATTCTTTTATTATGTCATACACAGGTTCATAGTGATTTTTGTACAAAGGAAAACGAGATTGTCTGTACAAATTCAAAGTGATTGTTATGTAATGTCGTAGACAGGTACAATTGTCTGTACAAAATGGTAGTGATTTCTTGATTATGTCGTACACAGGTAGAGAAGCGAGATTATCTGTAAGATATGATAGTGTCATAGTGCTCCCAATCTGTGTCATCATCGTCACCAGCGTTGTGATCACCAAGTGCTACTGCCGCTGTGCTGCAGAAGAAGACAGCTATTTATTTTCCATATCTTATGCAGCTCATACAAATATTTTCTACCATGTTTGAAATGTTGTAGAAGCCTACAGCTTTCATTTTATAGATTTTCCAGAATGTTAGTCTGAAGGAATATGCTAGTAGATTCAATCTTGTTATTGATCCCATGTTTTGCTATGATTTAATATTTGATCAGGGGACTGACATCTTGCTTAAAAATGGAGGGGCATTTTTTTTATAGGGGTCAACAACCCTGCCCCTCTGGCAATCTTCAGTCCGTTCCAATCATAGAGCTGAGGTGATCAGAACTCTCATACTTTAACATAGACTTACGACAGTCTTTGCCCAGAGCACTAACATAACTGAATTACTGTTCAAAGTGTTCTTGCCTTGCTCCGCTTTGATATGCATTAGCTGTTGACAGTGATAAATTCCGAAATGGCCGTGGAATAGGTTAAATAGCCGACCACTATCTCACTGTCAGCCCTACACATAACACCGATCACAGACTTCTTCTGTGTTTTCTGGCAGCCTTGCTAAAGAATGCATGTCATTGTTTGAATTAAACATAAAGTGATGGGGTCCTTGTCATTTCCCTAACGTTAAAAGCTGAAGGTATAGGGGGTCTCCAGATTCAAAATACTGTGGGACCAACCGCAAGGATCACCTAAAGCACCCTAATTGCAAACACTGGATGTTCACAACTGACAACTGACATCTTTTCATGGGTTTGAATCCCAGTTTGCCCTGATTATGTTTCTAGATTTGTCAGCACCATACCCATGCTCGTGGGTTTCACCAAAGTGGTAAACGTCTGAGACCTGCATCACTTCGGGCTTTCCTCCCACAATAAGCTGACGCTCCATGATAAAACTGAAATACCGTTAAAAGCAACATTAAACCAAACTCACTCACTGAGATTGGGTGCGCTGTATTTGATTCAGATGATACCGCAACCATGACATATATTGTTTAACATAATAGTCATCACTCATATATGGATAAACAATATGTTGAAACATTATATTGTATTTTCATGTCAGATATTTCATTTCATATTTTCTTTCAAGGATTTAGATATTCACCTTCTTCTGGTGACAGAAGTTTGTTCATCTGGTCTTGTGACAGTCTATAAACAGATGTTTATACACAAAGAATATTTAAAAATTGATTTCAACAATTTTTTAGTAGTTTATGGAGGTTTAAACATTAATACTGGTGCACAAACTGTAAATCTCAACCATTCTCTAACACCACAAACACCAATACATATGGAAGTCAATTCTTATCAATAAATATGTCAAAAATAACACAGACTGCTTATTTTATGAATAACACTAAAAAAACTGTAAAGAACAGTACAAAACCAGTGACATCCTTCAGCGCAATAAGGCAACACAACCGTCGCCAATTCTATTTTCTGCCAATTAGGTAGCAGTAGTTATATTGGGTATGGCCTAATTTTTGTTTTTCAATTGAAGCATAAAAAAGATTGCTTGGTTAACAAATCAGATGCCATGGAATCCATTTCACCAGTTCCACATTGCACATTAAGTAGGATTGTCCCCACGCTGTCAGCCCAGGGAAGGGGAGTATCCTTGTAGCCCTCACGTACGTAAGAGTTTCACGTAAGTTGTATGAAAACTGTAACAGACAGGACATGGTGAAAGAGGGAAATAAACCCAACAAGATTATCAATCAAATGGATTTACACCTCTCTGGCAGATTAGCTGCAAACCTTTTTGCCATGATTACATGTAGTTGTTAATATTTGCTCTGATCATCTGGGACATTTACAAGAGGCATCAGTCATGATTGTCTCAAAGTAAGAATTAAAATTCTGAAATTACATCATTTTGATAGTTATTATAGTTGTGAAGATATTAAGCATATTGAATTTTGATCTTTCAATAGTAAATTTTGTGAATTATAATTGATATGAACATTTTTTTTATTATTGCACAAAATCTGCTGTTTTTAATGTTAAAATCAACTTTGCCTATGGGATGTCAATTTAAATGTATTTAAACAACATTAAAATTAAACTGAACTTTCAAAATGTTTTACCATGTTTACAGTGATCCAAATGTATTTTCATTTTTTTTTATAGAAAACAATATGTATCAAGTAAAAGAATTTTAAGTCTAAAGTTCACTTTGATGTGCAATTATGTATTGGTTAATTGATATATTCTCCAGATAATTTTATTTGTCAATATTTGCTTCAAACAAATTCAGTGCCAAATGTAGTATGTTGTTTCTTTTTCATCAAAGTCAAAACATTTCATCCTGTGTGTGTCTGAGCTTTAAATTAGTCATTTGAATAGAACGTATATTCAGCCAAATATATATTACCAAGGTTCCAGGGTTATTTTTGCTGTAAATCTGTATGTTTTTCATACATACAGTTGTATTATTAGCTTGATACTGTCTTTTTCCTCGCATCAAACCAATTTCAGTTACTTTAAGACATTCTTAAGACAGGCTCTTCAGCCTTCTTGTTTTACAGCCATGACTATGTTCATTTTTTTTAAAAATTAAAAATGTTTTTTAACATGTTAAACATCAAGTTGTGTGCATTTTTGTTAAAATGTTATTTCCAGAATTTAATCTGTTGTCAACTCCATAACCATTATATTTTTTTATTGTGCTTCCTGTCTGTTGACATGTCAAACAAGAAAATATGTAAGACAAAATTATTTTTTTTGAGCATGTCTTTTTCGATGGGGCCATGTAAGCACTATTTTCCCCACTATGGAATCCTCGTACTCTTGTAGGTTTTGTTTATCGAGGCCATGGATGACCCAGTTATCTGTGGTGCGATAATCACTGAGTAGAGTGGCCTTATTAGTGTGGATTTGAATCCTGTTTCGCCCTGACTTAGATTCTAGGTTGGTCAGCACCGTGGCCATGCCAGTACCGTAAGTTTCACCAAAGTTGTAATAGTCTCAAGACCTGAATCACTACTGGCTTCCTCATCAAGCTGACATGGTCTGACATGACTGAAATATTGTTCTTCGTGGTAAACTCCCTTACTCTTTTGTTACTTGCCATATATAAAACACTTACAACCCGTGAAGATCTGGGGTAGAATAGGTCTCTCTGCAACCCATGCTTGCTGTAAAGGGCTACTATGTTTGTCCTAAGAGGCAACTAATGACATGGGGTGGTCAGGCTCGCTGACATGGTTGATGCTTGTCATCGATCCCAATTGTGTGGATCTATGCTCATGATATCAATCACTGGCTTGTCTGGTCCAGACTCAGTTATTCACAGACCGCCCTCATATAGCTGGAATAATGCTGAGTGTGGCATAAAACAACCGACCAACCAACACAATAAATCAAATCCTCGGATTACATTATCGATTGTCCTTGATAGTTTCGTGGAAAGAACGAGCTCAAAAACATATTGTGTACACTGTGTAATACAAGTTTCTGATTTTCTTTTGTAGTATATAATGTTTATATTGATAAAACTTTGATTTGCATATTTGATATCTTGATTATACACATTATTTGTACTTAAGATTTGTTACTGTATTTATACGTTATCAAGAGTTGGAATTTCCTTCAAAAGTTGCTTATAAATCATACACTTTTGTTCAGAACATATTGATATATATCACAAGAGAGAGTTTTTATTGTAGTACTAATTAAGATACTGTAAATCTGGAAAGTTTGGCGCCATGCAATTACTGTCAGTGGCTAACAATAACCTTATCTGTTCTGGAAAGGTTTGAAACACCTTGTTAAGAATACCAAATATCAAAGCTACTTTTGCAGGTGTTATATTTGATGAGTAGGAAGTGGCGTGATGAAATGGTAACTCGTGTCAGTCAGTGTGTTTTAAACTATAGATGCATGTGTTCAGTTGACAAGGGAGGCATGTTTATTTAACAGAATAGACTGGCTGGCGTATGTCTGGATTACTCGTTATGTCACCAACTTGACGAGATTTGGCCGGCTAGTGAACAATTAGACTGTTGACACATGGTGACAATATGTAATTAGAGAAACACAGGATGTAAGGGATTATTTGTTTAATCATGTACTGGCTGGATTACCAACGTGTGGAAGTGACTTCAAGAAATAATCGGGGCGGTCGGGTAGCCTAGTGGTTAAAGCATTTGCTCGTCACGTCGAAGACCCGGGTTCGATTCCCGATATGGGTACAATGTGTGAAGCCCATTTCTGGAGTCCCCCGCCGTGATATTGCTGGAATATTGTTAAAAGCGGCGTAAAACCATACTCACTCACTTTTTATGTCTTTTGTATATTGTAGATCTACAGAATCCATTGGGCAGGTTTGCTGACCCTGGTCTTGCATGTTATGATACACAATTTTTCAGTAGCATTGGATCTAAAGTATAACAATATGCAGTAAATTGGTTATGTCAAGAAAGACTTTTGGAAAGCCTCCCCTCTCAATGCCCTGCAAGGGGCACGAGTGGCCCAGTCGTCTAAGGTGCCCCGATTCGCTGTTCAGAGCTGTGTCCCCTGGAGCCGCCAGAAACCTATGATTGTGGGTTCGAATCCTGGTTCACCCCGATTATGTTTCTAGGTTTGTTATCACTATACCTGTGCTGTGGGTTTCACCGAAGTGGTAAATGTCTGAGACCTGCATCAATTCGGGGCTTTCCTCCCACATAAAGCTGGCATGCCGTGATATAACTGGAATAATGTTAAGAGCGGCTCACTCACTCAAAGCCTGCTCTTCTGATATATGCCTGCTTTGTTCCCAGATTGGTGATGTCATCATTGGTTCTGTTTTGAGGATTATGGTTACGGTGAAGCATCAAGAAAATGCTGGAATCGTCAATCTCTAAGGAGCCAAATATCTATCTCTGATAAATTTCCATTTCCAGGCATTGAGAGATTCAGAAACTGATAGAAATAAGAATGAAGTCTGTGTGTCCTATGTAGCTCATGCCTCTCGTCATCATGCTGATAATGTGTATATAATGTAAATGTTTGTATTTTTAGCCAAGGATATATATTAATATTCAAGGCTAGATTGCTAAAGTCATGTGAAGAGCAAAGAGAAGTCATAATTTCCAGGTTTAAGGCTTAAAATCAACTGATTTTATGAGAAAACAGAGAAAACACACTAACATTAAAGATATCATTAATGTAATTCATACCCTACACAGGAGAGACTCACAAATATCAGATGTCTTGTGGATGGTAGTGGTTAAAGAGTTCACCGGTCACTACACATGAATGTGTTCAATTTCCAACATAGGAACTAGATGTTCTGCCCATCATTGGTATCCCATGCCGTGACTGGAATATGGTTGAAATCTGGATATGAAACCACTCGCTCTGATGTAAGTGAATTCCTGTTCTGGTGTCCCCCTGAACCCCATTTTTTGTTTGAACAGATATGTTTGATCGTTTATCCGTTGCAGAGCTTGGCTGTAGTTGTACATATCCCCAATGCATCATCACATGCAATGTGTATATTTTTTACTGAACATTCATGATGAAGATTCATGTTGATGTTTATATATTGTATTTTATGTAGGTAAGAACAAGGTTTTATTTGGCTGAAGTAAGAGTTTAAAGTTTATTGCTTCAACACTTGTAATTTTAAACTGTGTACAGTCATTTTTGTGCATGAAAACAGACAACACAAAGATGCGTCTAGTTGCATGGGTACATGTACTTCTGTTATGTGAAATGATTAAGAATTATCAATTATAAAAAATAAAGAAAAGTTATTTTACCATTTTAAGATGCAATTGATATATTACAAAGTTAAGATTTAATCTTGATATGTGAAGATACCCCAAATAAATTTGTTGATATCTGATAAGGATAATACTATTTTATCAAAGGCAGTTTTCTTTCCACTGTATCAGCTCGTAGATGACATCATAATTGATTTTCTTAAACAGTGCTTGTACATTATCCAGTGCAGCAATTGTGTGCTGACAGTGGCTCAATGGTGTGAACCAGTATTCTCAGCGGTATCCATAAGGAATGTGGAAATAAATTGAAATGTTTCATTACAAGGAATGGTGACTGAAATGTGTTGAATGAGGCACGTGATAAACGTAATACATATGCACCACATATGTTGCTGGGTCTGGAATACATCAGATTATGCAATTTTCAACCTTTTATTTTCAGGGTACGTTCCATTGCTTGATGCCATCACAATGTTAATGTGATAATGTGGGTAATGCATAACACCTAGGTGTATATATTGCGTTTATGACAGGGCGTAAATAATTATAGTGCTAAGATTGATAAAGTCACTGCCAAAGTATTGAAAATGAAAGATATTTTGCTTGTCTGTAAAACTACCTGACAACACTTACAATGAAGGTCTGACAAGTTGAGGTAGATGCGACACACCTGTTTTTATACTTGATCAATATTTCACCAGCAGGTGCTTGTCCTTCTCATTATCTTGCCGTTCCACTTTTAATGGAACCATCATTTGAAGAGACCGAGACATGTCCCTAAAATTCAGGAGCCTTATGTCATTTTCATGTGTCACTTTGTGTAAATGTGTTTGTCATTGTCTGCCATTTTTTTTTGTAAATAAACAATCAACTGATTCCTTAGTCTGTTTTCAGTTAAAGCTGTGTTTGGTCTGTTAATGAAAGTATTGACATATTCCCTAGTCTGTTGTCAATGAAACAACTGATTTCTTAGTCTGTTGTCAATGAGTGATACTTAAGTCTGTTGATGAAAAAATCAACTGATTCTTAAGTGTTTGTTCTGTAAATGAAACAACTGATTCCCATATCTGTCGTCAATGAAACAACTGATTCCCAAGTCTGTTGTCAATCAAACAACTAATTCCCTAGTCTGTTGTCAATGAAACAACTAATTTTTTTCCTTAATCTGTTGTCAATGAAACCACTAATTCCTTAGTCTGTTGACAATGAAACAACTGATTCCCTAGTCTGTTGTCAAAGAAAAACTGATTCCCAAATATCTTGTCAATGAATCAACTGATTCATTAGTCTGTTGTCAATGAAATATCTGTTGTCAATGGAACAACTAATTCCGATATCTGTTGCCAATGAAACAACTAATTCCCATATTTGTTGTCAATGAAACAACTGATTCCCATATCTGTCGTCAAAGAAACAACTGTTTCCCAAGTATGTTGTCAAAGAAACAACTGATTTCCAAATATGTTGTCAATGAATCAACTGATTCGTTAGTCTGTTGTCAATGAAATATCTGTTGTCAATGAAACAACTGATTCCCATATTTGTTGCCAATGAAACAACTGTTTCCATATATGTTGTCAATGAAACAACTGATTCCCTAGTCTGTTGTCAATGACACAACTAATTCCTTAATCTGTTGTCAAGGAAACAACTGTTTCCCAAGTCTGTTGTCAAGGAAACAACTAATTCCCATATCTGTTGTCAATGAAACAACTAATTCCTTAATCTGTTGCAAATGAAACAACTAATTCCTTAATCTGTTGCCAATGAAACAACTAATTCCTTAATCTGTTGTCAATGAAACAACTAATTCCTTAGTCTGTTGTCAAGGAAACAACTAATTCCCATATCTGTTGTCAATGAAACAACTAATTCCTTAATCTGTTGCAAATGAAACAACTAATTCCTTAATCTGTTGCCAATGAAACAACTAATTCCTTAATCTGTTGTCAATGAAACAACTAATTCCGATATCTATTGCCAATGAAACAACTAATTCCCATATTTGTTGTCAAAGAAACAACTAATTCCCATATCTGTTGTCAAAGAAACAACCGATTCCTAAATATGTTGTCAATGAATCAACTGATTCGTTAGTCTGTTGTCAATGAAATATCTGTTGTCAATGAAACAACTGATTCCCATATCTGTTGCCAATGAAACAACTGTTTCCCACATCTGTTGTCAATGAAACAACTGATTCCCTAGTCTGTTGTCAATGAAACAACTAATTCCTTAATCTGTTGCCAATGAAACAACTGATTCCCTAGTCTGTTGTCAATGAAACAACTAATTCCTTAATCTGTTGCCAGTGAAACAACTGTTTCCCAAGTCTGTTGTCAATGAAACAACTAATTTCCATATCTGTTGTCAATGAAACAACTAATTCCTTAATCTGTTGCCAATGAAACAACTAATTCCTTAATCTGTTGCCCAATGAAACAACTAATTCCTTAATCTGCTGTCAATGAAACAACTAATTCCCATATATGTTGCCAATGAAACAACTGATTCCCATATCTGTTGCCAATGAAACAACTGATTCCCATATCTGTTGTCAATGAAACAACTGATTCCCAATCTGTTAACAATGAAACAACTTATTCAGTAGTCTGTTGTCAATGAAACAACAGATTCCTTAGTCTGTACAGTTTGGAAACCTTGGCAGAATAGGCACCACAACTCAATACTTGTCTCCCCCTGGGCTCCCAGAACATACGGGGTGCTTTGGTAGCCTAGTGGCTAAGTGTTCGCCCGTCATACCAAAGACCCGTATTCGATTCCCCACATGGGTAGAATGTGTGAAGCCCATTTCTGGTGTTCCCCGCCGTGATATTGCTAGAATATTGCTAGAATATTGCTAAAAATCACGCCAGACCCGTGAAGATCCGGGGTAGAATAGGTCTTCAGCAACCCATGCTTGCCGTAAAATGCGACTATGCTTGTCGTAGGAGGCGACTAACTTGATTGGGTGGTGAAGCTCGCAGACATGGTTGATGCATGTCATCGATCCCAATTGCGTGGATCGATGCTCATGATGTCAATCAATGGTCCAGACTCGATTATTTACAGCCCGCCGTCACATAGCTGGAATATTTCTGAGTGCGGCGTTAAACCTGGAATATTTCTGAGTACGGCGTTAATCAACAAACAAACAAAAAGACCATATTCACTCACTCCAGGATTCCAGGGCCAACTAGGTTCCCAGTACCTCATGTTTGTTACCCAATCAGGATAACAGGGCAGGGTGAATTTTCACCTCGTGCAACCGGGCAGAAAGGTAGTCCCCGCAGTGCTCTATGCAAGTCTCCCTATAGGGATTTCGGTTCACATCAGACAGGACGAATACCTACCCACAATTGTCACCACTTGTGTCCCGGCAAAAAAGTAGTTCTCTGCAATGCCCTCTTCGTGTCTGCCTGTAGGAATTGCGGTTCAGATAAGACCCCACACCATTACAAACAGACGTCGACTGAACAGGTGATGCCTTGTATTACTATTGCAAAGAAGCGCGATGACCATAATAAAATATCAAGTTCCGGACGACTTTGCCGAGTTTTTGTCGCTAACCCGACGGCGTGGATGGATAGGCACACTATCAGCAAGCCGGTTCAATGTACTTTACTACCCGTGAAGATCAAGGTAGAGAATAGGTCTTCAGCAACCCCTGCTGGCCGTAAAAGGCAACTATGCTTGTCGTAAAAGGCGGCTAGTGGGATCAGGTGGTCAGGCTCGCTGACTTGGTTGATGCATGTCATCGTATCCTAATTGCGTAGATCATTGTCCATGATGTCAATCACTGGATTGTCTGGTCCAGACTCGATTATTTACAGACCGCCGTCCTATAGCTGGAATATTGCTGAGTGTGGCGACAAACAACAACAAAAACACCAAAAAAACCACCGAAAAACAAAGTACTTTACATGTCGCTATGGTATAAAGAAACTATTTCCGACCATGATTGCATTACTTATCACAACGAGAACGAGTACAACGTTAAACAACACTCTTTAAAACACACTAACTGTATGCGTATTTTTCCAGGATGTGATTTTCTCTCCATTTTGTTTAGAATACACAAAACGACAATCCATTTTCGTTATATGCCTGCAAAGTGGCGTATTTATTGTATGGATGCGCGCAGTCTAAATGATTCTTGAACTATCTTGTATGGCTGATGCACAGATAAAGAGGATATTTTGAGAAACGCTGTTGTATTTTGAAGCGTCGCGGGATGTCAGAAGTACTGACGTATCACGCGACGCCAATGTACAGTTAATGCTAGCCTGAGTGGCGAATAGACCTGACACTGTGACCTCATTGATATTAACACAACATATTGAAGGAGAATACCACTGAGCGATTACTTTAGTACCGATACTCTATACATCAAACAGTGTTGGTGATGATGGCGCTCTTATTCCTTTCTGGTTAACATCGGTCAACGTCAACAAAGAAGCGCTCTTTGGGATCATCATGATCCCAAGCTGAAACCGCGAGCATCTGTCTTTGAAACTAAATCGAGTCTTGTGATGTGTGGATCAAGTAGGCGATCATACGCGCAGTGATACATACACCGTCAGGGACTACTTTCTCATAACTACTTTGGGTGAAATGGTCTTTGATGCCGGATTCAAACTTCAATGAATTCATTGTATCACAAAAGAAACGCGCGTCTCTTTCGACACCATAACTGTCACGTCGTTGCCAGACTATCAAAGATTCTTCAAGGAAAGCCAGCATTTCGTGAGCGCCATCTTGGATTCCCTTTGATGAATTATATATATCTTCAGAGTTCGTATCTGTTGTTTCTTTCTTGGCAATCTTCATCTTTGAAATACGAGATCACCTTCATCTTGTATCAAACACACACCGTCTTTGCTGACACAATGTTCTGAATGACTTTTCAACACAAATTAGTTTCTCTATAAGTTCACCTTTTGACAACAAAACACAGGCCTGGAAGCTAGTAATCCATCTGTAAACAGTCAAGTTTTTGGTATTTCATGAACAAAGGGGTGATGAAAGTCATCTGCGCAAGTTTGCAGACACTTAAAAGCAGATTTTGTTGTATGATATTTTTGTGTTGAAATATTAATCATGCGGTTCGGCTCAAAGCTCCAGCGTTAGTGTTGAAATGTCCACACTGTATATTGTATACCACAGAGGTAACGTATCACAGCTTAGCTGTATTGGTATAAATATTTAAGGGAAATACTGGACAAGAAACTGAAGTAGAGACGTATACTCAAAGATAAAAGAAACTGATCATTTTCTTATGTATCATAATGTGACTTGTTTAGAAGCAAAACCTTAAAAAAACACCTCTTTAAAAGTTCAGTGGTGTTTAGTTGGGTTGAAGATGCGTTGGCTTTCTAAAGATGAAAAAGAAAATAATTCAAAATTACAAATTCTTCCGAGCACATTTTATGTTTCTTGCATAAGTTATAGTCAAATGTGAAATGTTTTTATTCCCCAGGAGAGATCGGTATATTAAGGCTGAAAGGGAAATACAATCTTCCTAACCCTATGCCATTGAAAAAAAGCATCTTCTTCGATAGTCTGTCTCGACAGGTGTTGTCGTTGGTGTGTACACAGTCAGATGTTAGATCAATTTCTAAATAAAAGCTACTCAACACGTTCCATATTCAGGAGTGAGTGAGTGAGTTGGGTTTTACGCCGCTTTTAACATTATTCCAGTTATATCACGGCGTGTCAGCTTAATTACGGCCTGAAGTGCCCACGAGCACGGGTATGGTGCTGACAAACCTAGAAACATAATCGGGGCGAACCGGGATTCGAACCCACAATCATAGTTTCTGGTGTGTCCAAGGGACGCAACTCTGCACAGCGAATCGCGGCACCTTAGACGACTGGGCCACCCGTGCCCCCCTCCATATTCAGGAGAAATCTCTGCCAAAAGCAGAGTCGATTGTACGATTCCGACTAAATGAGCATATGTTTATGAATCACTATCAAATAGTGATGATACCAGGTGTTCGCGAAAAAGGCGAGCGTATCCTGCACCAGCTGTGGCATGCAAAGGCAAACACGCAATTGGGATCGATGACATGCATCAACCAAGTCAGCGAGCATGACCACCCGATCCCGTTAGTCGCCTTTTACGACAAGCATAGTCACCTTTTACGGCAAGCATGGGTTGCTGAAGAGCTATTCCACCCCGAAATCTTCACGGGGCATTTTACAATGGCAATGGTTTGAATTTTTACAAGCTCGATATGTTTTCAAGATCAAATTAGAATTCATGTGACACTAATGAGATGTCAAGTACTTCACCTATCTGATCTGTTTATGTAAAATATATGAACAAACGGAAATAAAATAATTGGAGTTGATACAAAAACTGTAACTGATTGTTTGAAAAACAACATTTACAGAAATGTCAAACGGCTGCATACGAATAAATGACTGTCGAGTTATCAAATGCCACAGACTTAATATGATGTTGTAATCAATGGAACATAAAATATATATTCTTTATTAAGGTTACAGCTATTAGGATCTAATTTTTCTAATTTAAAATGAACACCAAATATTTATTCCTGACTAGGAGGTTTCGTGTTTTGAGAAAGTCGATACATACTGATGATCTGTTCAACTTAGGCCTAATCATCTGATAATGATGTTACTTCGATGGTCACACAAAAAAATGTTTCTGTGGAGCACAGTTAAGAATCAACGGAATCTAATTATGTAATAGGAGATATTTATATCATATAAACAACGTACATAGTTTGGGGACCGTCCATTTGGTATTTTGACAGCTGGGACCTTATCTAAAATATAAAATGTCCCATAAAAGACCCCCCAAAATATAATAATTATCGCTTGCAAAAAAACAATTATGCTCCAGACTGACAACTCGAGTCTGACCACTCGATTTCGGTAGTCGCCTCTTACGACAAGCATAGTCGCCTTTTAAGCAACCATTGGTTGCTGAAGACCTATTCTACCACGGATCTTCACGGGTTTCACGCAGCACTTGAAACATCAGAACAGGATGTCAGTGCGCGTCTGTATTTCGTACAAAAGTAACTGTCACCATATGAATTTATCGATAACTGAAAACTAATAATACCTATGACTTCGATTTCTTTTATTTTTCAGGTGAACAATTGACTTGCCTTTGCATGTGTTTGCAACAAACAACAAATAAACAAACCCAGGCCTAAAACGAGTCGCCCAGTCTTCGCACTTCGCTGTGCAGAGTTGTTCCCCTTGCGGACGCCAGAAACCTATGACTGCTGATAATCATATAAGAGATGTACAGTTGGCCGCGTGGTAAACCTGCTTGTCAATTATTCATGTTATTGATTAATCTACACATTTAAATGTCTGTGTGCAAAACAAACAAACAAAACAATGCTGATTGACATATCTCTCTCGGTTTTGGATGGTTCTGCCATCGCGTTGATGTTGCGTTGCCCAGCTACATCTATATACGACGTCATCAAGTTGCCAGCGCATGTTCAAATCTCCAGAAATGACGTCATGATAGCACAATGTTTTATCGTGAAATAAAACACACTCCTTTCTTCCTTGTGATTTCTCGCATAGCTATCTTATATATTAACTTTAACGTTCGTAGAGTTATTTCTCGACCAAATACAGTTTAAATTAATTGTATTTGGAATAAATTAATTGAACTTATACCAAGTTTAGGTGACAAAACCTTCCAAATGAAGGTCTGGTTTTCTTGGGGGAATTAGTCAGCAAAGAGCCGGAGTCACAGGAGACTTATCACAATTTTATTTACAAGAGCAATTAACAATGAACGATATCTTAACTATAGCTGTGGATGCCGCAGAGAGTCGATACAACCCTCTGGGGTGTGGTATGAGCGTCAAACCCCTTCTGCTTAACATTCTGTATATATTTAACAAAACTTAAAAGGAATATGATTGGTTGATACACGATGGGGTGTGCCTTATGGTTAATGAATGGCTGGACAGAGGGGAATACTTAATCCTGTTAATCCTGTTGGACTGGCACTAATCTTGTTGACATATTTACTGGGTGCTTGTGAAGAGATTATGGTATCACTATAGACGAGCTTGTATGGGGGCTAATCCTTAATGAGTCTAAATTGAAGTAATTGCTGAATGTTATTCTAATATAAGTGATGACAGATTTACTTAAATAAAATAGTTCAAGGCAATCTATAAGACTATGTAGACATATCTTTTGTCTTATTGGATATCATGTCTTGGAGATGGGATCTTGATACCTTAAGCTAGTATTTATCTAAAAGCTTTAAATCTATAAAACTACGTAGACATAACTTTTGTTTTATTGATTAGTATGTCTGGGAGATGTGTTCTCGTTACCTTAGACTAGCATCTATCTAAGATGCTATGACTTGATACTACTGGTATTTTATATATGCATTTTACCTGATGATACGCATTACTTGTTAAACCATAATTATATGAAATGTTGTATAAATGTTACACCATGATAACTCATAAAAGCACTTGCTGTGGATCTAAATATTATATGAGAACTTGGTATAAATGTTACATCATGATATTATATTGGCATGTAATCATTTGATGATCTCTCGGTGATAAACAACTCTTATCTGTTAATATAGAATCAGATCGAGATTAAAATCCACCTGATAACTCGTAAGTCTTACATTCGTACAGGGCTTATTAAAACAGACTCGCAGGAAATGGTTAAGGCTCAATTTGATCCCAATGTGTTTTGAAAAAAAACATTTGAACAAAAGTACTTTAGTCATGTTGCATTTTTTTTTTTAGACGCCTGATGAAGAAAGTGATCGCTTTTGTGTGTAGGGTGTATTTCAATAGGGAAAGGCGAGACACACGAAATACTTAATCAGGGTCATATTCGACTCCACCTGAAAGCTCAGAACTCAGTCAGGCTTCGTCCTTACAAAACGTACATCTCACAAGTCATTCTTTTCCAGTATCTTAAATACTTACTCTTTAACGATGAACCAAAACAAAAGAACATTTTGTTAGTGAAGGTATGTATAACCCTACTTATCCTTATACCAAGAGACCCGTGAAGATCCGGGGTAGAATAGGTCTTCAGCAACCCATGCTTGCGGTAAAAGGCGACATGCTTGTCGTAAGAGGCGACTAACGGGATCAGGTGGTCAGGCTCGCTGACTTGGTTGATGCATGTCATCGTAACCCATTTGCGTAGATCGATTCTCATGATGTCAATCACGGGATGGTATGATTCAGACTCGAATATTTACAGACCGCTGTCATATAGCTGGAATATTGCTGAATGCAGCGTTAAACAACAAACAAACGAACAACCTTATACCAAGAAGAAATTAAGATTTTCAAACGAATCATGTACCGGACTAGTCATGCATGTGTCAAGCAATCATTGCACCAAATCTGCCATGCACGTGCCAACCAATCATAACACCAAACTTGCCATGCACGTCCTACTGATCATTATGTCACACTTACCGTGAATGTTCCAACAAATCATGGCATCAATCATTGCATCAAACTTTCATGCACGTTCAATAATGACACAGGGCTTTTCATGCACGTTCCAACCAAATATGACACAGAACTTGATATTTATGTGCCAACCATGTTCCAACCAATCACAGCACACATGTAATACTGCTGCCCTGCAAGTAACGCCGCACCACGCACATAGTGATAGTTTAGTTTAACGCACACCATACACTTTACACTTTACAGTTTTTTACAGTTTACACACACCTTACAGTTGACAGTTTTACACACACTTTACACTTTACAGTTTTATACATACGTTACACTTTACAGTTTTACATACACCTTACACTTTACAATTTTACGCACACCTTACACTTTACAGTTTTACGCACACCTTACTCTTTACAGTTTTACATACACCTTACACTTTACAATTTTACGCACACCTTACACTTTACAGTTTTACGCACACTTTACAGTTTTACATACACCTTACACTTTACAATTTTACGCACACCTTACACTTTACAGTTTTACGCACACCTTACACTTTACAGTTTTACATACACTTTACAGTTTTACACACACCATACACTTTCCATACACTTACACTTTACACATTTTACAGTTGACAGTTGTACTCACAATTTAAGTTTTACACATACTTTACACTTTGTAGTTTTACACACACCTTACACTTTACAGTTTTACACATATCTTACACTTTACAGTTCTACACACACTTTACAGTTTACACACTTTACAGCTGACAGTTTTACACACACCTTACACTTTACAGTTTTACACACACCTTACACTTTACAGTTTTACACACACTTTACAGCTGGCAGTTTTACTAACACTTTACACTTTACAGTTTTACACACACTTTACAGTTTACACACTTTACAACTGGCAATTTTACTAACACTTTACACTTTACAGTTTTACACACACCTTACACTTTACAGTTTTACACACACTTTACAGTTTACACACTTTACAGCTGACAGTTTTACACATACCTTACACTTTACAGTTTTACACACACCTTACACTTTACAGTTTTACACACACTTTACAGTTTACACACTTTACAGGTGGCAGTTTTACTCACACCTTACACTTTACAGTTTTACACACACTTTACAGTTTACACACTTTACAGCTGACAGTTTTACACACACCTTACACTTTACAGTTTTACACACACCTTACACTTTACAGTTTTACACACACTTTACAGTTTACACACTTTACAGGTGGCAGTTTTACTCACACTTTACACTTTACAGTTTTACACACACTTTACAGTTTACACACTTTACAGCTTGCAGTTTTACTAACACTTTACACTTTACAGTTTTACACATACCCTACAGTTGGCCTTTTACGCACACCTTACAGTTGACAGTTTTACGCACACTTTATAGTTTAGCTTTACGCGCACCTTACAGTTGACAGTGTTACGCACACTTTATAGTTTAGTTTTACGCGCACCTTACTGCTTACAGTTATTTTCACGATTCTCCTAAAGAAATAAGTATATGCTGCAGTGTGTTACATTCACAAAGCATCTGATTGGAAGAATATGCTTACACGACACGATGAAGGTCAGTTTCTGTGTTAAAACAAGCAGTGGGGTGGTCGGGTAGTCTAGTGGTTCATGCTCGTCACACCGAGGACCCGGGTTCGATTCCGACATGGGTACAATGTGTGAAGCCAATTTCTGGTGTCCCCCGCCGTGATATTGCTGGAATATTGCTAAAAGCGGCGTAAAATCAAACTCACTCACTCACTCACACTCAAACAAGGAGCAGAGTATCAATAGTTTCATAAATTCTATGGCATTTTAGATAATATGAAACAGTTATGGAAAAATTACCAATGTTGAAGCAGTAAAATGTTTTTAATGAGTGAAAAGATATTCAAGAGATCTTTAAAATATAATTCAAGGCTGAAACAGTAGATCATACTAATCATATAGGCACTGGTAGGTTTCAGAGCACAGGGTTTGGTTTCACACTTGAATATTTCGGTTGATTTGGGCCGTTTGTATTAGTGACGTACTAGTATACGATTTGCCGACTGATTGTTAATGGTATGATGAATTCAGAGATGTATGTATCGTAGCCTAGTGTAAGATGTATTTGATGTGACAGGCATATCGACAGACGCGAAAAGAATCGTGACTTTGTAACACTATCCAACATGGAGGATCAGTTCAGAGTTTTCACGACGTTTCAAAAACGAATACAGGGTCACTGGAGACTATTCAGAATGGTATTTGGTATTTAGACAAAGAGCAGACACCGGATACTTTAGAACTTTTCATGTAGCTATCCGTTATCCAAATAAATACTTAATGGGGAATTGGTAAAATGCAAAAATGGCGATATTTTCGTTGTACACTATTTTCAGACGTCGTTTATTGTACATATGCTTGGTCTAAAACAGCTGTTAATGGCATCACATCATAGCTACTTTCCAGCAGATTACAAAACTGTGATGTGTATTTGCGTGATGTATTTTAAGTTTTAGAAACGTATTATGGACCTAATCTCGCCTAGCCTAGGTGTACAGTGTACAGTCGCAGGACCTGCCGTTTCAAATACCACTGTGGAAAGTATAACCTAGAGACTCAGACTGATGAAAATGTCAAAATTTATTATTTGTTACAGGGTTATTCTACGTTCTTACCTTTCATTGGTCCTATATATTGATTGGTGACACTTTGGCTACCGAAAAGCAGAAATTACCGGCGTGGACAAGCTCCTCACAGGATACAGATATACTTCTGATGATGAATTTTGTTTGTTTGTTTGTTGTTTAACGCTGCACTCAGCAATATTCCAGCTATATGACGGCGGTCTGTAAATAATCAAGTCTGGACCAGACAATCCAGGGACTGACATCATGAACATCGATCCTCTCAATTGGGATACGATGACATGCTTCAACCAATCAGCAAGCCGGACCATCCGATCCCGTTAGTCGCCTGTTACGACAAGCATGGGTTGCTGAAGACCTATTCTACCCAGGATCTTCACTGGTTTTGATGGTGGGTAGTTTGTATTAAAGTTAACCACGGAGCGACCATTTCCCAAACCTCTACAACCTTCCGCTTCGAACTTCCCTGCCACACCAAGCTGGCACGCCGTGATATGTCTGAAATACGGAAGAAAGCAGCGCTAAACAGCAAGGACAGACTTGAAACTATGAACTAAGTGGGGATTCAAAGATTACACATCAAGTTCGAAACAACCCCCCAAAACTTGGTTATAGCCTTAACCGTGAAACTTCACACATGATGTTTCTACATTAAATTACACCAAGTTTAAGATCAGATATCTGGTATGCCTCATCGAAAAACTCACATGGAATGTACCTTCTGGGGATTCAGGGCAGAATAGGTTCCCAGTACCCCATGCTTGTCTCTGTGGGGATTCAGGACAGAATAGGTTCCCAGTACCCCATGTTTGTCTCTGTGGAGATTCAGGGCAGAATAGGTTCCCAGTACCTCATGCTTGTCTCTGTGGAGATTCAGGGCAGACTAGACCCCCAGTACTCCTTGTTTGTCCCCTAAGGGATTCATGGCAGACTAGGTTCCCCAGTACATCATGCTTGTATCTGTGGAGATTCAGGGCAGAATAGACCCCCAGTACTCCTTGCTTGTCCCCTAAGGGATTCATGGCAGATTAGGTTCCCCAGTACCCCATGCTTGTCTCTGTGGGTTTTCAGGGCAGAATAGGTCTCCAGTACTCCTAATTTGTCCCCTAAGGGATTCAGTGCAGAATAGGCCCCCATTTCCCCATGCTTGTCTCTGTGGGGATTCAGGGCAGACTAGGTCCCCAGTACCCCACATGCCACGTTGGTATTCAGGCCAGAATAGGTCTCCAGCACCCCTTGCTTGTCTCTGTGGGGATTCATGGCAGACTAGGTTCCCCAGTACATCATGCTTGTCTCTGTGGGGATTCAGGGCAGAATAGGTCCCCAGTACTCCACGCTTGTCTCTGTGGGGATTCAGGGCAGAATAAGTCCCCAGTACCCCACATGCCACGTTGGTATTCAGGCCAGAATAGGTCTCCAGCACCCCATGCTTGTCTCTGTGGGTATTCAGGGCAGAATAGGTCTCCAGTTCTCCTTATTTGTCCCCTAAGGGATTCAGTGCAGAATAGGCCCCCATTTCCCCATGCTTGTCTCTGTGGGGATTCAGGGCAGACTAGGTCCCCAGTACCCCACATGCCACGTTGGTATTCAGGCCAGAATAGGTCTCCAGCACCCCTTGCTTGTCTCTGTGGGGATTCATGGCAGACTAGGTTCCCCAGTACATCATGCTTGTCTCTGTGGGGATTCAGGGCAGAATAGGTCCCCAGTACTCCACGCTTGTCTCTGTGGGGATTCAGGGCAGAATAAGTCCCCAGTACCCCACATGCCATGTTGGTATTCAGGCCAGAATAGGTCTCCAGCACCCCATGCTTGTCTCTGTGGGTATTCAGGGCAGAATAGGTCTCCAGTACTCCTTATTTGTCCCCTAAGGGATTCAGTGCAGAATAGGCCCCCATTTCCCCATGCTTGTCTCTGTGGGGATTCAGGGCAGACTAGGTCCCCAGTACCCCACATGCCACGTTGGTATTCAGGCCAGAATAGGTCTCCAGCACCCCTTGCTTGTCTCTGTGGGGATTCAGGGCAGAATAGGTCTCCAGTACCTCACGCATGACACCGATTGGTACATAAAGACGATCGGGTGATGGCAATGGGTGACTTACTGATAGTGTCACCGTTCTGCGACGGCATATTTCGTTGCTCGTGTTATTTACCTCCGGTTTTCCTGACCGAGATTCAACTATTTACAGACCGCTGGATGATCATGTTAAGAAGCTGAATAATGAAAACAAATTATATGAAATTAAGCCGTCAGTACAAAACATTAGGCTATATCTATTTAACAGTTTGAAATCAACAACAAACCCGTCACCTGTAAACCGTGAAGTAACACGCCGGAATGGCAGCGACGCTTTCTGGTTACCCGTAAGGCGACGTGAAAGAAAACCAAGGGACGTCACTCTGGTTTGAATTTGCAGTGTGTGATTCTCTTGTTTATTAAGGAATTTTCTGAAGAAAATATATGATTTTAATTGTCGGTGTTCACTATACACAACTCAATCTTAGACGTAATGTGAAAAATATTTTTTTTATCATGTTTCGAGACTCCGGGAATAACAGCTTATGTCTAGTTCTTTATTTTTACTTTAAATGACGCTGCAAATATATCATGATATCAATCACTGTGAAGGGGTGAGTATTGGTAGGACAGGACATGCTTACCCTTTTCGCGAACACCTGGTGCCATCACTGATTTTCAGTGATCCATTCATATAATTTTCACCACTATTTTGCGTTTTGCGCCCAATGAAATCTGTTTCGGCGGATAATCGAGACTGGTTCTTCTCTGGCGTTGACATTCTATATTTACTTCCTTATAACCATGTAATTATCCACCAACAAAATATCTTAAGTACACATTCCTGTTCAAAAGGCCCCATGGTTGTGGCAAGAATACCATCACCCTCGATTATACAATTTCTATATCCATATCGATAGAAATATTTTAATAGAGATATATTAGAACGGATAATCGAGGGTGGATTAAACCTACAGACAATCAGAAATGAGCACAAGCAAGTAATTTGCCGGGCAAAAGAATGCATACTCCCATGTTTGAGTATAGTTCAAATTATTTTTGTTGTTCAGGGGATATATACTCTTTAAAAAAGAAATGCAAAACGGATATTTTTGGCCATAAAAGCAAAATAACCGGACCAAGAGGTGCAAAACGAAGAGGTTTAATGTGTTATAGTGTCAGTGACAAGTTTCCCGGATCAAAATGGTCACAAGAAGGATATGCAAACCATTAGTCGGGAAACACGTACGATTCGGAAACAAAACGCACTCGGTGCATTAAGAAAAACGGCCATGGAGCTGCACGTATTGCACGTGCAGAAGCACTATGAACGGTATTAAAGTGCAGGGTTTTTGATTGCCTGGTATCAGCGTCAATCGAACAGTGACAGTTCAACAACATGCCAAGATTAACAGAAGTGCAAAGAAACAACGTCATAGGCCGCTTGTAGGCAGGGGAATCCCGATCAGCTGTAGCCAGGGTTTTCAATGTAGCTCTCAACACCATCACAAGACTATGGGTCAACACGTGATCGGTCAAAGTCGGGTAGACCAAGAGTAACCACCCCCGCCCAAGATCGCTACATCCGACTGCGCCACCTACGTGCAAGGACGACTACAGCCACCTAAACCGCATCCCAAATATCCGGAGTGCGCAGAAACTCCGACCAGACCGTACGAAACCGTTTAAGAGCAGCAGGTCAACGAGCAAGACGTCCTGTTTATATTGAGTCAACAACATCGTCAACAAGGACTGCATTGTTGTCGTCAACACAGGGTATGGCCTCAACTGCGGTGGAGAGATGTCTGGTTCGGCGACAAATCAATATTTCTCATCCGTCGAGGGTATGGAAGAGCACGGGTCTACAGACGTCGGGGAGAGCGTTACGCCGGAAATTGCGTACAGGAAGTGGACAGGTTTGGTGGGGGTAGCGTTATGATGTGGGAGGCTATCATTCATCATGGCAGGATAGGTTTGGTCCATATCCACCGCAATCTTACGGCTGAACGACACATCCACGAAATTCTCCTACCACACGTCCTCCCAATTGCAGCCAACGGCAACGGTGTATTCCAATAGGACAACGGTCGACCTCATACAGCACGGATCACAAGAGCCTGTCTACACAACAACGTTGATGTTCTCCCCTGGCCCTCCAGATCCCCGGATTAAAACCCGATAGAGCACCTGTGGGATGAATTGGATAGACGGCTACGCCGACGTCAACCACAACCCCAGACGTTGCAGCAGTTGGCTTTTGCGTTGCAGGCCGAGTCGAATACCATTCCCCAGGATGTGATTCGCATATTCGTCTCTTCCAATGTGCAGGAGATGGTTTAACGTCGCGTCCAAGATTATTGCACTAATATAGCTACGTGCATGTACGTGTGTGTGGCTGCTTGTACTAGTCCGGACTGATGCCGATTTATAGTGCCAGCACCCTGAGATACCATGCCGCAGTTTAACATGAATACCCCACTCAGACACAGTATACTGACTCCGAGCCGACCAGTCCTTGTTTTAGCCCCTTAATGCCTAGCGCCAGACAGGGTAACAACAAGTACCATCTTTTGACGTCTTTTGGTATGACGCCGCCGGGGATCGAACCCCGGACCTTCCGCTCTCCGGGCGGAATCTCTACCACTAGACCACGGAGGCGGTCATCCAGTGGTAAGCGAAACGTGGCACCATCCTAATAATGAATGTAACAAAGTAAAAACCAATCTTTTGAAAATAGAATAAATTTCAAATTTCGGTAACGCAATCTTCAAAGATTACCCACTTTTAAACGCCAAGTACCTTTATATCGTTCACCTATAAAGCTCCTGCTACATTTTAATATGTATTTTATAACACCTTAGGGCATATCTATATATACCTTAAGCATCACTGAAAGCTAATGTTACGAATTTCTTCTTCAAAGCACGCAAATGGTCAAAAAGGCGACATCGTTTTGAATCCTGACACTTTATATCGTCACAGAAAGAATCATTCAGTGACATTAACGCCGCTCAAATGTTAAACAATCGTTCGCCACGTGACACAAGCATGATCGCCTATTCATATAGTTTAATATTTCCCTTTGAAATTTTACCCAAGACATATTGTGTTGTTGAAATTAGATAGATGTTTTCAACGATTTAAAGTAAATCTTTTATTCTTTAGCATAACTGATACGGTTTTTGTGAGGATTTAGATTTAAGAGAAGAAATAAAGACTTCATGAAAATAACTAATAAACTTGTTTTTAAAGGTCGTGATCCTCTGTGTGAATCTTCGTAGATAAATAACGTGCGTTCATGTTTCATTCGCAGGCTACAGTAGGATGTTGTTCATGTACTGTAAACCCTCGGGAAAACGCCAAGAGTTAATATATTTCGTAAGGTTCTTGGACCCTGCGTTTAAAAGTCTTGAGCCCTGTCTTTTGTGCCTTGTGCCAATTGTTTTGTGTCTTGTACCAGTTGCTTTGTGAATTGAGCCATGTGTCTTGTGGTTTGAGCCTTGTGTCTTGAGCTCCATGTCTTTTGTATTATGCCTTGCGTCTTGTGCCCTGCGTCTTAAGCATTGTGTCCTGTCTTGTCCCTGTATCTTGTGCCCAACGCCCTGTGATCTTTGTGTCGCGGTCACTGTGTCTTGTGTCTTATGCCTTTGAGCTTTATGTCTTGAACCTTGTGTCTTGAGCCCTGTGTCTTGATCCCTGTTTCTTCAGCCTTTTATCTTGAGCCGTGTGTTAAGACCCGTTGTCTTGATCCTTGAGCCCTGTGTCTTGAGCCTTGTGTCTTGAGTCCGGTGAGGTGTCTTTAGCCCTGTTTCTTGTGCATTGTGTCTTGTCTTGAGCCCTGTGCCTTGAAGCCTTGTGTCTCGACACGCCGTGATATAACTGGAATACTGTTCAAGGCGGTGTAAAACCAAAATCACTTACTCACGTGAGCCTTGTGCCTTGTGTCTTGAGCCTTATGTCCTGTGCCTTGTGTCCTTTATCTCCTGTCCAAATATAGAATATAAAGGAAAAAACTACATCCCATATGTTGTTGAGATAACCTTATGTTTTTTCTGGAACCATCATTATTCAAATCAGTTGTGACCATGCCATAGATACTGTCGAGAGTTGTCAGTTGTTTTCGCACATCATTTTGTTTTCGTACAAATCGTCAAGTTGGGTTTGTTTGTTGTTTAACGCCGCACTCAGAAATATTCCAGCTATACGACGGCGCTCTGTAAATAATCGAGTCTGGACCAGACAATCCAGTGATCGACATCATGAGCATCAATCCACGCAATTGAGATACGATGACATGCATCAACCATGTCAGCAAGCCTGACCACCCGATCCCACTAGCCACCTCTTACGACAAGCATTGTCGCCTGCAGGGGTTGCTGCAATCTCATTAAAATCAGATCTTAGTCCTCGCTATCGCCTGGCCACCCGATCCCGTCAGTTGCCATTTACAACAAGCATAGGCGCCTTTTACGGCAAGCATGGGTTGCTGAAGACCTATTCTACACCGAATCTTCTCGGGTCCGTCAAGTTGGGATTTGATCACTGGGCGATTTCGCGACTAACTTGGGCTAATAGGTACTCTCGCCTTTGTCACGAGCGATACCTTCTGCTCTGATGCGATTTGGCATAGATACAGACAGAGCAATGACAATACTAGCATTTGACAATGCTTGAGATTTGTTTGTACATTCTACCTTCAAATATTTTATGACATTTTTATGGTGGCCTTCAATTTCGGCCTCGAGAAAGCGATAAAGCAGTAACACGAGACGAGAAGCGATAAAACGATAAAGCGATAGAGCGAGAAATCGTTAGTGCGGGAAAGCGACAGAGCTAGAAAGCGATAGTGCGATAAAGCGATATTGCGAGAAAGCGATAGAGCGAGAAGTCGATAGTGCGGGAAAGCGATAAAGCGTTCGTGCAAGAAAGCGATAGAGCGAGAAATCGTTAGTGCGAGAAAGCGATAGAGCGAGAAAGCGATAGAACGATGCGATATCGATACTTATCCGCGGATCAGTTGCCATTTTACGCGAAACTTTATTGTCCCTTTCATGGGAGTAACCAGTTTTTTTCCTGACATCCCGCCGTGATATTTCTGAACTATTGCTAAAAGCGGCGTAAAACCATACTCACTCACAGGGATATGCAAGTACATATACACGTACAATTGTACAAGACAAGAAATACTATACAAGTTGATTATAAATCAAATGTCAAAAAGAATATTTACGAACATCAGTATTTTGGCAGTCTGTAAGATCGTATACTTCTCAAAACAAGTCAAAGAACACCCACAATTATAAGACCGTGTTTTGCAATATAATCAGCCATGGCTGATTAACCAAAGTCATATGAAATAATCGCTTGTTATTTAACTTCTTTTGAATAGTATACATTTTTAATTGAACTTGATGTTTTTAAAGAGTATTGCCGTGACCAGCCACATGCTGACGGCGCGATGGTCCCATAAAACTCCTAAATAGGGCCATAATTCAATCAATTACTTTTTACGCGGAAATCCGTGGAATGTTTTCAAATCACCTAGGTATTATGTTTAAGTGAATAGTATTTCAACATTCCCTCAATGGGTATAATTTGAAATTTGACTGGAAAAAATCGCAGCTCTGCTCTATGAGTGAGTGAGGTTTTACGCCGCTTTTAGCAATATTCCAGCAATACCACGGCGGGGGACACCAGAAATGGACTTCACACATTGTACCCATGTCAGGAATCGAACGCTTTAACCACTAGGCTACCCGACCACACCTCTCTGCTCTATGAAAAAGAAAACCCACCCCAGACCTCACACATGGAAATATTTTTAAAGAAGAACATCTTGCATCAATATTTGTTTGTGGTAGGCAATTTCTTTTTTTAACAGTCGGAATTTAATTACTTGGTTCAAGAATGTTTGTGGACGATTATTATTTTAGATAAAACCCCAAACAAGGACTGGTCGGAGTCAGTATTAAACGTCTGATAAGGGTATCCCAGTTAATTGCGTAATGGTATCTCAGTGCGCCTGTGCCCTTAGCCAGTACAAGTCCATATGCAGCCACGCATAGTTGCGCGCTTGGATGCACGTCCCTATATAAGTGAAAGATAAACATATATAACTCCATAAGTGTAGAGCCGTGTAAATCGCAACAACCGGGAAACATCCCGAGGGGATCCTGGTTAGAACTGATCTCCAGCAACCCATGCTTGTCACACTCGTAAGAGGCGACCAACGGCATCAGGTGGTCAGGCTCGCTGACTTGGTTGATGCATGCCATTGTATCCCATTTACGTAGATCGATGCTCATGAAGTCAATCACTGGATTGTCTGGTCCCGACTATTATTTACAGAGCTGGAAATTGATGAGTGCGACTTTAAACAACAAGCAAACAAACATACGTTCCAACAATCTGACATTTCGAAAACACGAAGTAACTGGCACGAGACATTTGAGACAGGCAACGCAAAATCTTAACTGTGCGTGGACGATTCCAGTTTGTATTCGGTAGATATGACTGTTTTCCTCCTATGTTTTATTAACTTTCATGTGTTATGGTGTGTTGTTTCGAAATTCAGTTCAAGAGATAGTATGTTTTGAATTGCTATCGATAAAAAGATGACTTTTCGCATAACCCTTGAGACAACGGAGCTTAGCAAGACTTGAACTCCGTTAACTTCAAGCTTATCAAATCAGTCTTGAATCACCCTCCATAAAAAAACATTTTCTACAAGAGCTGATGGAATATATTCCAACGTCTGTTTCTTTATTTGATGTAAGATTAAATCTTGGACATGATTAAAAACTTGTTTTTAGATGATATTTGATATTGAAAAAATATAATGACTTCTTAGAGACCAGTATTAATAGTTGCAATGTCGAATAAAAGTAGTTTTTAGTAAAACTTGATATCGTTTCTCGGATTTTTCAGGTATTTTACAGCGATTACCGGTAGTTAAATACTTATCAAGCTTTGCGGAGTTCACCCAGCGTGATTAACGAATGAAACAAAAAACAAAAGCCATTACTGTAATCCTAGGAGAACCATTTATATCTGGAGAAGGGCAATTTAATGTGTACGCTTCATATACCAGCTGGCGTCTGAAACGTATAGACAATAAAACTGCGTGGTATGTGTATGGTGAGGGGGAAAGTTAATGTTTTATCAAATCACACATAAGTCACACACTGACACACAATCAGTCAAGGCTCACACTGACAATCAGCCAAATCACAATGATCCAAGTCACACACTGACACACAATGATCCAAGTCACACAGAGACACATAATGATCCAAGTCATACACTGACACACAATGATCAATGTCACACAGAGACGCACAATGATCCAAGTCACACACTGACACACGACGATCCAAGTCACACACTGACAAACAATGATCCAAGTCACACACTGACACACAACGATCCAAGTCACACAGAGACACACAACGATCCAAGTCACACAGGGACACAATGATCAATGTCACACAGAGACACACAATGATCCAAGTCACACACTGACACACAATGATCCAAGTCACACACTGACACACAACGATCCAAGTCACACACTGACACACAATGATCCAAGTCACACACTGACACACAATGATCCAAGTCACACAGAGACTCGCCATCAGCCAAGTCGCACACTAACACACATTCATCTAAGTCACACTGACACGCCATCAGTCAAGGCTCACATTGACACACAATCAGTCAAGGCTCACACTGACAATCAGCCAAATCACAATGATCCAAGTCACACAGAGACACAATGATCAATGTCACACACTGACACACAATGATCCAAGTCACACACTGACACACAATGATCCAAGTCACACACTGACACACAACGATCCAAGTCACACACTGACACACAATGGTCCAAGTCACACAGAGACACAGAATGATCCAAGTCACACACTGACACACAACGATCCAAGTCACACACTGACACACAATGATCCAAGTCACACACTGACACACAATGATCCAAGTCACACAGAGACACACAATGATCCAAGTCACACACTGACACAGAATGATCCAAGTCACACACTGACACATAATGATCCAAGTCACACAGAGACACGCCATCAGCCAAGTCACACACGAACACACATTCATCTAAGTCACACTGACACGCCATCAGTCAAGGCTCACATTGACACACAATCAGCCAAGTCACTCACTGACACACAATCACCCATGTCACACAGACACACGATCCGCTAAATCACACAGAGACACGCCATCAGCCAAGTCACACACTGACATACAATCACCTATGTCACACACTGACACACAATCAGCCAAGTCACACACTGACACACGATCCGCTAAGTCACACACTGACACACAATCAGCCAAGTCACACACTGACATACAATCACCTATGTCACACACTGACACACAATCAGCCAAGTCACACACTGACACACGATCCGCTAAGTCACACACTGACACACAATCATCCAAGTCACACACTGACATACAATCACCTATGTCACACACTGACACACAATCAGCCAAGTCACACACTGACACACGATCCGCTAAGTCACACACTGACACACAATCACCCAAGTCACACAGAGACACGCCATCACCCAAGTCACACACTAACACACAAGTCACACAGAGACACACAATCACCCAAGTCACACACAATCACCCAAGTCACACAGAGACACACAATCATCTCAGTCACACACTAACACACAAGTCACACAGAGACACACATTCAGCCAAGTCACTAAACTCACGAGTGTTTAACGACGCCTAACAGTACTGCAGTTATAACACGTGCCAGTTTAATGTTGGAGGAAAGTCCGAGGTGATGCAGGTCAGTTATAGGTAGATTGGTTTGATGTGGTTTGAGTGAGTGAGTGAGTGGATTATGTTTCGAGGTTTGTCAGAACCCTACCCGTGTTCAAGAGAGTGAGTGAGTATGGTTTTACGCCGCTTTAAGCCATATTCCAGCAATATCACGGCGGGGGGCACCAGAAATGGGCTTCACACATTGTACCCATGTCTAGAATCGAAACCAGGATTTCGGCGTGACGAGCGAACGCTTTAACCACTAGGCTACCCGACAGCCCCTTAATCAAAGAGGTAAACCTATGAGACCTGCATCACTTCGGGTTTTCCTCCGACATTAAGCTCATTCTCCCACAAGCTGACACGCCGTGATCTAACCGGAATACTGTTCAAAGCGACGCTAATCCCAGCCCACTAATTCGCTAACTCAGTTTTTCAAAGGGTATTTAACATTACTCCCAGTTATTACAATAGATATTGTAGATGCATTAAAAGAGTTTTAATCATTAGTTTTTATGAATTATGTATTGAATACTCCATACATGAAATAAGTGCTTGAGAAATATATCGGCGAAAAAGAAAGTACACACTTGAAAATTGGATTTGACCAAAACATTACACACGTTATGAAAACGTTACTTAGCTGAAAACAATCGTCAAAAGACTGCAAGCTTAAGGTCCAAAACACAACTATAATAGCCGTTTCAAATACATCACTATTGAATAACCATTTCTTGTTCGTTTCATTTTAAACCACCATCAAACATGGGTTTATACTTTCTTTTGCCCGTCAGTTGGAAAAAAAGTGTTAAGAAACATTTAGCAATAGTAGTTCGGATGCACGCACGCACGCATGCACACACATGCACAGACACACACGTGTGTTTTTTTTGTATACCTGCAAACGGTGTGTTATTGTACTCGTTACAACGTTCATCAAATGTATCATTCGTGACCAACTCGTGTTATTCCGGGACAAGCCGAATAGCGACTCGTGCCCCTCTCATGGCCATTTTTGCGACCGGGTTCAGTCTTAGCGCAATCGGGCATTCCTAAAACAACTGTCAACTCGTTGCGTAATGGTTAACATGTATTTCCCCATATATTATATATATTTCATATGCAATTTAAAGCACATCTGGACATGCGGAATTATTCAGTATGATTGAACACATGTCACTGCGTCTTGTGTATATTTTTAGATGCAAGACATATGTAAAATCAAAAATTATTTCTGAGGGATTCTTTGACGAAGAACTTGAAATCATGCGCGCATTCTGATTGGTTTGTCGTATTTTTGCACATAACATTCATCGATAAGGGGACGAGTCTTCTTGCAGGTTACGGAAAGGGGCGAGTGGTGACGAATGCAGGTTACGGAAAGGGGCGAGTGGTGACGAATGCAAATGTATATGAAACGAGTAATCAATGGCGCCCAGACAGTGAAAATAAAAAATGGCGTTTGATGCTCGCCGATGTCAGCTAGCGTCAATCCCGTGCCTATGTGGCAGTGGGCTCTCAATCACTGAGTCCATGAGTCTTTGAAATCCGAGCCGATTCAAGGTAGCGACTTGAAATTGTCGTGACTAAGTAATCGCTGACGTTCATACCTCAATTAGATCGTAAATCATTTGCTTTTCAAACGAAACGAATCGAAGCAGTAAAGTCCTCTTTCACTCCGATATGCATACTTTCATGACTGCTCATGAAATTTATTCCGCCATTTTTGATGTCATTAAGATTTACACAACGAAAACATCCCTCGTGATGTATAGTGTATTCCAGACAACTAATGGTTAGATCACGTGACTGTAGTGCCAATTCCCATTCGTTTAAAGATTAATCAGCCAATCAAAAAGGATATTTGATTAGAAGATTGCTGGCTTGATAACTTCAATAGGTTCCATGTAATCTAACTCATCTTCGTGTGTGACTCGTCCCGCAGAGGGGGATCAATCATTGACTCCCCACACGGTGCTATCTTTGACTAACCATCACCAAATATTGACCGATCTTTGCCTCAAATTTAGAAATATTTATGTAAAGTTGAGAATTGTTATTTGTTGTATGGAAGTTAATTACCAATCGTAATGGACTTTGGTTCGTTGGAGTCCATCATAGGGCACTAAATGCCGGGTTGTGTGCGTGTCAACATTGAAAATCAGACATAAAATCATGGGCTATTGATCTGGTCGACACCGGCGGTGATGCTAGTGACCAGGCCTATCTCTTCCCAGCTCCCGTGGCCAGACTCCCCACTGTTTCAAAGCGCAATCATCACCTGGACTACCTTTAACTTCAAAGAGACGACCAGCGACATCAAAAGCAAGAATTACCCTCGCTGATTCATCTTGCACGATAAACTCCTCGTCAAATGTGTCTGTGACGTGAATGAATGCATTTGTCGCACGTGAGCTCGCGCGCCGTGCCGTAAATTAACGAAAATAGATATTGTGATCGGCAATGATGCTATGCTGAAACAAACGGTGGCATCAAAAGGAATAGATTAAATTGATAGGAAAACTTGTAATTTGGGACAATCTTCCCCTTACATTGGGTCCTGCGCCTGATCGTTTCTTGCTTTCTCCCTTTACAGCCACTACAAGGTAGATCCTAACATGAAAGTGGCGGCTTTCAGTAGAAGGTTTGGTCACTGGTCTATCACAGTCAATAAGTTGTGCGGGAAATGGTTTCTAATCGATCTCTGCCTGTATTACGGACTTTCTTTCCTGACCGTTGATTAAAGAGTACAGGGAACACACGCTTGTTTGAAGTTTATTTTGGCAGTATTATTCTGAAATTAGTGGTTAGGATGCCATTTCCTTTATTATCAAGCCTAATTCTCTAACTGAAATCAAACTCCGTTATGAGTTTCATCTTATTTGAAGATAATCTTTAAAGCTTTGGCAAAGATGAAACAAACGGCCGTTTCAATGTGACCATGGAAGAAGAAAGCATGCTTTAGATGGTGGCAGTTCTTATGGCGGAAGTGACGTCATAGCCAGGACCAACATAAACAAAACAGACTTCGATTGCACTTAATCAAGAATAGTTCAACAGATGAGGACAATGGGCATTAATATAAGTCTGAACGTTCAATTCCACTGCTATAATTTCTACTTTAGGTTGTGTTGCGACTCATGAAGATGACCTTGGCTGGTCTGGTGGCCATGTTCGGTGTATGCCCAGACACAGTAAAGAGTGCCTAGTGTGACAATGACACATCGTCTCCTCGTCAGTTTGGAGTACTTCGTTGCAAAACTGTCTGGCAGAAGAGTAAAGTGTTGTTACACTTGTTTCAAACTTGCCATGAAGGCCAATGGCCCGAACCTCACATATGCAACTTCACTGCGTGTTTTTTAAACATACATTCCTAAATTGGAGTTTATTGTATTGCAGTCGGCTGTAGCTACAATTGTCCCAAAGGTGTTGAAGATGAACTTGGCCGGTTTTTATTCATTGGCATGTCATTGTATTGATTGTAAACTCACTTATTTCTGCTAACTCAGTATCTGTGATAAGAAATCAAGTAGTTGCACTCGGGGCCTACAATATAATATGTGTGTGTGCGTGCGTGCGTGCGTGCGTGCGTGTATGTGTGTTTGAGTTGGGGGTGGGGCACGAGTATCATTTACCACTACTCCTTCATAGAACCCAGCCACCCCACCCCACCCCACCCCACCCCACGGTTGGAATGTGACATGGTCTGTCCCTAACACAGAGAAATTGTCCTAGTTTCCCACCTCGTTCTCACGGGCTGTTTCTGAGGATGACAAACGGTACAGGGTCTTTAATTCAGACCTATTTTTAGTTCAAGTATCACCTTCAGGTCCGTATTGCAACGTTAAGAAACGTCCTTGCACAGATTAAATTATTATTGTTGTTGTTGTTGCTGCTGCTGCTTGTCCAGCCACAGACAGGGCGTTGTTTGTTTGTTGTTCAACGCCGCACTCAGCAATATTCCAGCTATATGGCAGCGGTCTGTAAAATAATCGAGTCTGGACCAGATAATCCAGTAATTGACATCATGAGCCCCAATCGATGACATGCATCAACCAAGTCAGCCAGCCTGACAACCCGATCCCGTTAGTCGCCTTTTACGACAAGCATAGCCGCCTTTTATGGCAAGTATGGGTTGCTGAAGGCCTATTCTAACCCGGAATCTTCACGGGTCCTCAGGGTGTGCAAACGAGATTACAAATTGGTAAATTACAAAGAGCTTACAAGCGTTTCAAAACTGCGTTTGGAAATGCCTGCTCCACTCTGCTCATTACCGTGGTACTGAGAAATTGCGATCCTGTGTTCCTAAAGACGCCATGTTCACGAGGGGCGGTCGGGTAGCCTAGTGGTTATAGCGTTAGCTCGTGCCGAAGACCCGGGTTCAATTCCCAACATGGGTACAATGTGTGAAGCCCATTGGTGGTATCCCCCGCCGTGATATTGCTGAAATATTGCTAAAAGCGGCGTAAAACCATACTCACTCATGTGCTCATCACCTGTTGTGAGATACGCATTGATATGGTACATGGAGTATCGCCTATGATGCCTGGATAAATACACCGCCATCGAATACGTAACCATTTCGTGTTTGTTTCATCTTCAGCCTCCATCAAACATGGGTGTGTACTTTCTTTAGTCCAGTAGTGTATTTATTTGTACGCAAACAACGCATTCCCTGTGTTGTCATGTTTTGTTGAACATACGGTTTGATAATTATATAGATCGGGTTGGGTTTTGATGTGCATCACCCGTAATCACAGGCAGATGGCCAACATTACTTCACGAATAAAAATACTTCAATAAATAACTGTAAACTAATTTATGAATAAACCAAGCTGTGTTTTGATTTAAATGCTAAACAGTCTCGAGTCTTCTGAAAATGACAGACAATTTCAATGAAGAAAATCAGACGTTTCCCAAAAAACCCTGTAACGTCAAGTTCTCCAGATTCCCTCGTAACGATGTAATGCGATCGCTGTATGCTATTCACTTATCCTTTGAATTCCAAGTACGTTTCCCGAACATCAAAGAGATTATCACATCACAATACATAAATCATGGGCTTAAAGTTGACAGAGATAGAGAACGCTGGGTTCTTAAGTACATAAGTAAATTAGTATGTAGTCGTATGTATGTGTTGACCAGATCCTATATATAATGGACAGCTACAAAGAGCGGATAAACGTCTGGAGCAGTCGCTAGTCCATAAACCAGGATTATTGAAAATATTAATCCAGGTAATCAGATTCTTTGTGGGGATGATTTATTGTCGGCAACATCAAAGAACGAGAAATATAACAAATGTACCTCATTAGCTAGAGGATAAACAATGGCTGGACGTAAAACCCGCTGGTAGAAGCGGAGACGCAACATGGCGGCTGTCATGGTGGACTGTAGACGGGATCCCCGTGGTGTTATTATTTGTATAAATGTTCATGCATGAAGATGATAAAGCTGCGGCAGACTGAATGTTAAACAACATGTATATGTCCCCAGTGTCTTAATGCAATCGGTGCACAGAATAACAATTATATATTGAATGGAAAGTGTATTTTGTCGACTAGACCGATGCCATATACGAACCGAGAGGTCGATTATGGTCTGTAGTCATGAGCAGAGTTCTGTTGAGGAGGAATAATTGAATTTTATTAACATGGTAACTTGTAAAGGAAAACACAACATGCTGTCATGAAAAAAGCATTAACTTGGTTCATAGCTGGCAACCGCCTCCTTGGTCCAGTGGATAGAGCGTCTGCCCGGAGATCGGAAAGGTCGGCGGTTCGGTCCCTTGGCCGCGTAATACTATTGGAAGGCGGTATGATATGGTACTTGTTGTTGCCCTGCGTAGCGCTCGACATTAAGGGGTTAGACAAGAACTGGTCATGTACAGTGTCTGAGGATGGTATCCGTGTTAAACTGAGGCGTGGTATCTCAGTGGGCTGGCATTAAGCCCGGACTGGTTAAGCAGCGACACACACACCTACATGCACCTCGCCATGTAAGGGCAATGCTCTTGAACGTGACCTAGAACCCCATTTCACCTCACATATTCTGTGGCATGATATGTCCCTAGTATACCCTACTCAGACACAGTATAGGCGGGGAATCCGGGGTGATGAGTGAGCCTCACACGAAAGCTGGTCTTCATGTATTCTCAGCAGATGAAAAAATGTGATGAAATGTGTGAGAGATACGAGACGCACGCTCTTGTCCCTTATATCCAGTCTAACAAGTTACTGGAAATTTCCACAGTGCCATCACAACATAGAATATTCTACACATTTCTATAACACTCTATTACTGTCCAAGGTATTCCGGATGTTTACCCATTACTCTGGCATCTAAACATTGTAACTTCCTCAAAACTGCTTACATTAAATAGCACTACATGTAGTAATGTGTCTTCACGTGTTCTTGCTTTCCATTCAATCTGCACACCTGCTTGCTTCCTGTTCGATCTGCATACCCGCTTGCTTCCTTTTTTCAATCTGCATACCCGCTTGCTTCCTGTTCGATCTGCATACCCGCTTGCTTCCTGTTTGATCTGCATACGTTCTTGCTTCCCATGCAGTCTGCATACCCGCTTGCTTCCCATGCAATCTGCATACCCGCTTGCTTCCTGTTAAATCTGCATACCCTCTTGCTTCCTGTTCGATCTGCATACCCGCTTGCTTCCTTTTTTTGATCTGCATGCCCGCTTGCTTCCTGTTCGATCTGCATGCCCTTTTGCTTCCTGTTTGATCTCCATGCCCTCTTGCTTCCAATTTGATCTACATGCCCTCTTGCTTCCAATTCGATCTCCATGTCCTCTTGCTTCCAATTCGATCTCCATGTCCTCTTGCTTCCAATTTGATCTGCATGCCGGCTTACTTCCAATTTGATCTACACGTATGCTTGAACAACATTCGATCGTCTTTCCTTTCTTTTGGATCTACATGCCTGCTTGTTTCCCATTCTATCTACCCGCTTGCATGCTTGCTGATGTTTGTCTGCTTGCTTTCCTTTTGTTCCATTTCCTGGCACGCTTGGTAATAATTATTTCTACAGATGCGTCTAATGTCTAATGACCACCTGCCAGTCCATTTATCAGTTTAATATGTCGAATGTTCTGTAAATGTAAGGTTCATTTTATAGGCCTTAATTAAGTATCATTCGTCATTCAATGAAATAAATGCATATACACACCATTCCATCTTCTGTGTGTCCCCTGCATGGAATTCGTTTACACGACCAGCGCAGCATGTCATTCCATGAGATTAAAGACCACTGGTAATGGCGCTGCCCTGTCAGCCTGTGATGGGCCGTCTCGAGAACAGGACCGGCGTGTCAACACTCCGAGGACTGTAACACGGACCAGCTGAAAGGCAAACATGGTCGCTATCACTGCTTGACGTTTTGTACATGAAGCGTGTCTCAGACCGTCTTGTTTTCTCTGATCTCAGAAGTTCAAACCTTAATAAACGATTGTGAAATAAAGACTTGCTGATCATGAAGAGCTTTTTGGTCCATCACGAAACCCTAGTGAAAAAGCCTCCCCTTTAAGTTGATCATTTATGTTTGAAAACTGACCTTTGGGAAATTTATTTCAAAACTAATCATCGAGTTCAAAGCCTTTGAAACTGTTTTCTTAGATCCGATCATAACATAGCCGACACGTGATACAAATTTAATTCACGGCGCGAAAACAAACAGAACACGGCGTTCGCCATTTGAAGACACGTAATCGGAAAAGTGATTACTTGAATACGGCTGTTTTCCCCACAGATACAGTTTGAGCAACGCACGGAAAGACGTGTGTTATTAAAACCGGGGCTTAAGTTTGCCTGGGTCGTGTCCCGCCGATGCTGGTCTTGAAGTCCTGGCGGCCATATTTGCTATGATACGAACACCTAATCACTACTGTTACATCGTCGCTTAGATAATTGTGGGCATATTTTTCATGTTCTTTGCGGACTAGTTATCAATTAACAGATTCAATATTACAGGCGAGGCCTAACTATGTGCTTTCCCTTCTCGGCACACAGAGACGGAAAGAGATCGTCTGCTCCTTTCATCAATAAACAACCACGTGGTACACTCGAGATGAAAGATAAACAGTGGCGCGTGCAGCGCACGTTCTCTCTTGTAGAAGGCACCCCCGTTTCACGATATCGTCACATACATTTTGGAGTATTGATCAGGACGGGACTTATTAATTAGCGGCGGTGGCAAATCACAACTTTGCAAAGCCCTTTGTAAATTTGGCGATTTCTCTTTGAACAAAAGCCGAGGACCGAAGATCAAAGGTTACGATTCCTTTCATGTTTCAGTGTCGTTGGTGCTTGGTTCTAGAAACGATGATGGCATGGACTAGCCCGCCCATCCTAGCCTTGCTTCCCCGACACGGGCGTGCCCAGAAAGCAATGCATGTTTAAGTTCTTGGTATCAAAGACGTCAGTTTGGTATTAAGTTGTCTGTGGCTTGAAAAGTTCCCGTATGTCACGAAAAAACTTTCGATTGAATAATTCCGAATCTCTGGTGAAATACTTCAGAGGAAGGCTAAGTGTTTCCGAAATATTGAAACTGTCTTGTGTATTAGCGTACTTGAACGTGGGATTGTCTGTCTTAGATCTGTGGACAGAGCTGCCTAATTGATTGTAATTACCTGTTACCAGTGGTTTCTGTAGCAATTTCTTCCAATCTGAATGAAAACAGTTTTCCGGTGCTGTCCGTACCTTCAGAGATTCCAAACTCTGTGATATTTAACAGCACAAACGAATTTACAACATTCAAACAGATGTTTTCATTGTTTTTGTTGTTGGCTTTTTAGAGTGGGAAAAGAGTAGCGTTTCGGAAAATATCAGCTGGTTTCACCTCATACGTTGAATACAATAGAGAATTAATCTGATTTCATAGCCCATCTCCCGAAACTACTGATTCTGTCAAGTTCAAAGTAAGATAGTGAGTTACGGAATGATTGAGTGTTCTTTCACGCCTCCGTCATGCAGCAATACGGCTTCCTCTAAATAAGGGACTCTGGGCCAGACAAACAGAAACAGCAAGAATGAGCAACGATCCACGCAATATGGGAACGATGACACTCTGTTGACGATAAAAGGGCCTGATACTACTACTACTACTACTACTACTACGACTCTGGGCCAGACAAACAGAAACAGCAAGAATGAGCAACGATCCACGCAATA
This sequence comes from Haliotis cracherodii, assembly GCF_022045235.1. Lineage (NCBI taxonomy): Eukaryota > Metazoa > Mollusca > Gastropoda > Lepetellida > Haliotidae > Haliotis > Haliotis cracherodii. The sequence continues at coordinate 38,136,033 of NW_027266265.1, forward strand.
TGGGAACGATGACACTCTGTTGACGATAAAAGGGCCTGATACTACTACTACTACTACTACTACTACTAATAATAATAATAATAATAATAGCAAACAGAAACAGCAAGAATGAGCAACGATCCACGCAAAGGGGGAACGAAGACACCCTGATGACGATCAAAGGGTCTGATAATAATAATGATACATTTGTATTGCGCTTTGCGATGTCGAATATCATGCTCAAAACGCACATAGGATAGCTTATAGAAAGGCTTGACGTAATAGGTATGGTTCGAAGTTCTGAGTGAGTGAGTGAGTATGATTTTACGCCGTTTGTATCAATTTTCTAGAAATATCACGGCGGGGGACACCAGGCATGGGCTTCACACAGTGTACCCATGTGGGGAATTGAACCCGGGTCTTCGGCACGAGCGAACGCTTTAACCACTAGGCTACCCGACCGTCCCTAGAAAGGTTCCGAATGCAGAGTGGATGAACAGTTGCGGAAGTCTACGGGAGAATAACTCCACCCAGAAGCTGCAGCATGGGGGGAAAATCTGTCCATAACCGGCCAGCTAAACCTTGAGCACAACAAACACTCCGTGTTCAGGATGGAACGTAGGGCGGCAATAAGTGATAATAACACGTGGCATACAAGTAACTGACTTCCGGTATATGCTAAAATAGACATTATATAATAAATAAACGTTTATACTGTGAAAGCCGTTATCACGCCTTTCGGGCCCACACTATTCAGAAAGCGAATAATTATAATAGATAATCAAAGAGACAGTACTCGATAACAAGACAGGAAGTGAGCAGGGCTCACTAATACCCCCCCCCCCCCCCCCCCCCCGACTCCCAACATATTGCTAAGATCAAAACATGGAAAATGCAATATTTTCTCAGAAGATTCAATTATCGAAACTTTGAACTGCACCTTTCCTGTTGTTATATAAACTGTACCCCAAATTGGAAAAGAATCCATGTAGTCGCTCTTACGTCATAGGTCGTACAAATGTTGAAGTAAAAATTCTAAGTTGATGAAAAACATCATATTTTTGTAAAAAGATACACATATTGAAATCAAACTTTGCATTGCACCTCTTCTATAAATATGGAAACTATTCCCTTAATTTGAAGCGAATCCATGGAGTAGTTTTAAAGTTTCAGTCAAAAAATTCTAAGTAAAAAAAATGATAGCTGTATTTCTTTCAGAAAATCCAAATATTGAAAACAAACTTCGAACTGCACCTCTATAGAAACTGTACCCCCATTTGGAAAAGAATCCATGAAGTAGTTTTCAAGTTTGTCTTAAATACCACACACGTGCGAGAGAAATTCTGTGCGAAGTTATTGATAAGAGGAGTGGAGATGGTGACGTCACTTCCTATATCTTAATGGCAGCCAATAGGCCCAGGGTATTTATCATAATTATACTACTCAACTTTTGATAGGGATAATCAGTTATGTTAGATATATTGAAATACCATACACTTGACATATTGTGAGAATCAGTTATGTGTATCACGGAAAGACAAACGTATCCCTATAAGAAAGGTTTAGTATGAAAGTATGGCTATATAATATGCTGGAAAGTTCAACATTTTTTTCGAGTCTTTGAAATAAAAAACTGTCACAGAAATTCTGCCGACGCAGACATCTGACCAGTACATCTGATTAGGTGAAACTAATGCATATTTTCCTGCACAAAAAATCTAAATTTCTACTTTAATTATTTAACATTATTTAAATTGGTTATACTTATATCAGTGAAAAATCAGTGGAACAGTCTCCAGTCTTCTGGTCGGAGTGAGGGAACACGTGGTCCAGCCGTTGCGCGCAAGATACCATGATCGGGGTTCGAATCCCAGATCCCGAGATTTATCTTTGGTTTGACAGTGCCATAGATCTGCAGCGGATTGCCTGACCTATTAACCTGCCACGCCGTGATGTACACTTCCAAGTAAAAGAAAGTAATTTAATTCCACACCAATGTTTGATTGTGGCTAAAAAATAGAAAAAGAAATGGTTATTTGATGGTGGTGTATTTGATACGGGTCTCATAGTTGAGTTTTAGACCTGAAGTTTGCAGTATTTCGACGACTGTTTTCAGCTTCGAAACATTTTGGGAACTTTTGTAATATTTCGGTCAAATCCAATTTTCAAGTGCATACGTTCTTTTGCCTTGCAGTTTAAATAAAATATTATTCAAAGCGGCGTTAAACCGCTTAAACTCACTCACTCACTCCTTACCCTTCAGCCCGGTCCTCTATTTCACGACTTCCGGTTCCGCTCTACCGATGCATTTGCGCGCGTTGGGACATTAGGTGCCCATAACATTTATTGCAGACATCTTACACGAGGGCTAAGTCAGGATGCAGTCAGCCGTCTTCAGTGGCCCCAGACAACGACGCAATCAATGGCCCACCACGGGATTGACCGTCACAAGCAATACTGTCGCCGTATTTACCAGAGATCCCAATACAATGAGTGCTAGAATGTTGGATTACACTGACGTAGTCGACTAACGGCGACAAACCATTGGTTGATAGAGTGAGCGTCGAGGAATAATATCACACCAACAATCCTCATTAGTAGTGAGTGGGCATCGGTGGACCCGTCGTCTAAGGTGCCGCGATTCGCTGTGCAGAGTTGCGTCCCTTGGGCACGCCAGAAACCTATGGTTGTGGGTTCGAATCCCGGTTCGCCCCGATTATGTTTCTAGGTTTGTCAGCACCATACCCGTGCTCGTGGGTTTCACCGAAGTGGTAAACGTCTGAGACCTGCATCATTTCGGGCTTTCCTCCCACATTAAGCTGTCACGCCGTGATATAACTTGAATACTGTTAAAAGCGGCGTTAAACCCAACTCACTCATTAGTAGTGAGTGGGTTGGACTTAAGGCCGCTCTGAACAGTATTTCAGTGATAAGCATCGGATACTTGAAAGCTATTTGGGGTCGGGATAACGAAGGAAGATTATTAACATCAGACATTTCAATCTTTAAACATGACACTTTCCATTTAATGTTCATCAGTTCCAATTCGGAAGAAAGCCGATTCACCCTGCAAACATGTTTAACTATACTCGCCTGGTCGTCTGACATGGCAAATGACCGAAATTTAGGGAACCCCGAAAAATTTATATCACAAATCAGGGACCGGGGGCATAATCTAAATTTCAGAAATTTGAAACAACTATTTAAACCTCAAACTTAACTGCTTAACCTTATGTTTGTTTCAACATATGTACGCTCAAAGTAAATTTCAGTTCATATTTTAAACCTATTACTTAAGATTCCTGAAAATTGAACATATAAAATCATGTTCTTGATTGAAATGAGTTGGGTTTCATGTCGTATTACTACAATAACGAGGGAGGCGATATGTCTTGGGGCATATTTAGTCATTACATTAAACGGGATGAACTGCAATGGCTCGTCCCAGAAAACTTTGAGTCAGTATCATGCCGATCTTATTTTTTATCATGTTTTATCAATCGCGCTAAATAACAAACTCAGCGTCTGTCGAGTGCTTTTGGTGGACTTAAGGAGCCATTTCCTCAATATTGCTTCGTGGCACAGGGAATAATTCTGTTTTCTTTTATATTCCAATTCCACCATCACATTGTAACAGGATGTACAGCTAGGTCTGTTGGAACCAGGGGACATGGGTAGCATATTAAACTGACGGGGAAAATAAAGTTGACACCCATGTTTGATGGTGGCTAAATATGACACATAAAAGAAAGAGTATTCGATGGTGATGTTTGTTTGTTTGTTTGTGTGCTTGATTGTTAACGCCGCACTCAGCAATATTTCAGCTATATGACGGCAGTCTGCAAATAATCGAGTCTGGACCAGACAATCCAGTGATTGGCATCATAAGCATTGATCCACACAATTGGTATTTGATGCGGATATCATAGCTGTATTGTAGACCTTATGTTTGCTGTGTTTCGGTGACTTTTCAGCCTTGTAACGTTTTGATAGCGTTTGTAACTGTTTGTCAAATCCAAGTTTATACTTTCTTTTACCCGGCAATTTCGTTAAAGCTTTGTTTTGGCACTCCAAACCCGGTTTCGATTCTCTCCGTGTGTCAAGCCTGGAATATTTCTAAACGTGAAAACGTGAAAGTAAACGTTTCACTCCCCTGCAAGTCCAACCCTAATTATGTTATGCCATACTTGTCGACATTAACGTCTTTCAATGGCGTGGTACAAGATCGGATTAGTCTAACTTCCAAAACGTCCGGAATTTAATGCCTTAATGTCCTCCGTGTTAAGGATTAACAGTACATCAAACAGTTTCTATCAAAGCCGTCATCAAAGATAAAGCAAATATTTCTCAATTTGTAACAAGTGTTTCTGCAGCCGGTCCCACAATCAAGTCTGGCGTATGTTTCCCCACAAAACATTTAACCTTCACTGAAACGCGTGTCGACTCGGTCTCAGACAATTAAGAACAACATGATCCATGATGCAATGCTAATGAAACAATGGTTCCGTAAACAAACGAGTCTAAGCTACTAATCCACGCAACTGAAGTACCGCCATGAAACAGGAAGTCAATGAGGAACTTACACAAAGGTTCTGAGCATGTGTAGAACTTCATTTCCGGCCAATTTTACGTTTTTGCCTTCGCCCGTACAATCACACATCGACAACACGTCATTCGACTGCAAACAACGAGGAGGTACATTTTCCATATCAAAGATATCTATTTCACCTCACAAGAGGCATCAAAGAACTGTTTCCAGGAGAGAGTCGGACTGATTTGCTTTCGTTGCCGATCAGTGGTATCTCGGCTTTGTTCCTCGCCTGTGATCGGTTGGTTTGCTCTGTCCGTCCAATAATCATGTAATTGAGATTCAGTCCATAATCCCGCGCTTAATTTGTCAAAGTGAAATATCAATATGATTTAGAATTGTGCTTCCGATTGTTAGACTAAGTTCGTAAGATCGCCATCGTTTGAACATGTATTCCATGATGTTAGCGAGAATGTCAAAGAAGTTAGCGTCGTGTGAGCTGTTTGATGGAGGGACAATGTCTTCTCTAACATTAAAGGTGGCGGCGGCAGGAACACACGACGCATTGATGAGCGCACGCTGGTCTACTGTTATTAACATCATTGACTTGTTTCATCATAATCTGCCTTGAATAAAGATTAAAACATTATCCTGCCATCTTTGTTGTCGGCGGGGAAGACTCCCTGCTCCCAGCATTCATCTTCATCATCATTGTTGTCAGTGGCAACTGCCTCCTGCTTTCAATTCACCATCATGCTCTGTGATCAGTCGTGAGGGAATATCCTTCGTGTATGTTCCTGCATTAACAGATTGCAGGTTATGTCGTTTCACATGTATGTAATTAACTGTCAGTGAGCCAAGTTTTCATGCAGTGGAAGACGGTTGGCGTGCGTGGCGTGTGTGAGTGGGTTGGGTTTAACGTTGAACATTATGATTTTATCACGGAGTGTTGGTTTATGTGAAACCTCAGTGTGATGCAGCGTTTAGCATGGTTGTGAGTGAGTATTGTTTTAAGCCGTTTAGCACTATTTCAGCATATCACGACGGGGGACACCCGAAATGGTCTTCACACAGGACACCAATGTGAGGAATCGAACCCGGGTCTTCGGCGCGACAAGCGAATGCCCACATGGTGCTGACAGACCAAGGATACTTTTACAAGTATAACGTGTTTATTTTTCTAAGCATTTATAATGTTTTGCATAACAATATATTCATACAAATAAAATATGACAGCTTGATCAAAGCTTATTGAAATTATGAGAAAATAATATTTCAAGGATTAATATTTTTCGTAAATAACCCAAAAGAACATCTTCTTTGGATATGCTTATCGGACTTTACATTTTTTACGATATCCAATGTTTCAATTCTTGACAAAGGATCATGGGGATATTGTGGGTCCGAACCCAAGACTAGCGGATCCACGGGGACGCAGATCAGCACACTGTTTAAGGCCGACTAGGTCGCTGAGCAAGAAACAAAGATCCTTGAAGACCATCGTTCTTAAACTAGAGAAAGAAACATTAGTGTATAGCTACACAACAATCTTGTTATATGTGGTAAATCATTCGTGCTTTTCTTTACAAAAGACTGGTTCACTGTCACCGAGTTTCAGTCAGTGCTGTGTATCCCGAGAGGATAGTGTATATGTTTCGCGTGCGTCAATATATTTTTATATATCCCCGTGGCGGTTTCCGGTTGGAATTGGTAGCCAGAAACCCATGCTTGTAGTAAGAGGCTGACGTGGTTGATGCGTGTCACCGTTCCCCATTGTGCAGATCGTTCATGATGTCAATCACTGGATTGTCTGGTCGAGACTTGATTATTTACACACCGCTGTCATATAGCTGGCGTGTGGCGTTAAACAACAAACAAACAGACTCCAGACTCCAATATTTACAGACTGCAGTCATATACATGTAAACTGGAATATTTCTGAGTACGGCGTTGACAACGCACGCACGCATGCACGCACGCACGCACGCAACCACACTAGCGTCCGCGTTGATACCAAATGTGATCCTCAGGAGGCCATACTCAGATGTTAATATACATTACTGTAATCTGTCGGAAAATATTATGATTGAGATAGTTTCGTGATGAAATATAATTAAAACAATTTTTCACATATAATTTCCTAACCAAATCCTAATAATTCACCGAGATCGTCACTGCGCTAAAGATGCCATCTCGATGATGTTAGCACCACACAAACTTGTGAACTAGGAGCAAGTTCGGTACAATCTGAGACGTGAAATTTGCGTGCAAATGCCAACAATTAGCCAAATAGTTCGTCACATGCCTTGTCTGCTGACCATATCGGGTCAGTTGGGCAGTCTAGTGGTTAAAGCGTGCAATATTTTGTGAAGCCTATTTCTGGTATCCCCCTGTCATGGTATTGCTGGAATAATAATCGCAGCGTCCATGCTTACTCACTCCGATCAGATCACATACACCATATTTCCTCTATTAGACTCCGGGCCTCTAATAGACGCCGGCCTCTAATAGAAGCCGGGTCAATTGTTCAGTGCAAAAAATAGACGCCGGGCCTCTAATAGACGCCGGATCAATCAATTGATACAGTTAATTATCCCTAATGATTGAGATATATCTATGGATATCTACGAACCCAAAATATTTCCATTTCGTGACGATTCGGGACATTCGTGGTCATAGTGAAATGGGGGTATTAATAGAAGCCGGGCCTCCAATAGACGCCGGGCCTCCAATAGACGCCGGGTCAAAGGCTTGGCCGAAATAAATAGAAGGCCGGGCGTCTAATAGAAGAAATACGGTAATCATGTATCTTATTTCAGCAAGGTGACGAAATGCCCCGTGCCTACGTGCGGGCACACCCGCATTTTATTTTGGAAAAAAATCTTTATTTCTGTATAAATTACCACCAAAGACAATAGATAGACCTTAATTGTGCACACACCCCTCCCCCTTTTCAAAAAAGCTGTATCCGCCCATGTTTACTATAGAAAAGTTGCTAACGAGAGACTGTGTCTTCCCACATCAAGATGGTGGAGTACCTGGTGGACAAACCTCCACAGCATTATTTTTGGTGCAAATTACGACAACACCAGCTTTGTGCATCTCGGGGTTAATGTAAAATATGTCCACATAAACATGGCAAGACCGTGTGTTGATGGGACAATGTCTGGCCCCCTATCTCTATCTCAGACAATGGCGTTAATGTCTTGTTTCAAACACAACGTTTACAAACACGACTATCGATTGTCTCCGCTTCCATGGAAGGAATAGCTGTTTACACCGCTTATCCAGGCCGATTCTCGATACTGAAAGCTTACTAATTTCCTAAGTTCGTTATCACTAGCTTTGAAGTATACAGACGCGGCTAACATCAAAGGATATATACACTTTGATGAATAAGAGAATAAAAGTACCTCAAAGTCCTTAAAATTCGATATACGAACTAAACAATACAGGGCCGCGGTGAAGATAATTAAACAATATGGATGCGTTTACAAATCACTTTAATAGACTTTGTACGTTAGACTATATTCGTGTTGACAGACGGTGAAGTGGTTCTTGTGTTCTTTATCCGTTAGGTGGCCAATGGGTTCATGCTAATTCTGAAATCGATATTACAATTAATACAACTGAAAAAACGTTACACCCGATTTTTTTAAAATTTGAGTATAGTTTATTTGTCAAGGGTGGTGGGTATTGCAACACACACCCATCCAGTTGTGGCTGCTCTTTAATTTCTTTTAAGTAGTATACTAGTATATATAAATGGGGTCGGTCAAAAGTATGTGCCCATATTAAAACATTCTTGTTTTATTATCTCCGTTTGCCATGAAAGGTTTCGCATAACATAGTGTGTGGCTATCAAATATGATCCTCTTACTGGTGATTCAATTCTCCTTAGAGAAATAATGTTTATTTAAAATCGCCGTGATGAAACGAGAACAAGCACATCAAAGGCTCTTGAAAAATGGCCCTTTACTGAATTGTCAAACATGATACCTGTCCGCGTCTTTTTTAATAAATCGATTGGAATTAATCAGGTATAGCAACACTTATCAAGTCCTAGTACCAAAGAATAGCTATGTGAAAATCATTAACATTGTATACCTGATAATAAAACATTTAAATAACACACAAGTAAGGATTATGGGGACCGAAAGTTCATATTCTAATGTGTTTCATTAGAAATACTCGTCTAATCAATAACTAATAATATTTCCAGAAAAATAAAACAAAAATTGGATTGTCTGTAAGAGGACAAATAGAAAGCAAAAACTTAAAGTAAATTTAAGAAAACATCGGTATGACATTCAAACAATCTTTAAACAAAGAGAAATATTTACATATGCTTAAACAATTTATTATTTTGTGTTCATGGGAAAATGTCAGTTCATCAAATACTACTTCAAATTAATAAAAAGAAAATGCACGGATAATTGAAACTTACTGTCTGAGTTAAATGTAAAAACACAAACCCGGCATCTGAAAACGCATGCGTAATGAGTATATCGAAAGGTCATTTTTCCAGTAAGACTAAACGGTTAATTGCTCACGTTTATGGAACCCTTTTAAAGGGAAACTGTCGCTTCTTCGTGTTTAGGTTGGTTGTAAATATGATCCATAAATATATGTTCGGAGTACCACTCTTAACGTGATGATTCCGGGGTAGAATAGGTCTTCAGCGACCCATGCTTACCGTAAAAGGCGACTATGCTTGTCGTAAGAGGCGACTAACGGGATCGGGTGTTCAGGCTCGCTGACTTAGCTGATGTATGTCATCGTATCCAAGTTACGTAGATCGATGCTCATGATGTCAATCACTGGATTGTCTGGTCCAGACTCGATTATTTACAGCCCGCCGTTATATAGCTTGAATATTGCCGAGTGCGGCGTTAAACAACAAACACAAAGGATAATCCGAGGTGTTTCGGGTTTCAGACGGTTACAACTTCAATGAAACCCACGAGTACGGGTATAGTTCTGACAAACCGAGCGTCAAAAGCAGGGTACATCTAGAGGTCGAATCCTTAATTACAGGTGTCAAGCAAGCCAGCTGTGCAGAGTGAATTGCGTCACCCTTTAATAACCGTCCCCACCATTGTCAATGTCACCGTTACCGCATTACCGTTAACTTCCAATAACCGTCACCATCACAATCATTATCCCCAACAATGTCACATTAATACCGTTACCTTATAACAAACGTCACTATCATTATCGATATCACCGCCATCTCACATCAGTAATCGTTACCTTCAATTAACCGTCACTATCATTATCATCACCATCGAACATCAATATCGTTACCTTCAAATAACCGTAACAATCATTGTCGATATCACCACCATCTCACAACATTATCGTTACCTAACCGTCACTATCACTATCGATATCACCACCATCGCACATCTATACCGTTACCTTCAAATAACCGTCACTATCATTATCGATATCACCACCATCGCACATCTATATCATTACCTTCAAATAACCGTCACTATCGATATCACCACCATCTCACATCGGTATCGTTACCTTCAAATAACCGTCACTATCATTATCGATATCACCACCATCTCACATCGGTAATCGTTACCTTCAATTAACCGTCACTATCATTATCGATATCACCACCATCTCACATCGGTATCGTTACCTTCAAATAACCGTCACTATCATTATCGATATCACCACCATCTCACATCGGTATCGTTACCTTCAAATAACCGTCACTATCATTATCGATATCACCACCATCTCACATCGGTAATCATTACCTTCAATTAACCGTCACTATCATTATCGATATCACCACCATCTCACATCGGTATCGTTACCTTCAAATAACCGTCACTATCATTATCGATATCACCACCATCTCACATCGGTATCGTTACCTTCAAATAACCGTCACTATCATTATCGATATCACCACCATCTCACATCGGTATCGTTACCTTCAAATAACCGTACCTATCATTGTCGATATCACCACCATCTCACAACATTATCGTTACCTTCAAATAACCGTCACAATCATTATCGATATTACCACCATCTCACAACAATATTGTTACCTTCAAATTACCGTCACTATCATTGTCGATATCACACAACCTCACAGCAATGTTGTTACCTTCAAATAACCGTCACTATCATTATCGATATCACCACCATCTCACATCGGTATCATTACCTTCAAATAACCGTCACTATCGATATCACCACCATCTCACATCGGTATCGTTACCTTCAAATAACCGTCACTATCATTATCGATATCACCACCATCTCACATCGGTATCGTTACCTTCAAATAACCGTCACTATCATTGTCGATATCACCACCATCTCACAACATTATCGTTACCTTCAAATAACCGTCACTATCACTATGTAGATCACCACCATCTCACATCTATATCGTTACCTTCAAATAACCGTCACTATCGATATCACCACCATCTCACATCGGTATCATTACCTTCAAATAACCGTCACTATCGATATCACCACCATCTCACATCGGTAATCATTACCTTCAATTAACCGTCACTATCATTATCGATATCACCACCATCTCACATCGGTATCGTTACCTTCAAATAACCGTCACTATCATTGTCGATATCACCACCATCTCACAACATTATCGTTACCTTCAAATAACCGTCACTATCACTATGTATATCACCACCATCTCACATCTATATCGTTACCTTCAAATAACCGTCACTATCGATATCACCACCATCTCACATCGGTATCATTACCTTCAAATAACCGTCACTATCGATATCACCACCATCTCACATCGGTATCGTTACCTTCAAATAACCGTCACTATCATTATCGATATCACCACCATCTCACATCGGTATCGTTACCTTCAAATAACCGTCACTATCATTGTCGATATCACCACCATCTCACAACATTATCGTTACCTTCAAATAACCGTCACTATCACTATGTATATCACCACCATCTCACATCTATATCGTTACCTTCAAATAACCGTCACTATCGATATCACCACCATCTCACATCGGTATCGTTACCTTCAAATAACCGTCACTATCATTATCGATATCACCACCATCTCACATCGGTAATCGTTACCTTCAATTAACCGTCACTATCATTATCGATATCACCACCATCTCACATCGGTATCATTACCTTCAAATAACCGTCACTATCGATATCACCACCATCTCACATCGGTATCGTTACCTTCAAATAACCGTCACTATCATTATCGATATCACCACCATCTCACAACATTTTCGTTACCTTCAAATAACCGTCACTATCACTATCGATATCACCACCATCTCACATCGGTATTGTTACCTTCAAATAACCGTCACTATCATTGTCGATATCACCACCATCGCACAACATTATCGTTACCTTCAAATAACCGTCACTATCACTATGTATATCACCACCATCTCACATCGGTATCGTTACCTTCAAATAACCGTCACTATCATTGTCGATATCACCACCATCTCATAACATTATCGTTACCTTCAAATAACCGTCACTATCACTATGTATATCACCACCATCTCACATCTATATCGTTACCTTCAAATAACCGTCACTATCGATATCACCACCATCTCACATCTATATCGTTACCTTCACATAACCGTCACTATCGATATCACCACCATCTCACATCGGTATCGTTACCTTCAAATAACCGTCACTATCATTATCGATATACACCGCCATCTCACATCGGTATCGTTACCTTCAAATAACCGTCACTATCACTATCGATATCACCATCATCTCACATCGGTATCGTTACCTTCAAATAACCGTCACTATCATTATCGATATCACCACCATCTCACATCGGTATCGTTACCTTCAAATAACCGTCACAATCATTATCGATATTACCACCATCTCACAACAATATTGTTACCTTCAAATTACCGTCACCATCATTGTCGATATCACACAACCTCACAACAATGTTGTTACCTTCAAATAACCGTCAAATCATTGTCGATATCACACCATCTCACAACAATATCGTTACCTTATAACAAACGTCACAATCATTGTCGACATCACCACCATCTCACATCGGTAATCGTTTCCTTCAAATAACCGTCACTATCATTATCGATATCACCACCATCGCACATCTTTATCGTTACCTTCAAATAACCGTCACTATCATTTTGACCCGTGAAGATCCGGGGTAGAATAGGTCTTCAGCAACCCATGCTTACCGTAAAAGGCGACTATGCTTGTCGTAAGGGGCGACTAACGGGATCGGGTGGTCAGGCTCGCTGACTTGGCTGAAGCATGTCATCGATCCTAATTGCGTGGTTCGATGCTCATGATATCAATAACTGGATTGTCTGGTCCAGACTTGATTATTTACAGACCGCCGTCATATAGCTTGAATATTGCTGAACGCGGCGTTAAACAACCAACCAACCACTATCATTATCAATATCCCCACAATCTCACATCGATAGCGTTACCCTCAAATAGCAGTCACTGTCATTATCGATATTACCACCATCTCACAACAAGATCGTTACTTGATAATAACCATCACTGTTAATATCCCCACACATCTCACATCAATGTCGTTACGTTATGATAACCGTCACCATGACAATCGCCACGACGCCGTTACCCTCGTCACCTTGACGCCACCGCCAACTTCACAACTATCCTTACTGCATTCAGCACCTCGCTATATTAATTGCACTAATCCTAAACGCCACGAGTGAGTGAGTGAGTGAGTGAGTGTGTGTGTGTGTGTGTGTGTGTGTGTGTGTGTGTGTGTGTGTGTGTGTGTGTGTGTGTGTGTGTGTGTGTGTGTGTGTGTGTGTGTGTGTGTGTGTGTGTGTGTGTGTGTGTGTGAGAGATGCTCTTGGTATACCCGATCACCTATAAAACATCGAAATGTCATAGGCATGATGTTAGAGAACCGACGTGTTAGAAGACATGGGAATGGCAAAACGCTGGAGGACCAATGAGAATGGCTAGACGTTATAAGACCAATGAGAATGGCGAGATGTTACAAGACATTGAGAATGGCTAGACGTTATAAGACCAATGAGAATGGCCAGACAGTAGGAGACCGATGAAAATGGCGAGATGTTACAAGACATTGAGAATAACTAGACGTTAGAAGACAATGAGAATGGCTAGTCAGGAGGAGATCGATGAGAATAGCGAGATGTTACAAGACATTGAGAATGACTAGATGTTAGAAGACAATGAGAATGGCTAGTCAGGAGGAGATCGATGAGAATAGCGAGATGTTACAAGACATTGAGAATGACTAGACGTTAGAAGACAATGAGAATGGCTAGTCAGGAGGAGATCGATGAGAATAGCGAGATGTTACAAGACATTGAGAATGACTAGATGTTAGAAGACCATGAGAATGGCTAGTCAGGAGGAGATCGATGAGAATAGCGAGATGTTACAAGACATTGAGAATGACTAGACGTTAGAAGACAATGAGAATGGCTAGTCAGGAGGAGATCGATGAGAATAGCGAGATGTTACAAGACATTGAGAATGACTAGATGTTAGAAGACAATGAGAATGGCTAGTCAGGAGGATATCGATGAGAATGGCGAGATGTTACAAGAAATTGAGAATGACTAGATGTTAGAAGACAATGAGAATGGCTAGTCAGGAGGAGATCGATGAGAATGGCAAGATGTTACAAGACATTGAGAATGACTAGACGTTAGAAGACAACGAGAATGGCCAGACAGGAGGAGATCGATGAGAATGGCTAGATGTTACAAGACAACTGTAAATGGCCAGATGCTAGCAGACCGATGAGAATGGCTTGGTGATAGAAGACCATGATAATGGCGAGACGTTAGAAGACGATGAGAATAGTTAGATGTTAGAATTGAAACAGGAGTGAGTAGATCTTGGACGATCAACGTGAATGACTAAATGTCAGAGTGAGTGAGTAGCCATCCTCCAGTGTCAAGGGAGTAAACTGACTGAAAACGTCTAATGTTCACCCCTGCCGATTTAGGATCCAATTGTGGAGTTTTATTTTGGCTGGACTAACGAGTATATACATAGTCCAATCACAATCGCGTAACAACATCGACATCCGACTTATAAACAACATTTCAACGCGCAGATTTCGGTCGACTGCAGGATTAGCAAAAGATGTGTACCGTTAACTGGGCGTCGACAGATATTTTCCAAATCTTTTCATGTTTTTAAACTAGGCGCACACGTGATTTGATGCACTTCGCGGGGTAAGGCCCGTTTTATTACAATATATATCTTGATCATCGATCAGATCGTATTGACTGGGCGCCGCCATTTTGTTTGAAGCAAATCTGATTGGTCAAAAGGAGGGGCATAGAAGGGACATAACTCTTAATAGCCACTGGTGGCGCTGTGATCGAGCCCAGAAATTCCAGCCTTGTTCGGCAAGGGTGGAAACTGATCTTTTATAGTCACCTAACTCCCTTGCCTAAGGAAGATGGTGAACAGCTTTACGCCTCCATTTCCAACATTTCAGCATTATCACGAATGTGTCGTTAGCCTGGGGTGCCCGTTTAGGGAATTTTTTTTTTTAACATGACAGGGGAACGTTTCACCCATTCAACTTAGTATATACGCTACACCCACGCCGTGCTAGATGCTAGAAGACCAACATAAGTGGCTAGACGTTAGAGTACCGATATAATTGGCTAGATGTTTGAGTACCGACCAGTAAATAGTCGTATCTGAACTAGGACAACCAATGGTGGATAATATTAGTAACGATCCACGTCATTGGCTACCATGACATATGCCCATGTTACATATTGTTACCACTCTAACCAAATATCTGTCTCTCACGAGAAGTACAGGATACTGGAGACAGGATCAGGTGTTACCTCAGAATACCACATACGTGATTGGCTGGATGTTAAAAGGCAAACGTGAATGGCTAGGTGTTACAGCGGCCGTATGATTGGCTAAATGGTAATCGTGAAAAGCTTCATACAAGAGAGGGGGCACGGGTGGCCCAGTCGTCTAAGGCGCCGCGATTCGCTGTGCAGAGTTGCGTCCCTTGGGCACGCCGGAAACCTACGATTGTGGGTTCGAATCCCGGTTAGCCCCGATTATGTTTCTAGGTTTGTCAGCACCATTGTAGCCTTGATGTTAGATTATCGAGGTGGTTGGCTAGATATTAGTAGACTAACGGTTGTGGTTGGCTGGATCTAGAGTATCCAGGTGATTGACTACCTTTTTGTACACTATCGTGTGTAATGGGCTAGATGTCAGAGTATGAAGGTGATAGGCTAGATGTTAGCGTGCCGCGGTGATTGGCTAGATGTAAAAGTATCAAGGTGATTGGTTAGATGTTACATCATCAAGGTAACTGGCTAGATGTTAGAGTATGAGGGTGATTGGCTAGATGTTAACTCATCAATGTGATTCGTTAGATGTTAGAGTACCGCGGTCATTGACTAGATGTTAGGGTATGGAGGGGATTGACTAGATGTTAGGGTATGAAGGTGATTGGCTAAATGTTAGAGAATGAAGGTGATTGGCTAAATGTTAGAGAATGAAGGTGATTGGCTAGATGTGAGGGTATGAAGGTGATTGACTAGATGTTAAATCATCAATATGATTGGTTAGATGGTAGAGAATGAAGGTGATTGGCTAGATGGTAGAGCATGGAGGTGATTGGCTAGATGTCAGAGTACCGCGGTGACTGGCTAGATGTTAGAGCATTAAGGTGAAAGTTATATTTGGGTTAAAAAGCTATGTTTCTCCCTTCTTTGGACAAAACGTTCACCGGGCACAGGCGGACCTAGGGGCGGGGTCCAGGGGGCCCGGAACTCCCACCGCCCTTTTGAAAACCAAATGTAGTGTGTGTGGACCCCCAGCCCCAACCCCAACCCCCAAACCCCTAACCCCCTTTTAAAAATGCTGGATCCGCTCGCCAAATGTTAAGTAGGTAGATGTATATAAGCCGCACTATCTTCACCATATGCGCAAAAAAGAAGGCGTGTAAATGTCCATTTCGATTTGTGGAATAATATATAAACAGAAAAAACACATTTAAAAGACTCCTCAGATATGTAGCGGGTTTTTTTTCATGGCTGTCGAGAAAACATAGACTTCATTCTTCAAAACTGTATTTCTTCCAGAGAAAATACTCTACACCTAGAAATAAACTTTTTCACACTAATCCATGCTTTAATGGGCCGTTAGACGGATGTGTACGTGTTTTAGGTATCAAAGGGCTTCTTTTAATTGATTGTGGATCTGAAACCCAAGGTCTCTCACGTTGTCCCGACCGTCTTTGTTCTGTGTTATTTCATACGACTTTCAAAGAAACACTACTCTGTGAATTTCAGTTGGATATTATGATTAATCAGCTGGTGTTTATAGCTATCCTCTTCTGCCGTGAATCCATTGTCCAAGGCCGATAGCACTATATCCATTATCGCCAATCCCTCAAAGAGTTTACCAGAAAAGTTCCGCCAAAAGACACGCGCACTTTCCTGTTTAACGGCGCTCTTTCAGATCTCTTAGATTGAAGATTAAAGGACTTAGCAGTGTCTCTGTATAGCTTTGACTGGTATGCCCCGCACTGACTTACGCGAAACATACATTCAGTCTAGTCGATTTCAAACGATGGACGGAGCAGGTTCGCGCCAAAAATATGAATAACGGTGTTTATTGTGTTAATAGCCCGTGGCTATTGGTTCCGGGAAGATCTTTGAGGATCATGACAGAATTGTCTGTCTTTTGAACACGATGTCTACAAACGGTGGGGGATCAGAAGGATTCGTTTACAGTTTTTTTTCGCTAATGAGAAGTGTCTTTTATGTTAGTATACAAGTTAACACAAACACTGACCCGCGAGTTGTATCTTCGGGAAATATCGGACAGTCCCGACACTTAATTGCTTTAAGTGAACGTCAGACAAAGAACACAGTAGCCGACATCAATTACAACGGTTGCTTTAGAAGTTTTATCGATTGGTATTCCGACATGCGACCGCTACTTTGATACATTTAAACAGAACTTGTCAGCCAAATGAAAGATTATGTATAGATTACATGACAAAGCAATCTTCACAATATCTTCCAAACGAAAACACCTCACAGCGATGCCATGTTTCCCCGTCGTTCTCCAATATTAGAAATATTATAGCGGCACAAGGCACGCGATGAGATGGAGCTTGTGCAAATGGATCAAATTGTGCATGCATCGTGTAATTGAAGGATGCGGCCATAAAATGCCTTACTCCGTCGGTCATCACGTCAAACGACCACGGAGCCGACTGAAGCCATGTTTCATATTACTTCAGCTCTCAGACAGTGCTTGTGAAGTGATAGCCTGTTTGGAGCACATCAAAGGTTCTAATATGACTGGACGGATTCATCAAAGGGGGCCACTGTGTTTGCTGTTATCGCCAAATAATGGTCCACATACGACCCAAACACACCATTACTTTAAATCATCGACTCCATGATGTTTGATTGTTCTTTGGTAAAATCATTTGGCGAGTTAATGTTTTAGGGATTAATGGCGGCGGTTTTGTATCGGCCCAAGGGAAGGGCGGGATATGGGGGGGATGGATGAGAAGGTGACGGGATAAGATGGGTAGAGGGGCGTGGCATGACGTTGCTTGCAATGCTAATTTTCTAAACCGCATTTCCTGGACCAAACTACGGAATCTCTTAGCTGCCCTGGTAGAAGAGATATAATAGCGTCCCCTCGCCATATTTGTAATAGCTGTTCTCTCGCAATATCATAGCGTACTTTTACCATATAATCGGGTTCCCTCGCCATATAACTGGGTTCTGTCGCGATACTATCGCGTTCCATCCACTATAAACCATTGATATAAGACATTGAATACTAAGCGGCAATGCATCGAGTAATGATTAGTTTCTTGGCTCACAAATAGATGAAGTTTTTCTTCTCAACTTCTCAAACGGATTGAAATGATCTCAACTGGATTTGTGGGTTCTCACAAATAGCTGGAGATTTTCTCGACTTCTCAGTGGAATGATCTTAACACGACCTCTGGGTTCTCATAAATAGCTGAAATTCTTCTCAACCTCTCAGGGGAATTATCTTAACACGACCTCTGGGTTCTCACAAATAGCTGGAAAACCCTCTTCTTAACCTCCCAGGGGAATGATCTTAACACGACCTCTGGGTTCTCACAAATAGCTGGAGATCTTCTCAACCTCCCAGGGGAATGATCTTAACACGACCTCTGGGTTCTCACAAATAGCTGGAGATCTTCTCAACCTCCCAGGGGAATGATCTTAACACGACCTCTGGGTTCTCACAAATAGCTGGAGATCTTCTCAACCTCCCAGGGGAATGATCTTAACACGACCTCTGGGTTCTCACAAATAGCTGGAGATCTTCTCAACCTCCCAGGGTGATCTTAACACGACCTCTGGGGTTCTCACCATTAACTGGAGATCTTTTATCTTACAATGATCGTAACTATGTAACATTGTTTTGGTTGAGATTCGGTAGACGCTCATTGCAATGCATTTCGGCAGTAATTAGTCGTCATGAATGTAGTGCCATTTAATCTAGAGTTGTTTCATTACCAGCTCGAAGTGTTCCAAAAGTGTCAATGTCTGGCTGCTTCTCCGGTATATTCAAGTGAGTTAGTGACTTGGGGTTTAGCACCGCTTCCACGTGTATTCCAGTAATACCACAGCGTGTCAGCTTAATGTGGGAGGAAAGCCCCAAGTGATGCAGGTCTCAGACGTTTACTACTGTGGTGAAACACACGAACACGGGTATGGTGCTGACAAACCTAGAAACATAATTGTCAGTGGAACCAGTCACTTTTAACATGTCGAGTTCATTCCTCGGAATGTATTCAACTCTGTCAACACGGCTCGCTGACTTGGTTGACGCATGTCATTGTATCCCAATTGGAAGGATCGATGACCATGACGTCAATCACTGGATTGTCTGGTCCAGACTCGATTATTTACAGACCGTCGTCTGAGTACGGCGTTAAACAACAAACAAACAAACAGACAAACAAATCTGTAAAGATGAAGATGAAGATTTTCCTGATCTTTGATCATCTCAAGGCTCTCTCTCTCTTCCCCTCTTGAGCTCACCTGGACACATCGTGTCAGTTGCCAAGGAATGACCAGCATCCCCTAAAGCTGACAACATGTATACATGACTGGTTGATAAATGCAGTTAGGCTCAGAACCTTTCAACCAGTCCTTGTATCTTCGTAGCTAAACTATAGTTTAGGGGCGTAACACAATGTGTCACAGCAGTGCTCGTTTTTCTGCATTTAATCGTCCACCAAATAAAGTGTTTCGTTAGAGAGCTTACTACTTGAAGACAAATTCAGTTTGAAAACAAAATTAATGCATATTATTTTTTTGTAAGTCACATTTCTTCACACAACACCCCTCATACCCAGGCAACACCTATTATTCTGTGTTCAGTGCATGTTTACATATTGGGCAGATTTGGCCCCGACGTCTGAGGCAGACAACTTTTCTCTCCCTGGCTGCATCCTTCAGGCGTGCCAGAATCGTGAGCTCGAATCCCGGTTCGCCTTTATTATGTTCCTAGTTTTTACAGCACCATATCCATGCTCGTATATTCACCAAAGTGGTTCAAATGTTCAAAATACTGTTCAAATTGGCGTAAAACACAACGCATTCCCTTGTTTGTGACCTGAGAAGAGTCCTTCAGAGGCGACTAACGGGATCGGTTGGTCAGGCTCGCTGACTTGGTTGATGCATGTCATCGTATCCCAGGTGCGTAGATCGATGTTTACGATGTCAATCACTGGATTGTCTTGTCCAGACTTGTTTATTTACATACCGCCGTCATATAAATAGAGTGCGGCGTTAAACAACAAACAAAACAAATCACTCTTTATTACAGAGTTCTTCATAAGAACAACTTTTAACTGCGAGTCAATGATTTGCTGCCTGCTCAAAACCCATTAGCGATCCGCCGTTAGTTTATCTGTTTCTTTTGTTGTGGCGTATCAGTGTGATGCTTATGTCATGTTGTATATTGTGTGCTTTGCGTCTCAGAAAATGTCATTAATGATTGAGACCGCCTCCTTGGTCTAGTGGTAGAGCGCTTACCCGGAGAGCGGAAGGTCGGGGGCTCGATACCCGGCCGCGTCATACCAAAAAATGGTACTTATTGTTACCCTGCCTGGCGCTCGGCATTAAGAGGCTGAAACAAGGGCTGGACGGCTCGGAGTTGGTATACTGTGTCTGAGTGGGGTATCTCAGTGGGCTAGCACTATAAATTCGGCATTAGTCCGGACTAGTACAAGCAGCCACACACACAGTCGGGTAGCCTAATGGTTAAAGCGTTCGCTCGTCAAGCCGAAGACCCGGGTTCGAATCCCGACATGGGTACAATGTGTGAAATTGCTGGAATATTGCTAAAAGCGGCGTTACACCAAACTCACTCATTAAGTGATCTCCACAGTTGATAATGAGTAAGAAACCCAACGTCTGTAGGGTCATCTTTCGCAGAGCTCAACCGATGTTTATCATCCAAAACTGGCTCCCACAGGAGATATCGCTTGGGTGAGCTGCAGTGAATTTGCATAACAATGCTTTGCAGACCATTGTGACGTCATTAGTTACCATGACGTCACATTCAAATGACATCACTTATGGTTCTGCTACTGAAGCTGTTAGCAGTACTTTTTACACTTAGACACTGCTTATTACTGTGTTGATATATTTGATATCAAAAGGCACTCGGGTGAGATTCTCTATATCGACTGACGTTTTCTGTTTGTATGTTTGTTTGTTTGTTGCTTAACGCCGCACTCAGCAATATTCCAACTATATGACAGCGGTCTGTAAATAATCAAGTCTGGACCAGACAATCCAGTGATTGACATCATGAGGATTGATACACGCAATTGGGATATGATGACATGCATCAACCAAGTCAGCGAGCCTGACCACCAGATTCCGTTAGTCGCCTCTTCACTGACGAACATGAGGGTGATCAACGACTCACCACACATAAGATACTCAAAACAGTAGTTGTAGTTCTAAGGAATGATTGTTAAAAGTTCAGCATGCTCTGTTCAAAGGCTACTGATGACTGATATAAGAAAAGCTCTGGTTCATCATCTCTCGTTACAATTTACCTCGTTTTAAAGCAGACCATCTGCTGGTGTTGGGCGACTGGTAACCATGGACGCGTCTTCGTTCACAAGATGTAATAACATCTAACGTCTCCTCTTTCCGAAAAAGGTCAAATCTGTTCCTTCTGTTGGCAAGGTGATGGCTTCGGTTTTCTGGGATTCCAAAGGACTGGGATTCCCTACAAGTAGACAGAGGTCAGGTTAGACCATCAATGGCCAATATTACAGCAACTGCTTGAGAAAATCAAGACTGAACTCAAACCAAAACATAAGTCTCTTTTCAATATATAAACATGGCATGGTCGCATTAGAACATAGTTTCTCTCTCGAGTAATTGAGCTGTACGGTCAGTTAAACTGTACCGGTTACACTGAAAATATGTTCTAATTCTACGAACAGAAGGATATTTAAAGATGAGAGAACATTTTAAGAAATGTTCGTGTCGTAATTGCATATTTTGTAGCGCGAAGACTTACGTCTTCCTGATAAGAAAGATGATAATGTGCGTGTTGGGAGGCGTTAATAAAATCCTTGATTCATGGGCATCGAGAGTGGTTACGCTTGAAAACCAGTTTATATTAATCGACAAACGTCATATTCAACGCTTGTTGCGATTGGTTGTAAAAACGCGCCGTACACGGTTATTTACATCAAACCGTCCACACAAAATAAGCGATACATTTTCCCATTGAAATAACAAAGCCTCGTTTTCGATCCTGAGGAGAAGACGCTTCAGTCACTGTCAACGCTGAGGGAACGTTTTGGATTTGTGTGGTGGGTAGACGTTATAATTTTCCTGTATGCACTTTACACATTTCAATAAACAATAATCAGGATTATATTCACGACAAGAACACACGTTAATAACAAGCAGTTAATGAGAAAATACACTTGAAATGTTCGATGCGAGCGGTAGAGGACATTTTGGACGAATTCACTTGGTTCCCTATGGGGGTGTGCAATTTAGGAAAGGGAGGTAATTCTCATTACGGTAGAGAACTCTCGTTTGTTTACCTTATATGAGTTCACTTGTGTTTATTTTGAAACAACCACATCAAGTAATTCAGTTTTTTACAACAATATATTGTTAATACGCTGTTATGTTGTTAAACAGAACGTTGACTTCTATCTAGATTACTATGACAACTAGTTTGAATACTATCACCGCGACTATTTCAACATATGATCACTCCTCAATTTTGGTTGATCTCACACACACACACACACACACACACACACACACACACACACACTTTTATATAGAAGGTGTTTTAGATTAATAAAGAAATGCACACTATCAATCTCCGTTTATGAATTTGTTTTGTACCATACCAGCAACTGTTTAGGATCCAATACACCTTTTTCCCCACAAGATAAGCTGTGTCACTGTGTGATATATCACATGAATATTAACATTTTCTCACGAAACACATTTGACCTGAATTTCATTGTGCCTGATGAAGTGTCTTTTATCAGACAGGATGCCTCCAACATTGCGTCGACGAAAGGCTGGACTTTCATACAGATCTAACTATGAAGGCCAGTCATTTGCAACCTCACAAGCACAGATAAAATGGAGCAAAACCCAGCTCTTTGATGTCAGAATAATAGACACCAAACAAGAAGGATCAGTAACAAAGTACAAAGTTCACTACATTGGCTGGCCCTCCAAGTATGACCAATGGGTTGAGGACTCAAACATTGTAACAAGGTCAAGCCTGGAGAAGACAGGCACACAGGACATTTTCATATTTCAACTTTTGAACTCAATCAAGGACAACCTCACATGCTCACGCGGTGTAGATTCTTTGGTGTTCATCCGTTTTCCTATCTCATCCCCAGAGGTTGCCAGCTCTCTGTTGGAACTGTCAACAAAAACACTTCAATCGAAGACTGGACATCTGTACAGGAGTGAATTCACCTTCCTGGATGTACACTCACCAGACATCCTCTTTGGACAGGACTGGTGGTACAGGATCATAAACCCAGCTGGTGACTTTGGCTATATCAACAGGGAAACTGTCCGCTTTGGATTCTATGAGAGAAAACCCCGTGAAGAGTACACCACTGACATGAAACGAAAATTGGTACATCGCGGATTTATCTTCTTCATGCAGTTTGTGAGGGAGAAAGGAAACATGATGGATATCAACCTTCTGAGGTGTACACTGGGAGTAGTGTAGTATGTGTTGCCTGTTTTGAAGACCCTGCCCTGATATTTCAAACTATGCCTGGAACTGGAACTAATCTTGGAACATGTGACAGAGCTCAAATATGAACTGTTCATTTTATACTTTGATCATTTTGATATTTGTTAGCAACTCCAAATGCCCAATGGAAAGTCCACTCATGGCTCTAGGGGGTGAAGGGGATATACTAAGTATAACCTTAAGAGTGTCAAAACTAACACTAATAGAAGAATACAAGAGGCTAACACCGACAGGGAACAGCTTCAGTAAAGATATTTGTAATGGGGTCATTGGTTTTGTCTGCAACAAACATCATCTTGATAGCTCATTTGTTTTGTTTGACAAAGTATCACCTGTCCTACAGTCTTACTTAAAGAAACTAGTATCAAAGCATGATAAGACTAAGAGAGAGGGGGGAAAGCAATTTAAACACCTACTTGTAACCTGGGAAAATGAATTCTATGATCTCAAAGTTGTTGTTTCTGAACACTGTTTGCCATCAATGTTTTCTAAATTAGAAAAAGAGAGAAACTTAAAAAAGGAGTATTATCGTAAATATAAATCAGTGATCAAAAAGGCTAAAAGGCTGCAATCTAAAACTGTGTCTCTTAAAAAAAGAATTCGAAAGATGTCTACAAAGCCCTCACATTTGGATGGGAAGAAGTATCGAATACTGAAAGTGTCGTCCAATGAAAACACTTTGTCGAGATCACAGCAATACAAACGAAAACACATGCTGGTAGAAGACTGTAAAAAAGCCCTGACTTTCATGAACATTTATGAACTAGACCCATTATCAGTACAGGCACAAAGGACAGATGGTCAAAAGTGTTTAGTTTCTTTAACTGAAAACAATGTAACCAGTCATAAGGAAAATATGGACACTAATTTAGATAGACTTTTGCATGTCAAAGATATGCAAAATATTTCAAACAAAGCATATCATGAGTTATCAATGACAATACCGTTTTTACCAAGGTCACATGTTTTGTCTCAAAAGATAAAAGAATACAATGATACTTTCAAAATAGTTAACACTCCAGATCCTAGTTTTGGTGTACAGCAATCCCTGAAAGATATATTAGGTAAATGTGTTTCACACATTTTGACAACAGGGGCTAAAGAGAAGCTTCTTGAAAGTAAACATCTGCATGTTAAACTAACTGGTGATGGTACTGAACTTGGCAGGACAAAAAAATTAATAAATTTCGGGTTCACCATACTCGAGGAGGAAAACTGTCTATCTGTTAATGGCAATTACTTACTCGCTGTATTTTCAGGGAAAGAAACGTACCAGAATGTTTCAGATGCACTTACAGAAATCATTGATGAAGCCAGAGAATTAGACCATGTAGGTGTTCTTGGACAAATATTTCAGGTGACTTTTTTTCTGGGTGGTGATCTTAAGTTTCTGAACATGTTCTCAGGAATATCATCATGTGCTTGCAACTACAGTTGTGTGTGGTGTAAATGTCCATCAAAAGACCGATATGACACCACTATGCAGTGGTCAGTTAGTGACGTTTCTCAGGGAGCAAGAACTGTACAGGAAATATCTATGATGGCCACAAGAAAGTCACATAACTTTAACTGTGTTCATCCTCCCCTGTTTGACTTTATTCCAATCAATAGAAGAGTTCCAGATCTGCTTCACTTGTTTTTGCGCATATCCGATCAATTGGTAAAGCATCTTATCACAGAGTTGAGAGTTTTGGACAATGTCCAAAGGTGTAATAGTGTGTACAACAGAGATAGGTGTTGCAATGTCTCCAGATTTGAAAGATTTGTGCAGGGCCTTGGGGTGGAATTTCATTTTAAGAATGATAAAGCTTCGGGAAGATTCATTTTCCGTGATTTTACCGGACCAGAACATAAAAGGATTTCCCAGCATATTGTCATTACAGATTTTCTTCCTAATCATCCCAAAGTGAAGGAAATCAGCTTTCTGTGGAGTGAATTCTCATCTATCTACTCCATTCTTGGGCAGGGTTCTTTTGAGGAGTGTGAAGTTGTCTCCCTTAATGAAAGGTGCAAGCAATGGGTACGGACACTTGTGATGGTTTACCAAATTAAAGACGTGACGCCTTACATGCATATCTTAGCATACCATGTCTGTGATATGATAAGACTTCATGGAAATCTGAGATGCTTTTCACAGCAAGGCTTTGAAAAGTTAAACGACAGTGTTACATCATGGTTCTTCCGCTCAACATGTCACAGGAGTAGGGAAGCATTGAAGCAGGTTATGCTAAAACAAAACAGGATGGTTTCTTCTCAGAGTTTTAGGAGAAGTCCTTTGAAAATAAAATGTAGTTTGTGTCAAGGGCAGGGTCATAATAGGCGGTCATGTACCAACAAGAATAGAGAAATTGAGTCCGATGGACACCTAGATCTGGCATGAAGTGCACATATGTGCTAATACTAACTTTTAGACCGGGTGTTCACTTTAATGATAGGATAAATAATCTACCTGATAAACTGAATTTGAACTGAAACATAGTTCAAATGAAACAAAGCAGTTTTAATATGTGTGAAGGTTATACACATTTTTTATGCCTAGCATTTCATTTCATATAACATTCCATTATGATTCGTTGGTTAAAACACGTTTTGTGTAGGGTACAATGCTCTTCAAATGAAAAGGGTTTTTTATTTAGTGCTATTGAATGTGACATTGTTTCAGGGAATATTTGAGACGTTTTGTTAAACTTTTCTGTACATGTAACATGTTTGCACAGACAGCGAATATGAAAGTGTACAAATGGTATTTCAGTAGTGACATTATAAATGATACGATCTGAGACGGCAAGCCATTATAACAATAATTTAGTCAATATGTTGCACCAATGAAGTTAAGGGTATCAGTAACATGTCTTTTAAAATAGTTTTTACACATTTCACTATACATATCACCAAAGAGCAGGTGGGTATGGCTTGGTGAGGAATACACCATGTTAGTTTATGCTGCAGACTGTCAGTAAAGAAAACTTAGTCGGGGTCGATAGACATGGCAACTCTCAAACAGTTCAGTTACATTTTAATGCATCACCAGCAACGTCCTATGCAGAAATACGTTTAGTTTATTAGTAAAGGGATTTCTCCATTGTGTAATAGTGGACGTTCGCTCGGAGGGCAATTTGGTTATCTCAGTTGAAATCACAATCATGATTTTGATTGAAACAGTTCTTCTCCCTAAGTTTAAATTGTGCTTTGGAAAACTAATATGGGGCAAATATAGTGCCATTGTTTCTGCATTTACCTCTGCAGAACATATTTCCTGTATGGAAATATTAGATGTCTTGAGTACCCTCGACTCATGTTTCGATTACTTTTTTTTATAGATTCGTCATTAATAAACATGTTACAACATACACAGATTTGGTCTTATATTCATTAAGCTTATTGGTGAGTCGATATTCCAGAAATGTTTCTAGAATGAACAGCTTCAATTTACTGTGTAGACACCCCCATAACATGGACTCTCCCATTTCGTTCTGAAAAAGTAGGTCACGAGACAAAAAGCAGTGATATGTTTTGACTTGATCGGCATGTTGTTCCACGAGAACAATGCCCTGTCCACCAGTCTGTTGTCGCCATGGCTGCAATGGATGACTGTAGCTTTGGCGCAGATTTCCACCTCTTCCAAAACTTGAAGAACTCTCAGGCAAGCATTATGCAAATGAAGATGACGTCATTTCTGCTGTGGGGTATATACCACCAGGATGACGCCTTCTGCACCAGTCGTCTCGTCAGTACTGTGGCATCCAGTCACCCCGGCATCGTTGAAAGAAGTGCATTGATCCCGGAGGGGATTACAGTGAACTACGTTTATAACGAACAGGCATATAACGAACAGGCATATAACGAACTGACGGATACAACGAACTTATTTTTTAGTCCCGACTATTTGTTGTATATATGCTGTATGTATACTTATAACGAACTACGGTTATTGCGAACTAAAATTAGTGGTCCCCTCGAGTTCGTAATAACCGTAGTCTACTGTATGTTAACAATAATTAACAACCATCTCCATCAACCCCATCATATGTAGGCTCAGGACTTTTCTGCCACACCTCGTGTGTTGGCGCCTTTCCTCGTGTTTGACATGAAAAAAATGTTAACGTGCGTGATTTGAATAACCATACGGAAATTTCGTACGTTGGACATATTAATCTAGCATACAAAAGTTTGTAGTCCATAATATCAATACAGTTCTGGGGTAGAATACGTCTTCAGCAACCCATTCTTGCGTAAAAGGTGTCTATGCTTGTCGTAAGAGGCGACTAACGGGTGGTCGGGCTCGCCGACTTGGTTGATGCATGTCATCGTATCCCAATTGCGTGGCTCGATGGTGGAATATTGCTGAGTGCGGCGTTAAACAACAACCAACCAACCAAACAAACAAACAACATAAACGCGTTTTCTCTTGAAGACAGAAATGCATTTCAACATATCTACTCGTGCAGGTCAACGTGGGGCGGTGGGTCGGCCTAGTGTGTAAGGGAAGATCCGGGTTCGATTCCCCTCATGGATGTGTGGATGCTTGTACTAGTCCGGACTTTTTTTATAGTGCTGGTCAACTGAGATACCATGCCGTAGTTTAACATGGACAGAGTAATCTGTCCAGTCCTTGTTATAACCCTCATTATCGAACGCCAGGCAGACGCTCTAGATCACCAGGCTGTTCTTCATCATATACGTAATTCAAGAACCTAGAATCAGAATCATAAAAGTAATTAGAATCATTTTGTCATACTTATTATAAATGGCCTTCACA
The DNA here is from genome assembly GCF_022045235.1 of Haliotis cracherodii. Taxonomy (NCBI): domain Eukaryota; kingdom Metazoa; phylum Mollusca; class Gastropoda; order Lepetellida; family Haliotidae; genus Haliotis; species Haliotis cracherodii. Next base: position 38,164,676 of record NW_027266265.1, read on the forward strand.
AAGGATTGTTTCACTGTCTCAGATGGCCACGAATGATTGTCCCACTGGTTGTCATCAGAACTATATGTTCGTGCGAGTCATTATTTCATAAAACACCGTTATGCATTCGTGACCAACTCGTGTTATTCCGGGACAAGCCGAATAGCGACTCGTGCCCCTCTCATGGCCATTTTTGCGACCGGGTTCAGTCTTAGCGCAAACGGGCATACCTAAAACAACTGTCAACTCGTTGCGTAATGGTTAACATGTATTTCCCCAAATATTATATATATTTCATATGCAATTTAAAGCACATCTGGACATGCGGAATTATTCAGTATGATTGTCTTGTGTATATTTTTAGATGCAAGACATATGTAAAATCAAAAAAAAATTCTGAGGGATTCTTTGACGAAGAACTTGAAATCATGTTCGCATTCTGATTGGTTTGTCGTATTTTTGCACATAACATTCATCGATAGGGGGACGAGTCTTCTTGCAGGTTACGGAAAGGGGCGAGTGGTGACGAATGCACCGTTATGGTTCCGGGTTAGAAACGGTTCCAGCAACCCATGCTGGTCGTAAGAATCGACTAACGGGATCGGGTGGTCAGGCTTGTTGACTTGGCTGATACATGTCATATATCCCAATTGGCTGGCACATGTGAAGAATCGGGTTAGAATAAGTCTTCAGCAATCCATGCTGCTCGTAAGAGGCGAATAACGGGATCGGGTGGTCAGACTTGTTGACTTGGTTGATATCTGTCATCGTATCCCAATTGCGGCACATTTGATTTGATTGTCCGGTCCAGACTTGATTATTTACAGACCGGTTTCATATAACTGGAATATTGCGAAACAAACAAACAAAAATAAGGGGACTACAATCGTTCTTTTTTAAGCTACTTTAAGTTTGGTCTCTCTTAAACTTGAAACAGAAACGGGTGCTACCTGAAACAACAAACATACAATCAAAAACGTAAGACGGGTTGTGATCAGACTCGGTGACTTGGTTGGTTGCGTTTCATCATACCCCGACCTCATGGATCGATTACTGGATTTTATGGTTCAAACTCCATTATTTAAAGACCAACGTGATATATCCAAAATATTGTACAGTGCTACGTTAAACAACAAACAAACGAATCAAGAAAGTCCAACATTATGGCGCTTATGACATCACCCTGAAATTACGTACTGTACCATTTAAGCATTAACTCATTTTATAATTGTTACCTGATTGCTCCAAAGTATGGCACACATAGACAATGACCACTAAAACCACTAAATGAAGGCGTGATTGCCAACCTGTGACATTGTATTGACACTTTTGTGTTGTTTAAACAGAGTTCAATGGAACAGAAAGATCAAAGGGCTAATCAATGCATCTAAGCACAAACCCCAACTGCGAGTGGCGAAATCCTGAAACATCATGCTGCCTCACTGTCCCGGATCTATAGGGGTACGTGTGCTGCGGCCTATATACACAGGCGGGGATACACTGTGGAGGTGACACGACCAGGTGAAAAAAACCGCGGGGGTGGGGGATATCAGAAAGTAGACCCAAGTAACGTTATGTAAATACATTTTGCTATTTTATGTGCTTTAATGGACGGTGTATGATAAAGGTCCCATTGTTGCCACTCTGACAAGCAGATTTTCCTAGGGGTATATTTATAATCAAAATGACACGACCAGGTGAAAATGTCCGCGGAGGGATATCAGAAAGTAGACCCAAGTAACGTTATGTAAATACATTTTGCTATTTATGTGCTTTAATGGACGTTGTATGATAACGGTCCCATTGTTGCCAATCTGACAAGCACATTTTCTGTGGGGTGTATTTTTAATAAAAACAACACCATTTCAATAATACATCTTTTCTAAAAGCAGAGTCCATTGTAAGATTCCGACTATATCACAAGCATGTGTTTATGAATCACTATCAAATAGTGATGACACCAGGGGTTACCTTGGCTCTCATCCGAAAAGATAAAACTATAAATTCATCAATTGTTTTCGAAAGTTTTTATTCATATTTATGAAAACGAACTATATTGCTGAACTGTTATTCAATCGTCGATTACATTTAGATCAATGGCCTGATGCAACAGTTTTGTAATGGACGCGATTAAGAAAATACATATGACGGACAAGGTGAGCTAAACCCAATCTTCCAGGTGATCGACATGTTATCAACGTCGCTACATCCAAAACGGTAACGATGCAAGACGAATGTGCTCCTTCTTTAGGTTCCGACTCAAGCAGTTTACGACAGCCACGACGGTAATGCATATATTTATAATCACGAACTGCATCTTTAATTTCAAGTGACGTGTCAACGCAGAAGTAGCTCCGCGACAAGAAGGCAAACCGCTGTCTCCATGGCAGACTTCTCCACTTAGGCTATGTACATCACTCCGCCATCTGTCGCCCGCTCTTGTTACCAGAGCCACTTCCAACTATCTCCCGCCATTTCGAGGCCGTCAACAAGTCATTAGGGAGACATATCAAAGACTAAAGCAGCAGGTAGGCCGACATACACCCCAGTCAAACCGTCGGCACAAACATATCTGTCCGCGCAGCACGATACAGCATTTCCGGTTTCGCGCCGCGCGTGCCGCTTCTCTTTGATGTCGTTGGCAATTGTCGCGCGAGAGCGTGGCTCGTTATGGCGACAACGGAAGCTATTTGCCTAGTGCCCTTGACAAAGTCAATGTAACATCAACTGAACCGTACGTACCTTGTGAAGTGACAGCCTGCTCGTAAAGAACACGTTTATCATGACAGAAAACGGAGGAAAAAATCTATTGTTCGCCTCAAGAGGGCATTAAAATACACGTGTTTAAGCACCAAATTAATCACTCGCAATAACAACCACTCTACAAGCGCAATTGCATCACTCTTGTTCAATACTAGCTCTAAAGGTACAATAAAACACAGGAAACAGTCATTAGGGATGTTTCCACATTATAAAGTCCAGTGCGTGTTCGGGCCTAATACCGTTTGAATAAAATATGAAGCCAAATACAATAGTCTTTTTTATGCACGCGCCTAAATTTTTCTCTTTCATAGCTTGAGTGTGTTCGTAATCTTTTGTAAGTATCCAAATAAAACTTAAAAGGATTTTTTTCTGACTTTCCTACGCTGAATTCAAGGTGGCTCTCAATGGCGAAAAGGCTGAGTTACATTTGAAAAGCTCCCGACAGATTGATCTTTGCTGATGAGGAGCCGGAAAGTCTGAACGCTCTTTTGCAACGAGAAATGATCTTTTTAAAAATTTGAAATTACGTTTGAAAATAAATCACATAGATGCTGAAAGCAAGCTGTCGAGTGAAATAATTAAATTTTTGAACAAGATGTCCTTTCAGCTTTGCTCAGCTGACCTTGCGATTCCTGGCTTACGACTAATCCCAAGGTCCTCACTATCATGGACAAGAGCGTCCTGGAAGAAATTTTCCAATGCATGTCCATAAATCTTGACACCTGCGTGGAGCAATAGGGTCGGTTAGTGGTTAAAGGCGTTCACTGGTCACGCCGAAGGCATGGGTTCGATTTCCCACATGGGTACAATGGATGAAGCCCAAGTCTGGTGTTCCCCGCCATGGTATAGCGGGAATATTTCTAAAAGCGGCGTAAAATCCAACTCACTCTCTCACTGGTCACTTTGGTCATATCTTGCGAAAACTGCATTTTTCATCAAATACCTGATGATTGGCAGTCTATAATAACGTTAACGCCGTATCGACGTTATCAGCATATATCACATGCTGAATCCAACAGCTTATACTTAAGTAACCCCACGAGCTCCAAGATCCGGGTTAAAATTGTCAATCACTGGACTGTCTGGTCCAGACTCTATTATTTACAGACCGCCATCATATAGCTGGAATATAGCTGGATGCGGCGTTAAACAAAAAACAAACAAACACACTTTGAAGATGTCGCAATCCTCCTCTTTCCTTCTTTAAAGGTAGTCATTGACCGCTCATACTAAGCGCTGCTTATCCCACAATGTAATACAACTCTAGTTGCTTAAGCTTTACCCTTGATTATATGTGTACACGGGAACACTACCCTTGATTATATGTGTCCAAAGGAACACCACTCTTGACTGTATGTGTCCACAGTAACACTACTCTTGACTGTATGTGTCCACAGGAACACTACTCTTGACTGTATATGTACATAGGAACACTACTCTTGACTATATGTGTCCACAGGAACACTACTCTTGACTATATGTGTCCACAGGAACACTACTCTTGACTATATGTGTCCACAGGAACACCAATCTTGACTATATGTGTCCACAGGAACACTACTCTTGACTATATGTGTACACAGGAACACTACTCTTGACTATATGTGTCCACGGGAACACCACTCTTGACTGTATGTGTCCACTGGAACACGACTCTTGACTATATGTGTCCACAGGAACACCACTCTTGACTATATGTGTCCACAGGAACACTACTCTTGACTATATGTGTACACAGGAACACTACTCTTGACTATATGTGTACGCAGGAACACTACTCTTGACTGTATGTGTCCACAGGAACACCACTCTTGACTGTATGTGTACACAGGAACACTACTCTTGACTATATGTGTACACAGGAACACTACTCTTGACTATATGTGTCCACAGGAACACTACCTTTGACTATATGTGTACACAGGAACACTACTCTTCACTGTATGTGTACACAGGAACACTACTCTTGACTATATGTGTCCACAGGAACACTACTCTTCACTGTATGTGTACACAGGAACACTACTCTTGACTATATGTGTCCACAGGAACATACTCTTGACTGTATGTGTACACAGGAACACTACTCTTGACTGTATGTGTACACAGGAACACTACTCTTGACTATATGTGTACACAGGAACACTACTCTTGACTATATGTGTACACAGGAACACTACTCTTGACTATATGTGTACACAGGAACACCACTCTTGACTATATGTGTCCACAGGAACACTACTCTTGACTATATGTGTACACAGGAACACTACTCTTGACTATATGTGTACACAGGAACACTATTCTTGACTGTATGTGTCCACAGGAACACCACTCTTGACTGTATGTGTACACAGGAACACTACTCTTGACTATATGTGTACATAGGAACACTACTCTTGACTATATGTGTCCACAGGAACACTACTCTTCACTATATGTGTACACAGGAACACTACTCTTGACTATATGTGTCCACAGGAACATACTCTTGACTGTATGTGTCCACAGGAACACTATATGTGTACACAGGAACACTACTCTTGACTATATGTGTCCACAGGAACACTACCTTTGACTATATGTGTCCACTGGAACACGACTTTTGACTACATTTGTCCCCGGGAACACTACACATCAGCCAACGTCTTGGTTGGTTGGTTGGTTGGTTGGTTGTTTAACGCCGCACTCGGCAATTTTCCAGCTATATGATGGCGGTCTGTAAATAATCGAGTCTGGACCAGACAATCCAGTGATTAACATCATGAGCAACGATCTACGCAATTTGGATCGATGACATGCATCAACCAAGTCAGCGAGCCTGACCACCTGATGTCGTTAGTCGCCTCTTACGGCAAGCATGGGTTAATGAAGTTCTATTCTACCCCGGATGTTCACGGGTTCAACGTCTTGGACATCAAGAGCAATCATTTTTACCTGAAAAAGAACCATTTATGACAGATTCTCAACATACACCTTGGCTTCTTCATCGTTACGACTTATTTCACTTCAGTCTTTCCTGACACAGTAGGCCGACGCAGGCTTGATGACGGTTAGATGATGCATGTCGAACACCTGATGGTTCCACTCAAGACTTCAAGACTTATTCCTGTCTACGTGCCTATTTCTCTGCCCTTTTCAACAGTTCTCGTCAGTTGCTGTGTGGGGGAACTTTTCGTAATCTTTGTGACAGCTTTAGTCTCGTGTTCTGCGACAGCTATAATCTCGTGTTCTGCGACAGCTTTAGTCACATGGTTTCTATGACAGCTCTAGTCTCGTTCTCCCTCGTTCAGTTCTAGTCACGTGGTTTCTATGACAGCTCTAGTCTCGTTCTCCCTCATTCAGTTCTAGTCACGTGGTTTCTATGACAGCTTTATCCCGTTCTCCCTCATTCAGTTCTAGTCACGTGGATACAATGACAGCTCTAGTCTCGTTCTCCCTCGTTCAGTTCTAGTCACGTGGTTTCTATGACAGCTCTAGTCTCGTTCTCCCTCATTCAGTTCTAGTCACGTGGTTTCTATGACAGCTCTAGTCTCGTTCTCCCTCATTCAGTTCTTGTCACGTGGATACAATGACAGCTCTAGTCTCGTTCTCCCTCGCTCAGTTCTAGTCACGTGGTTTCTATGACAGCTCTAGTCTCGTTCTCCCTCATTCAGTTCTAGTCACGTGGATACAATGACAGCTCTAGTCTCGTTCTCCCTCATTCAGCTCTTGTCACGTGGTTTTTGTGAAATCATAAGTCTCGAGCTGTCTGTGACAGTTCTTTTCTCGGGCTCTCTGACATTTTTTTATGTCATGCCATATCTGACAATTTAAGCCTCGTGTTAAGGCCTGGTGTGGCTTTCTGGAGCGGTCAGGTAGCCTAGTGGTTACAGCGTTGGCTCGTAACGCCGAAGACCTGGGCTCGATTCCATACATGGGTACAACGTGTGAAGCCTATTTCTGGTATCCCCCGCCGTGATATTGCTGGAATATTGCTCAAAGCGGCGTAAAACCATACTCACTCACTTTCTAGTGGCTTTTTAGTCTCGCTCGCTCATTCATTCGAAGACACGGACCCAAGCTTCCACTTACGCCATTGAACCCGCTTGTCTCATGATACTTATGACTTTTTTATTCTCTTCACTTTTCAAGTATCTTACCCCATCTTCCCGAGGCAAGAGAGTAAACTGACTATAAAAGTCCAGTTTCCACCCTTGCCGAACTAGGCTGGTATTATGGAGTTACATTTTGTCTGGACTAACGAGTCTATGCATAGTCCAATCAAAATCACGCACCGAAATCAAAATCCGGTTCGTAAACTGTCGTGCAGATTTCGATCGATTGTAGGATTTGCAAAGCAAGTGCACCGCCAACTCATTGGCAGCAGATATTTTCCCAATCTTTTCACGTTTTTAATCAAGGTGCTCACGTGATTTGATGCATTTCGCGACGTAAGACCCGTTTTATCACAATATATATCTTGGTTATCGATCAGATCGTCCTGACTGAGCGCCACCATTTTGTGTGAAGTAAACGCATGTCATACGAGAGGTGGAATCTGATTGGTCCATAGGAGAGGCTTAGAAGGGACATAATTGGTAATAGCCACTGGTGGCGCAACGATCGAGCCCATTAATTCCAGCCTAGTTCGGCAAGGGTGGAAACTGGACATTTAAGGTCAGTTAACTCCCTTGCCTCGGGAAGATGATCTTACCCTTGATGACGTTCCAGCGTTACATCAAGTTTTAAATGTTGACGGTATAACTTTTGAACAGTTTAATGTCGTCAGATTAGTTGGAACCGGCGAAGTCGGATGTACTCTACTCTCATTTGCATACAGTGTTCTACAGAGTAAATGACAATGGAGCGTTGTAATGATTTTGAAGACACGACTCCAGCTATCCACTGCGTCCACTTCCCATACACTCTGCTTATCGTCATTCTGTGCTGGGGCGCACAATCTGCAGATAAGTACCCACTTCAAACGAATGTGCCACACGCTGGGTTAGAGCTAAGAAGGCGTACCTTTCTTTAGACGGCACGTTCCGACAGCGATTCTAATTAATGTATTTTAAGGCAGTGGCATTCTTTGACTTTTGATTATGTTTCTAGGTTGTCAGTGGCCACAGAGACACTTACACATGTGTATACAGATAAATTATCCCTGTGGTATTAAAACATTTGTATGTACTTTTTATATTTTAGGTTAAATGATTTACAAAAATTCACATGACTTTAAGGCAAAATGACGAGAGAACATTTCAGGGCACATTTAACAATTTTTCCTGAAATAACATTATTTTGGGGTAAAGGTTCAAATTCTTGAATGTTGACAAATGCTGGTTTATTAAAAATAGTTGGTAATTCAGCTTAAGGGATATCATTAAATGGACATTCTCTTTCATTTAGTGGAAGAGGGGGAAAACAATATCTGCCCGTTTCTATTTCAATTTTTAGAGAGCCGCAACTTAAGGAGCTAGAAAATAACTATTTTAGTCCCCATACCTTGGTTTGTTTACTCCGCGATATTCCAGCTATATGATGGCGGTCTGTAAATAATCGAGTCTGTACCAGACAATCCAATGAATGACATCATGAGCATCTATCTTCGCAACTGGGATACGATGACATGCAGCAAGCCTGACCACCCGATCCCGTCAGTCGCCTCTGAAGACAAGCATGGGTTGCTGAAGATCAATACTAACCCGGATCTCCACGGGTCCCCCCTAGACTAGCAATAGAGTTTTGGGAAGCAGGAGACACTGGGGTCAAAAATAATTTTATTCTCATATCTTGAAAAAGAGTAACAATATAATCAATGATTTTATAGCCTCTGCCTTAGACTTTTTAATACCAGATTAATCAACACACAGACACTAACAAATGTAAAAACACTTACTTTATTGTAACAACACCATTCACATCAAAGAAATACCGCAAGTCGGCCTGAGATGTATTCTGAAACCCAAAGGTCTGCCTCGCGTGTAGACAGACACCTTACAGATAGTTAAGACATTTGAGATGCACTTCATAGTCTATGATAATGAGAATCGTGATGGTTCGGTCAGGACTGCTTATGATAGACTGACCAAACTGACAATAATACAACAATACAAATACACCCAAACACCCTTGTGTCGAAGTTGAAGGGACCTGCGTATATACTTCGAGTTATCCGAGGTTCGACACGACCGAAAATGATGAATAAAGAAAGAATAAGCAAGGACCAAACTCTTCCTTCGAGACCGCCCCAAGTTCGATACATCAAAGTTCAACACGACGGTGTTTGACTGTAGCTCAATGATAGGAATATATTCTCTGCAGCCTTGCAGCCTCAAAGTTTGTAATGATACAATATTAAAGTATGAAGCTGTTAATTATACTGATTTATATGACACAATTGACCTTATGGCCTGGCCACCTATTAATGCACAATCAATCCAAATGTAATCCGTGAAGATCCGGGGTAGAATAGGTCTTCAGTAACCTATGCTTGCCGTAATTGCGACTATGCTTTGTCGTAAGAGGCGACTACGGGATCGGGTGGTCAGGCTCGCTGACTTATTTGATGCATGTCATCGGTCCAAATTGCGTGGATCGATGCTCATGATATTACTCACTGGATTGTCTGGTCCAGACTCGATTATTTACAGCCCGCCGTAATATAGCTGGAATATTGTTGAGTGCCGCGTAAAACATGCCAAACCAACCGTAAAATCTTGTTTTTGTATTTTTAAAAGTAAAAAGTAAGGAAGATTAAAAAAAGGCTTGACCCTGATTCCAACGCAATCTGATAACACGAATAAGCCTGTAACAACATCACAGATATGATAAATATGGTTGTTACAGTTGTGTCGAAGTAAGAGCAACAGGCTTCTTGGCCATTCTCTTATTTGTTTAAATTATGCATAAGTGCACTTTGGGGATAAAAATATATAAAAAACCTCTTGAACAAAAACAACAGCGATCGATTATTTTGTTTACGAAAGTGATGAACTGATCAATCAAGGACAATCACATTATTGTTTTTAATCATGTATTGTTGATGTGCCTTTTTATTCATTTCGATTTCGCCGTGGTTAATATGACTATAGGCCACCGCTATGCCTGGCAGTATCAGGAGTTCATTTGTACCAGCACTTAGCCCTTAACAGGGAGTAATTGCTTTGTTACCAGCAGGGAAGGAACACATTGGTAAATGCATCTACTGACCAGTCAACGTCCACAGAGGTCCAACCGAGGTGTCAAGGCATTGCGCTTGAGGGCGGTCACTTTGATCTCATAGAATCCAGTTAAATAGAATGTAAATATAGTCTTTCTTTACGACATTGAGAAAATCGGTTTCCGGGAAGTTCCGAGAAACTTTTGTCGTACTGCGTTATTCTCACGTGCAAATGATCCTAATTAGAGTCCGGTCTTTGAAGTTGCTCGAGAACGGAGGTCCCGCCACTAGACCGCTTTGTGTTCATGTCAATGTCTCATCCGGGCATCTGACTTTCATCAGTACCTTGTATTCAGAACCTTAACGGCAGTGCTTCGGGCCTTCACAGGGCAGGGTTCGTTTATAACATATGAAAAAGAAAGAAACATAAGATTGTTTTTTACAAATATGATACATCAAAATGTCAGTTTTACCTTTGACTGTCGACCTACTATTGTTTGAATTTAGATGAAAGGACATTTTCAATCTTTTCTTGTTTTTTTTATGATAAGAATTTCAAAGGATAAATATTTAGATATGTTGTTAAGACTCACTCCAGTTCAAGCTTAACTTGGGTGTGATGTCCTTTACTCGCAGGCCATGTGCGAAATTTTTGTTTAGCTAAACATTTTTTCGCAGGCCCTGTACAAATAGAGAATCTCACCAGACTATCTTTTGATATCAAATATATCAACACGAGTTGATAAAAGTAGGAAAACTCAGAGGCTTGCCGAGGATTTTGTCCACTTTTATCAACGAGTGTTGATATATTTGATATCAAAAGACACGACAGTGAAATTTTATTTATCATCCAACATCATTCTTCTAACTTTTTCAGTTTATAGACAGAAATAAGCAGTGTCTTAAAGGGGAAGTGTACACGCAAAAGTTACTTTCTTTCTTTTTCTAAACAAAACGCAATTTTAGAATTAGTTAGTATCTTGTTTGAAAATATACACTCATTTTTTCACAGTGAAAGTAGGAAGCTCACAATAGTGTGAAAATGATATGCCGTTATGAGGCTTTCGTCTTTCGAGCTAAACAGGCCTGAGTTATCCCCCTAGATTATGACGTAATTGGTGCCAATTCAACTGGGTCTGGAGTCTATTCTCAACGCAAAATATATCAAGTACCAGTTTGCGGTAAAACAACATGGCCTACGACACACTCCGGCGCAGTGGTGACTCGGCATAACACTATGCTAGCTGGCATCTGAGACGCAAGAATCACACACCTGTACCTACACCACGTGAAGCGGCTCTAACAAAGCATGATGACGTCATAATGTTTATCAATTGGCACTAATGACGTCATATTGCAAGGGGCATAAGCCATGGTATTTTTGTTATGGAAATAGAACACTTGGTAAATGTGAAAAATATAAATAGCTTTAATGCGAAAAATATGTTGATTAATTGTGATATTTTTATATTTTTGTCTATGACACTTGTAGGTTAATACTTTTAATGTGGAAAAAGTACAAGAAAAATAGGTTTATTTCCGTGTGAACTTGCCCTTTAAGTGTAAAAAGTACTGCTAACAGCTGCAGTAGACGAGCCATTAGTGATGTCATTTGATTGTGACGTCATCGTAACAATGACGTCACAATGGTCTGCAAAGAATTGTGAGGCAATTTCATTGCAGCGATATCTACAGTGTAGATATCGCTCGATCTCACCCAAGCTATATCTCCTGTGGGAGCCAGTTTTGGATGATAAATTGACGTCATGACCAAGCAATCCTAGTTGATGTCATGGGCAACGATCCATCCTTTCGGCAACCTTGTCCGACAATCTGTCAGGTGAGACACATCGTCCATACGTCACAGGTTTGTATTTACTCAGCCGTAAATATTTGCTTGTTGTTTAACGCCGAACTCAGCAATATTCCAACTATATGACGGTGGTCTGTAAATAATCGAGTCTGGACCAGACAATCCAGTGATTGACATCATGAGCAAAATCCACGCAATTGGGATACGATTACATGCATCAACAAAGTAAGTCAGCCTGACCACCCGATCCCGTTAGTCGCCTCTTACGACAATCATAGTGGCCTTTTACGGCAAGCATGGGTTACTGAATACCTATTCTACACCGGATCTTCAAGGGTCAGCCGTTAATAAATACCGTAGTTTTGCAGTGTAGTGAGTGAGTATGGTGTGTGTGTGTGTGTGTGTGTGTGTGTGTGTGTGTGGGGGGGGGGGGGGGGGGGGGGGGGGGGGGGGGGAGGGGGGGGGGGGGGGAAGGGGGGGGAAGGGGGGGGGGTGTACACACACCATGACAGGTCACGTCAGAACACCTTTCGTGAACTTTGACCAGCTAATGAAATTACCAACAGGAAATCGCCATTAGCCGGTCAGAAAGAAGCTTTCTCGAGCTTTGCGGTACTAGTTTCAAACTGGCGACATCCAGCTCTCAATTCAACATTTGAAAACTGAACAAAAAGAAAAATCTGGAATGTGTAATAGATGGCTGAGATTGTGTGTTAATACGTCCCATGAACTACTGAAAGTCTCTTCCATTTGAAGTATTTGAAGTATACGTTTTATCGTATTGAAGCGAGAGATGGGTCGATAATTTTGACAGAATTGACAGTCCGTAACTGTCGTTCGGAATACCTCGTGTTCACCTTTTCGAGGTTGCATGATTAGAAAAAAAGTCCGACTGTCACGTTCCCAATATGGTAAGCGACTCCCTGATTGGTCGGATAAAATATCGTTCTGACGCGACCCGAAATGGGATGTACTCAAATCTTTGTAACTCCATAATTCCAGCCCAGTAAAACCTGAACTTTGGTAGTCAGTTAACGCCCTTGCCTCGGGAAGATGAAGTTATCCTTGATTAACACTGGTTCACTCTGGCTGAATCTAGTCAAGCCTGGATGAAAGAACTGTGGTTACCTCGGTTCACTCAGGTCACTCAAGACTTAATAATCGAATGTACGTACTGATTGTATGAATTATGATTGAGTAAAGTTTTACTCCGCTTTTCAGCAATATTACGGCAAAATCACGGGGGTGGACACCAGCAATGGGCTTCACACATGCATGGTATCCATGTGGGGAGTCGAACCCGGGCCTTTAGCGTGACGAGCCAACGTTTTAACCACTGGGCTACCCAACCGCCCCATGATTTATGTGAACATGTATGAACAGATATTTAAGACATACACGACGAGCGGGAGTTGTTTATCGTACCAAAAAATACTGTACGGAGAATAAACCATGAGATGCAAGCCCCGTTCCACAAGGCGATCGTATTGTAGCGCAACGACAGTCGTTAGTCTAAGTTAAAGTATGTGAGTTGCGATAGTCTTAGCACTACGATAATTTTGTGAATTCTAAAGATGGACCGTTGTATGGTATCAAATTCATACGTTTCAACTTTTGACGTGTTTGAAGTATTATTCTGTTAAACTCAATTGGACTATGCCGTGGATCGTGTAGGTGTCAACCTATTCATACTCAACAGTATAATTAAAAAAAACGTTATAAATGGCAAGTAATAAATATAATACTAAACTCGCTCCCGTGTAAAACCAATTTTATGAAACTCGTGAATAGTTGTGGTATCTGACTCGCTTTCGCTCGTCAGATACCACATCAATTTACTCGTTTCATAAAATTGGTATTACACGGGAGCTCGTTTAGTATTCTATAGTTTCCTTGTGTTCATTGAAATTCCTGCATTCTGATTAGCTGAATCGGTCACGTGGTATTGCATTCATTTCCCAATTAATGTGAAAAATTAAGCCGCGCCCACCGAAGCGGACTACTTTTATTACTACGGATTGTCGGGGAATCGTAATTACATGTGGGGTAATTACCTTTCTGCTCACGTGTATCGCCATGCACAGGACATTTAGCGAAATTCATGCATATTCCTTGTCCAAACAACCCTTGAGACCGAAGGCCGAGGAGGAATGAAACAGCAAATGTGCACACTCGCTCGCCTGTTTGCCACAACTTTCATTTCTTGGGGTTTCATTTCTAACTAGCATTTTTCCAACTGGGTCTTCCCGTTCTCAGGGAACTAATGTTCGAATCTGGCGGTAACTGATTATGTCATTTGAAACAGCCGCCCTCTCCCGGACATATTTCTTCCGGCTCGTTACAGTCTGACTTGCAGTTCTTTTCGCCTCATTCCTTGATTGACAAGTCCTATGAACTTTGTTTTAATCCTACTCTCCGTTGATTGGCTACTGACTGTGTGGGCGTGTCAAGTTATGTCCATAAATTAAACAATCACCTGATTCATGTCACGCCACAGTATGTACAATCTCATTAAAATCAGATCTTAGTGCTCGCTACCGCTGAACAAAGATCTGAGGACATCCCATTACGGGTCACGTCAGACCGACCTTGCGCGAACTTTGACCGACCAATGGAATGACCAATCAGAAGGAAGCTTTCTCGTGCCTTACGGCACTAATTTCTAATTGGCGACTTCGCTTCGAAACATATTTTGACAAATTCCGATAAAAACATTGAAACCTTAACAAAAAACATTCTCGAAAGGTTAAAAATAGATGGTCTAGATTGTAAGGAATCAGTCGTTTAACCCGTAACTATCGTTCGGTATACCCCATGTCAAAGTTTTCGAGGTTGTACGATTAGAAATACATTCCGGCTGTCACTTTCATAATTTGGTAAGCAACGCACTGATTGGTCGGATGAAAGTTCGGTCTGACGTGACCCCGAATGGGATGTTCTCAGATCTTTGTTTAGCGGTAGCGAGAACTAAGGTCTCATTTTAATGAGATTGCTGTATGTATTCCTACACCTGGAATGTTTATCAATCTCATCATTTTGGTCTGCTTTTATATAAACTGTTTTTCGTTAAACTATTATATATTTTCGTTGTCGAATTTAACTATAAGCATTGACTGTGTATTTTTTTCGGTTCATTGAGGTATGAATCGAAAAACCGATGTGCAAACTTTTGTAAGAATCCGCTTTTGTAAGAATCCGCTTACAAAGACGCCACAAATCGCAAACAATAATGAAAAACGAAGCGTGTATAATACGCGGATTCTTACAAAAGTTTGCACATCGGTTTTTCGATTCATACCTCAATGAACCGAAAACAATACACAGCCAATCCTTAAATATACCACGCTTCGTTTTTCATTATTGTTTGCGATTTGTCGCGTAGCTATCTTATATATGTGAGGATTTTGAGAATAGGGAAATACCCACCTGTGCATAAAATGAACTTGTCCTACAATGCCGAGGTCGGGTTCTATTCAGGGGGTCTTCTTTATTTATATACTGGTAAATTTGTTCATTTTATCCTCATCCTCAAACTCGCTGTACATGATCTTGATATCTCATATAATAAATAAACGATTCTCAAGGTTTATTCTCCCTGCAGTGTTTTATTGTACGATAAACAACTCCCACTCGAGGATTTTTTTTTCATAAATAAATACGACACTCTTCGCCCCGAAGCTTTTGGTCTACCCAGCTGCTACGGATCGACCAGCTTAAGCTGTGAGGATACTTCATAACCTACATATCAAATGTTTATAATTTTTTTGGGAAAAATATATAAATATATGTCAAGCCATTAACTTAATTGGGAAAACGCCATAACCCATGAAAACATAGTCCATTTGATATATCTCTTGGTGTCTTTGATAACGCCTCACTCAGCAATATTCGATCCTGGACCAGACAAACCAGTGACTGAAAGCATAAACAATGAGACACGACAAGTCTCTCTTCAGAGTTGTCTCCTTTGACCGTGCCAGGATGCGCTGATTCGTTCTTCGTTCTGATTTGTATTTCAGCACACTTTACCGTTTTTTGAACACACACACACACACGCACTCTCTCTCTCACTCACACTCAAGCGCACACAGCCGTTACAGAACAGCATGCATAATTTATACAGGCAGAGCTGTTATATCCGCGACTGACACGTTTTAAGGCGCATGCCAACAAGAAAATTCCCCGGCTGATATTCACTGTGTATGGATATCCAATGTTTTTATTCATGATCAACGCTGGGAATGCGCGCTGTACTGTGTAACCTGATATTATTCTCAAACATATGTCATCCACACCTGGCGGCTCGATCTCTTTGAAGTCTTTGTTCAGGTAGGTAGGGCTTTTAATCACGCCTGTTCACAGTGACGTAAGTATTATATATCAAGGCGATGCTATTAATTGGCGTGTAAACGAAACAATAATCCGCCCTCAGCTCAATGCATTTCATCAACTTTTGCAAGTTCATACCTGACGCTCGACAAATCATTTTAAACAGCTGTAAATTAACAGACTCATTTTAACCCCAAAGCTTATCCGTTACCCCGGTTCCCAAGTTTACACCACAGGGTTGTGGCTTGTTTACGGCTTTTTTGTGGTACTCAAAGGGTTTGATTTCAGTTTTGAATACGTGGGTTAATTTGTGTAATTCTTTGGACGATATCATATGTTGGGTGTCATTGTTGTGGTATTCACGAGTGTGCCGACGGTTAGGATATAGCGTTGAGCAGAACCTCACGCCAGGATACGTGCAATGTGTCTCTTTTCTTGCAATACATATATGAAACCAGATGATAGTCTGTTTGCGGCGGGTAGGTGCATGGGTGTGTTTGGGTGGCGTCAGGCTGACGTAAATAAATGTGTAGTAAATACAACAATGGTTTGGTTCACAGGAAAACGTTATGTCTTAAGTGAGGCGAAATTGGGTTTAGCGTCGCGTCCAAGATTATTGTTTGTTTGATGTTTTACGCCGCACTCAGCAATATTCCAGCTACATGATGGCGGTCTATCAATAATGGAGTCTGGACCAGACAATCCAGTGACTGACATCATGAGCATCGATCCACACAATTGAGATCGATGACATGCATCAACCAAGTCAGCGACCCTGACTACCCGATCCCGTTAGTCGCCTCTTACGACAAGCATAGTCGCCTTTTACGGCAAGCATGGTTTGCTGAAGACCTATTTTACCCCGGATCTTCAAGGGTCCCAAAATTATTACATTTATGTAGCCTCTGTTTGTTGTGGACTGATACCAATATGCAGTGCTAGCTCACTGAGATAAGATGCCGCAGTTTAATACGAATACCAACTCAGACACAGCATACAGCCGACCAGTCCTTGTTTGAGCCCCTTAATGCCGAGCGCCAGACAGGGTAACAACAAGTAGCATCTTTTAACGTCTTTGGGTATGACGCGGCCGGGATCGAACCCCGGACCTTCCGCTCGCCGGGAGGACGCTCTACTGCTAGACCACGAGGAGGTCAGTGGTGCAAACGTCTTCAGGAGCTGCCCTCGGGAAGTTGACAGATTTGGTAGATGTAGTGTCCGTGTGCATTGCTACCTTTTCTTTATGGAAACCGATCTTCTGTTCACATCAAGGGAGGCGGCACTGATGGCCCAGTTGCCTATGGAGCCGCGATTCGCTGTGCAGGGTTGCGTCCCTCGGGCACGCCAGAAATTTATGAATTTGGGTTCGAATCCCGGCTCGCCCCGATTATGTTACTAGGTTTGTCAGCACCATACCCGTGCTCGTGGGTTTCACTAAAGTGGTAAACGTCTGAGACCTGCGGCACTTCGGGATTTCCTCCCACATTAAGTTGACACGCCGTGATATAACTGGAATAATGTTAAAAGCAGCGTTAAACCCAACTCACTCACATCCGGGAAAGTAAACTTCAGGTTGTATAGGCGACAAAGCAACGAGCTGTGACTTGTACTCAGACCCATGAAGATCCGGGGTAGAATAGGTCTTCAGCAACCCATGCGTGCCGTAAAAGGTGACTGTGCTTGTCTTCAGAGGCGACTAACGGGATCGGGTGGTCAGGCTCGCTGACTTGGTTAATACATGTCATTGATCCCAATTGCGTGGATCAATGCTCATGATATTTATCACTGGATTGTCTGGGCCGTCAGATAGCTGGAATATTGCGGAGTGCGGCGTTAAACAACAAACCAAATGTTTGATTCATGGGAAGAATATGTCCAACTGACCCAAGCACCATTAAACCTCAGGGTGACAATGCCTCGGGGTATGACGTCATTACCATCCGCGTGTAGAGTAGTATGCACACTCAACACTGTAGACTAATGGCGCCGTTATTATCACGCACAGTTTGCTCTCAACACCATTCCGAATCCACGTGGATGTGACTCAGCTACTCTATGAAAAATACCTTTGTGTTTCATTTTTTTAAAGAGTACATGTAAGAAGACTCCTCGGAAAATGGCTGTATATTAGCAGGCTCAATTCACTCAAAGATATTTAACGATCAGTGTTGATATGTAATTTTGTAAAGATTTCAATTCTTATTGCTGACTGATACAAAAGTTGTTCTCAGGAAGGTACAGTGAGTCACGGAGACTGTACACTCATAAAACAAGAGTGTGATTCATCCATGTTTCAAATTGAATCTATTTAGTTAGACTAGCCTTTTTTATAATCTAGACTGGTATTAAAGGCCTATAATTTAAATAAATGCAGACGACTCTGTCTGTCATGGTTGAGGTTATAATGACAAGATTCTTCTTGTAGAATACTAGTGACAAGATAATTCTTGTAGAATACTAGTGACAAGATACTTCTTGTAGAATACTAGTGACAAGATACTTCTTGTAGTTTTCTACTGAAAGATAATTCTTGGAAATTTCTAGTGAAAGATACTTCTTGTAGAATACTAGTGACAAGATACTTCTTGTAGAATATTAGTGACAAGATACTTCTCGTAGAACACTAGTGACAAGATACTTCTTGTAAATTTCTAGTGAAAGATACGTCTTGTAGAATACTTGTGACAGGATACTTCGTGTAGAATACTAGTGACAAGATACTTCTTGTAGTTTTCTAGTGAAAGATAATTCTTGTAGAATACTAGTGACAAGATACTTCTCTTAGTTTTCTACTGAAAGATACTTCTTGTAGAATACTAGTGAAAGATACATCTTGTAGAGTACTTGTGACAGGATACTTCTTGTAGAATACTAGTGACAAGATACTTCTTGTAAAATACTAGTGAAAGATACTTCTTGTAGAATACTTGTGATAGGATACTTGTTGTAGAATAGTAGTGACAAGATACTTCTTGTAGAATACTAGTGATAAGATACTTCTTGTAGAATACTAGTGACAAGATACTTCTTGTAGAATAGCACTGACAAATGACTTCCTGGTGAAAACCAGTTCTTACCTACTTCTTGTAAAAACCAGAGACAACTTACTCTATGTAAAAACCAGTAACTACTTACTTTTGTAGACACCAGTGACGACTTACTTCTTGTAAACAACAGTGACTACTTCTTGTAAAAACCAGTGACACCGTACTTCTTGTAAAAACCAGTGACTACTTACTTCTTGTAACAACCAGTGACAGCTTACTTCTTGTAAACACCAGTGACAACTTACTTCTTGTAAACACCAGTGACTACTTATTTCTTGTAAACAACAGTGACTACTTACTTCTTGTAAACACCAGTGACAACTTACTTCTTGTAAACACCAGTGACTACTTACTTCTTGTAAACACCAGTGACTACTTCCTTCTTGTAAACATCATTGACTACTTACTTCTTGTAAACACCAGTGACTACTTCCTTCTTGTAAACACCAGTGACTACTTCCTTCTTGTAAACACCAGTGACAGCTTACTTCTTGTAAACACCAGTGACTACTTACTTCTTGTAAACATCATTGACTACTTACTTCTTGTAAACACCAGTGACTACTTCCTTCTTGTAAACACCAGTGACAGCTTACTTCTTGTAAACACCAGTGACTACTTATTTCTTGTAAACAACAGTGACTACTTACTTCTTGTAGACACCAGTGACAACTTACTTCTTGTAAAAACCAGTGACAACTTACTTCTTGTAGACACCAGTGACTACTTCCTTCTTGTAAAAACCAGTGACAGCTTACTTCTTGTAGACACCAGTGACTACTTACTTCTTGTAAACATCATTGACTACTTACTTCTTGTAAAAACCAGTGACAACTTACTTATTGTAAGAACCAGTGACTACTTACTTCTTGCAGAACACCAATGACAACCTGCTTCTTGTAGAACACAAATAATGAGGTACTTTCTTTAGAATACCAATGACAAGGTACCTCTTTTAGAATACCAAGGACAACCTACTTTTAGAATATCAGTGATGAGATACCCACCTCTTAGAATACTGACGACAACATACATCTCGTTATCAGCAACACTGTTCTATGCAAGTTGTTAATGTGATAAGGTTGTTAATTTCAGTTTCGTGAATTCTGAAGGTTAGAAAACTCAGTCGGGCTAAAATACCCCGAATCTGGAGAACCCATATTTCTTTCCCCGCCTGTATCTGAGCGACACCGCAAATAGCACCCTGGTCAGGCATTACCATTTCAAGGAACGCAACTCTTCTTTCAAGCTGCTTTTGACTAAGATACCTTAGAACATGTCTTCGCTTATAGGCGTCTCATACAATCTTTGAAGAAACCTCTTCAAGTCTCGCTACATATAGTACCACAAGTGCTCTTGTGGCGCGAAGCAATATTCACTCAACGTGATGAAGACAATGCAAAGGAACGGTGCAGAAATCGGTTGACAACATAACCACAGCACATGTTGGTGCGATTAAACAGTCAACAAGCGTGAAATGTACGTTTATTGATGAGTATGAACTCATTAAAAAACTAGTCTGACGGTCTGAATAGGTTGAGGGCTATTTGTTCTGTTCACATTTCATGGATGGACAGTCGATCGCATCTGACTGGGTAATTATCTGGATGTACAGTCGATCACATCTGACTTGGAACTTGTATAGAAGTACAGTCGATCAAATCTGACTAGGAACTTGTATGGATGTACAGTCGATCACATTTGACTAGGGACTTGTATAGAAGTACAGTCGATCACATCTGACTAGGAACTTGTATGGAAGTACAGTCGATCACATCTGACTAGGAACTTGTATGGATGTACAGTCGATCACATTTGACTAGGGACTTGTATAGAAGTACAGTCGATCACATCTGACTAGGAACTTGTATGGAAGTACAGTCGATCACATCTGACTAGGAACTTGTATGGATGTACAGTCGACCACATTTGACTGGAACTTGTATGGAAGTACAGTCGATCACATCTGGCTTGGAAAGTGTATGGGTGTACAGTCGATCACATCTGACTGGGAACTTGTATGGAAGTACAGTCGATCACCTGTGACGAGAAACTTGTATTGAAGTACAGTCGATCACATCTGACTAGGAACTTGTATGGAAATACCGTCGATCACATCTGACTGGGAACTTGTATGGAAGTACAGTCGATCACATCTGACTAGGACCTTGTATGGATGTACAGTCGATCACCTGTGACGAGAAACTTGTATTGATGTACAGTCGATCACATCTGACTGGGAACTTGTATGGAAGTACAGTCGATCACATCTGGCTTGGAACTTGTATGGAAGTACAGTCGATCACATCTGACTGGGAACTTGTATGGAAGTACAGTCGATCACATCTGACTGGGAACTTGTATGGAAGTACAGTCGATCACATCTGACTAGGACCTTGTATGGAAATACCGTCGATCACATCTGACTGGGAACTTGTATGGAAGTACAGTCGATCACATCTGACTGGGAACTTGTATGGAAGTACAGTCGATCACATCTGACTAGGAACTTGTATGGAAATACCGTCGATCACATCTGACTGGGAACTTGTATGGAAGTACAGTCGATCACCTGTGACGAGAAACTTGTATTGATGTACAGTCGATCACATCTGACTAGGACCTTGTATGGAAATACCGTCGATCACATCTGACTGGGAACTTGTATGGAAGTACAGTCGATCACATCTCACTAGGACCTTGTATGGATGTACAGTCGATCACATCTGACTGGAACTTGTATGAAGTACAGTCGATCACATCTGACTGGAACTTGTATGAAGTACAGTCGATCACATCTGACTAGGACCTTGTATGGATGTACAGTCGATCACATCTGACTGGAACTTGTATGGAAGTACAGTCGATCACATCTGGCTTGGAAAGTGTACGGGTGTACAGTCGATCACCTGTGACGAGGAACTTGTATGGATGTACAGTCGATCACATCTGACTAGGAACTTGTATGGAAGTACTGTCGATCACATCTGACTGGGAACTTGTATGGGTGTACAGTCGATCACATCTGACAAGGAACTTGTATGGAAGTACAGTCGATCACATCTGACTGGAACTTGTATGAAGTACAGTGGATCACATCTGACTGGAACTTGTATGAAGTACAGTCGATCACATCTGGCTTGGAAAGTGTATGGGTGTACAGTCGATCACCTGTGACGAGGAACTTGTATGGATGTACAGTCGATCACATCTGACTAGGAACTTGTATGGAAGTACAGTCGATCACATCTGACTGGGAACTTGTATGAAGTACAGTCGATAACATCTGACTAGGAACTTGTATGGATGTACAGTGGATCACATCTGACTAGGAACTTGTATGGATGTACAGTCGATCACATCTGATTAGGAACTTGTATGGAAGTACAGTCGATCACATCTGACTGGGAACTTGTATGGAAGTACAGTCGATCACATCTAACTGGAAACTTGTATGGATGTACAGTCGATCACATCTGACTGGAACTTGTATGAAGTACAGTCGATCACATCTGGCTTGGAAAGTGTATGGGTGTACAGTCGATCACCTGTGACGAGGAACTTGTATGGATGTACAGTCGATCACATCTGACTAGGAACTTGTATGGAAGTACAGTCGATCACATCTGACTGGGAACTTGTATGAAGTACAGTCGACCACATCTGATTAGGAACTTGTATGGGTGTACAGTCGATCACGTCTGACTAGTAACTTGTATGGATGTACAGTCGATCACATCTGACTAGGAACTTGTATGGAAGTACAGTTGATCACGTCTGACTAGGAACTTGTATGGATGTACAGTCGATCACATCTGACTAGGAACTTGTATGGAAGTACAGTCGATCACATCTGACTGGGAACTTGTATGGAAGTACAGTCGATCACATCTAACTGGGAACTCGTATGAAGTACAGTGGATCACATCTGACTAGGAACTTGTATGGATGTACAGTCGATCACATCTGACTAGGAACTTGTATGGATGTACAGTGGATCACATCTGACTAGGAACTTGTATGGAAGTACAGTCGATCACATCTAACTGGGAACTCGTATGAAGTACAGTCGATCACATCTGACTAGGAACTTGTATGGATGTACAGTGGATCACATCTGACTAGGAACTTGTATGGATGTACAGTGGATCACATCTGACTGGGAACTTGTATGGAAGTACAGTCGATCACATCTGACTGGGAACTCGTATGAAGTACAGTCGATCACATCTGACTAGGAACTTGTATGGATGTACAGTGGATCACATCTGACTGGGAACTTGTATGGAAGTACAGTCGATCACATCTAACTGGGAACTCGTATGAAGTACAGTCGATCACATCTGACTAGGAACTTGTATGGATGTACAGTGGATCACATCTGACTGGGAACTTGTATGGAAGTACAGTCGATCACATCTGACTGGGAACTCGTATGAAGTACAGTCGATCACATCTGACTAGGAACTTGTATGGATGTACAGTCGATCACATCTGACTAGGAACTTGTATGAAGTACAGTCGATCACATCTGACTAGGACCTTGTATGGATGTACAGTCGATCACATCTGACTAGGACCTTGTATGAAGTACAGTCGATCACATCTGACTAGGACCTTGTATGGATGTACAGTCGATCACATCTGACTAGGAACTCGTATGAAGTACAGTCGATCACATCTGACTAGGACCTTGTATGGATGTACAGTCGATCACCTGTGACGAGGAACTTGTATGGATGTACAGTCGATCACATCTGACTAGGAACTTGTATGGAAGTACAGTCGATCACATCTGACTGGGAACTTGTATGAAGTACAGTCGATCACATCTGACTAGGAACTTGTATGGAAGTACAGTCGATCACATCTGACTGGGAACTCGTATGAAGTACAGTCGATCACATCTGACTAGGAACTTGTATGGATGTACAGTGGATCACATCTGACTAGGAACCTGGATGGATGTACAGTCGATCACATCTGACGAGGAAAGTGTAAGTTGATCTGAATAATTTCCGGTGTCTTCGTTGATCGTCCGATATGAATAGTGCTAGAGTTTCTTCACATATAGGTTTTCGGTTCACAGGGGTCTTCATCTATGAATAGGTTCTGACTTCACAGCTTTTTAGAAGAAGGTTTTCATTCCACGGGCCATGACGTTACTGATTTGAAAGACGAACGATGCGACAAACAGAACTGAACGACAGACAAAATAACGGAGCACACAGAGCCACAAAACCGATAAGGATATTTCGGACAGGAAAGTTTGTCAAAGAAAAGACAAGGGAATATGAGGGGAAGGGAGGGGGAGTGTTTGTGTGTGTGTGTGTGTTTGTGTGTGTGTGGGGGGGGGGGGGGGGGGATGGTTTAGTGGCATAACATTGTTTAAGTTTCTGTTGCTTGTTGTGTAATGCTGCAGTCACCAATATTCCAACTAAATGACGGCGGGCTGTAAATAATAGAGTATAGACCAGACAGTCCAGTGATTGATATCATGAGCATCAATCCACGCAAATGGAATACGATGACATGCTTTAACCAAGTAAGCGAGCCTGACCACCCGATCCCGTTAGTCGCTTCATCCGACAAACATGGGTTGCTGAATCCGACGTGGAAACAGTACTGGCAATAATAATCCAGACAAAAAGCCTACTCCACTGAACAATTCTTTTGAAGTTTGGTTTTTTTTTAATTCGAGATTTTCCCCTTGTAGCTCTCGGAATCAGGTTACTTTACTAGACAAGATATCACATTTACTCCAATAATCGGACAATTCTCAGGAATAAGCATCCAACGACTCGTATCAGATTACGCACCATTAGCCATTACTTGTACAATAGACAGTGATACCGGACCTGGTAGTGGATAATTATAACTTTGTTGGGCAAATTGTCCTGTTTGATCTACTCCCTTCGTATTTCAAATATGGTAAGGGATCAGAATCGCTCCTTATGATACATTTTAATAAGATCTCTAAGGTAGACCCTTGGTGTGTCACCTTAACGGAGTTGTATATCAAAGGCGTAGATCTGTTTGAAGCCGAGGGACAAGCTATATATACAATATAGGAGACCTATCTGTTTGATAAGCAATCTACGACAAGTAGTCATTGTGCTTTGAAGACATCTCGGATGGCAGTAAAAGTTTTATCTCTATCAAAGAAATGCAATACTCTGGGTAGTGGCCCCTTGGCGACCCGCCGCTACGTCCATGTGACTGCCATCAGACGGCCTATTGTTTGGGTTAACGGGGTGTTATTAAACGGAATGGTTTGTGATTCATTGTAATTTAAGTTTTTCTTTAGAAAGGTTAGATTCCTGTCGTAATTATATACGTGCTATTCATCTCATTGGGAAGGCTTACGATGACTTTATCCGTACGCGCACGCACCAGCTTCTATGCAGGCTGTGAGAACTTGTATAATGTTGTTTGTTTAATTGTTGTTTAACGCCGCACACAGCAGTATTCCAGCTATATGACGGCGGTCTGTAAACCAGACAATCCAGTGACTGACATCATGGACATCTATCCACACAACTGTGATATGATGACATGCATCAACCATGTCAGCGAGCCCTGACCACCCGAACCCTCTTACGACAAGCATAGTCGCCTTTTACGGCAAGCATGGGTTGCTGAAGACCTATTCTACCCCGGATCTTCACGGGTCTTGAGATCGGGACGGTGTTGTTTAAATTCAGGAAACCGAAGTCCTGATTTTAATAATGGAAAATATGACTTTTGTAAAAAATACAATATATTACAGTGAATTGCCTGTAAATAATCGATTGCAGGCCAAACACCCTTCCACAAAGAAATCTTAGATTGTAACTCCTATATTGAACACAGAGTTCGTAGCCCTTAGATCGCTTAGAACACAAATCTCATAAGCACTTCTCATAATTACAATCTACAAACTAAAAGGCAGATTGACGATCACAGACAAAAAAACATAAAACACCTTCCTGGGTAATAAAAGGTGCGAACTGACGTTAAAATAGTGACAAATTCTCGAAATATATTCAAATACTTTTGCGTGAGAGACAGGTGAGGTGGAGAAAGTGAAGTCAATTGTGAAACTGTGTTGGCGAATTGGTTCACTGTATTTATCATAACAGAATGAAGATACAATACCCAGCGCCGCCTTCCACGAAGCGACCTTAGCGCTACGACTATCGTAAGTCTGTGTTGAAGCATGGGAGTTACGAAAGTCGTAGCGCTGACGTCGCTTTCTGGATCAAGGTTACACCAAGGTTCGATGACATTCCATCAGCCAGGTCACGTGGGGCGGCCACCCGATCCCAGTGCCCGAGTCGTATCCGGCGCTTGCGCCTATGTATAAGTTGGCGTTCTGCGAGGTCTGGTCCTCGTATCACCAAGAGGGTTGCTATTATTCACAAGCACTGCATATAAATGTTACAGGGATTATGTCGTTTCAAGAATGGGGTTCATACAGCTTCCCAGTGGAGAATCGAACCCTTGTCTTCAACCAGCCTACGACACAACCATTTTGACACATATTGGAAACGTTTTAACTCGTACTGGAAACGTTTTGACACGTACTGGAAACGTTTTAACTCGTACTGGAAACGTTTTGACACGTATTGAAAACGTTTTGACACGTACTGGAAACGTTTACCCCATATGTAGTTGTTTGAAGCGGGCATATAGCCTGAGTACGCTGTAAAATGCTGATAACCAACTATGCACGTTGTGCTGATGGCAGCACTTGTGTAACGCGCTTTTTGGGTGTGCAGGGGTTAATTTGAGTTCGGATCTCAGATTCCTCTTGTTTGTAAGCAATAGTGTCTTGACACCATACCCGTGTTCCTGAGTTTCAGAGAAGTGGCAACCGTCTAAAACCTGAATTACTCTGGGCTTCACGTTACGTTAAGCTGAAACGCCATGACGGGGTCACGGGTGGCCCATTGGTCTAAGGCGCCGTAATTCGCCGTGCAGTGTTGCGTCCCTTTGTCACATCAGAAAACTATGATCGTTGGTTCGTATCCTGGTTCGCCCAGAATACGTTTCTTGGTTTGTCAACACTATACCTGTGCTCCTGGCTCTCAGAAAAGTCTGTAAACGTCCTAAACCTGCTTCGCTTCTGGATTCCCGACCACACAAACGAACTAGTAACTGAAATTTGTTACTGGAATAGCGACTGTGCATGTCGTGAGAGGCGACTAACGGGATCGGGTGGTCAGGCTCGCTGGCTTGGTTCATACAGGTCATCGTATCCCAATGGCGTAGATCGATGCTCATGATGTCAATCAATGGATTGTGTGGTCCAGACTCGATTATTTACAGACCGCCGTCATATTGCTGAAATATTTCTTCTGAGTGCTGCGTTAAACAACAAACAAACAAACAAACAAAACAAAACAAAAAGTAACTGAAATACGGTTCAAAGCGGCGTTTAATCAACTCACTCACTAGGTTTGTTTTCACATTGAAATTGCGACAAAGTTAAACAAGAAAGAAAATCGTAACCAGGTTTTTTTTCACATGGGTAAGAGGTTTTATGGAATATTCCGGGAAAACGATGAACCAGAAATACAAGTTCCATCACACAACTTATTATCTGTAGAAGCAGGCCGATATTTCTTGTCCATAGTCCGTTGGTTGGTTGGTTGGTTTGTTGTTTAACGCCGCACTCAGCAATATTCCAGCTATATGACGGCGGTCTGTAAATAATCGAGTCTGGACAAGACAATCCAGTGATTAATATCATGAGCATCGATCCACACAATTGGGATGAACGACATGCATCAACCAAGTCAACGAGCCTGACCACCCGATCCCGTTAGTCGCCTCTTACGACAAGCATAGTCGCCTTTTACGGCAAGCATGGGTTGCTGAAGACCTATTCTATCCCGGAATCTTCACGGGCCGTCCATAGTCCGGTGAGATGATGTTGAGTGAGGAGTAACCGTACATACCATACACGAGCACTACAGTAATAAACTGCAGAGAAAAAGACATACACCCATGTTTGATGCTGGCTGAAAATGAAACAAACTAAAAATGTTAATTCGACCGTGACATATTTAATACGGAGAGCATCGTTGTGCTTTCGACCTCAAGTTTGTAGTTTCGGCGACTGTTTTTTAGTCTAGTAACGTTTCTAGCACGTTTATAATGTTTTGGTCAAATCCAATTTCCTAGTGAGTACTTTCTTTTGCCAGGCAGTTTAGTTGACGATTTCCCCCTTTTATCCAAAAGATATTATCTTATTGTGTTTGGTAATATGGTACAAACATAGGCTAGCTCACGTAATATATGACAATAGTTTATGAAAAAATAATATTTTAAAGGCTTTCGGGGAGATTCACTGTCAGATCAACGCCATGCTTCGCTCAACTGTATTTTGATCAATGAAACATACTCACTTCTCACATGGCGTACATACAGTGCCGGGCAAAAGAAAATATACACTTGAAACTTAGATTTGGATTTCTTGTTTCTTATATTTTCAGCCACCATCAAACTTGGATGTATACTTTCTTTAAGTAAGGATAGGATTCATGGATGAACAACTTCTTTATTACAATTAAGAGCGACATTTCGGTGTAGGTTCTAGCACCGTTATCAGGCACTTGCTTGATAACGGTGTTGGAACCTACACCGAAATCCTATCCTTACTTAGTACTCCAACTTCTAAATGCCTCTCAAGAAGTTACTTTCTTTAACGGGGCGGTCGGGTAGCCTAGTGGTTTAAGCGTTAGCTCGTCACGCCGAAGACCCGGGTTCGATTCCCGACATGGGTACAATGTGTGAAACCCATTTCTGGTGTCTCCCGCCGTGATATTGCTGGAATATTGCTAAAGGCGGCGTAAAACCTCTCTCTCTCTCTCTCTCTCTCTCTCATTCTCTCTCTCTCTCTCTCTCTCTCTCTCTCTCTCTCTCTCTCTCTCTCTCTCTCACTTTCTTTAACCCGACAGTTTATTCTCGTGGAAATTTATAGAATCACATCATTCAAATTTGTATACCTTGGACCTATTTTATCGCTTATTTGAGTCTGGTTCTGGTGATGTGTGGATCGATAACCAAACAATGCATACGGATAGTTGGCGTTTTTATGTTGATGAATAATGTAACCGGAAACCGTCGCGTTAAGCGTTCCTACAACATGTCACGCCTGCATACATACACCCAGTAAAACTCCGTGTCAACATCTGCCGCACCAAACAACATTCACTCACTCACTCTCTCAACAAGAACGCCATGTACACAATTAATTATGAATTACTGAAACT
Source organism: Haliotis cracherodii (assembly GCF_022045235.1). Taxonomy (NCBI): domain Eukaryota; kingdom Metazoa; phylum Mollusca; class Gastropoda; order Lepetellida; family Haliotidae; genus Haliotis; species Haliotis cracherodii. The sequence goes on from NW_027266265.1 coordinate 38,194,010, forward strand.
ACAATTTGGCTAGCTGTGGTTGTGGATCTGATACAACATGGTCCGCGTATTGAACGGGTCGTGTCTATCGGTGTACCAGATGCTGCCTGCATTGTGTCTGGGATCGATGCCAGGCCACACGCGCTCCATCGCATATACACTAGACATGGCGATGTGTGGAGGTGCAGACTAGATTATACAATAGGCCTTGATTCACAGATACTTACACCTTCGCAATATAACGCCATGCTTGAAAAACACTCTACATGTAGATTATACCTTTTGATGTCTTGAACCAATTGCCTATTAATAAAAATCGCTAATTGCTTTAAGTTTTAAGAATGATTTCCCATAGCGCCTACATTGGTACTTATAAATGTTCACTGGGCGAAGGCTGTCTTCACACAAACAATACGCCTGTTCTAAAATACTACAGTAGACTAATGCTAGCAGTGCCTTTGATCTTCAGCAATCGCCACGCTCCATTGCATCTACTCGCCTAGGAGCTCAGCATGGTGGGATAAACAGTGAGCTGTAGTTATAAACCCTCGAGCATGTTATATACATCTGTTAGGTTATATATGCTGTTGTTATAAACTCTCGTGCATGTTATATACATCCATTAGGTTATATATGATGGTGTTATAAACTCTCGTGCATGTTATATACATATGTTAGGTTATATATACTGGAGTTATATACTCTCCTACATGTTATATACATCTGTTAGGTTATATATGTTGTTGTTATAAACTCTCGTGCATGTTATATACATCTGTTAGGTTATATATGCTGTTGTTATAAACTCTCGTGCATGTTATATACATCATTTGGGTTTATATGCTGTAGTTATATACTCTTGTGCACGTTATATACATCTGTTAGGTTATATATACTGTTGTTATAACTCTCGTGCATGTTATATACATCCATTAGGTTATATATGATGGTGTTATAAACTCTCGTGCATGTTATATACATATGTTAGGTTACATATACTGGAGTTATATACTCTCCTACATGTTATATACATCTGTTAGGTTATATATGTTGTTATATACTCGCGTACATGTTATAAACATCTGTTAGATTATATTTGTTGTTATTATATACGCTCGTGCATGTTATATACATCTGTTAGGTTATATATGCTGTTGTTATATTCTCTCGTGCATGTTATATATATCTGTTAGGTTATATATATTGTAGTTATATACTCTCGTGCATGTTATATACATCTGTTAGGTTATATATGCTGTAGTTATATACTCTCGTGCATGTTATATACATCTGTTAGGTTATATATGTTGTTATTATATACTCTCGTACATGTTATATACATCTGTTAGGTTATGTATGCTGTTGTTATATACGCCCGTGTACGTTATATACATATGTTAGGTTATATATGCTTTTTTTATATACACTCGTGTATTTGCTATATTAATCTGTTAGGTATGTAGACTGTAGTATTTTACCCTCGTGTATTTTATGTCCATCTATTAAAAAGGTTATAAATACTATTGTTATATAGTCATGCATGATATGTTAACCTGTTTGTTTATATACAATGTAGTTATATATCGTATATGTTACATATATATATATATATATATATATATATATATATATATATATATATATATATATATACACTCGTGTATGTTAGAATATCCAGTAGAACTTCGAGTGGTAATTCGCGGCCTTTACGGCCTGACCTGATCTAATCTCCGTGCCAAGTGGAGTTTGGATTACTATTTGGAAACATCGAATTTCTGCCAACTTCCAATATTATTCTGGATTCAAGAACAGAGACAGGCCCCTTTCACCCATTGTTTGTTGGTTTGATTGTTGTTTAACGCCGCACTCAGCAATATTCCAGCTATATGACGGCGGTCTGTAAATAATCGAGTCTGGACCATATCCAGTGATTGATATAATGAGCATCGACCCACGCAATTGGGATCGATGACATGCATCAACCAAGTCAGCGAGCCTGACCACCCGATCCCGTTAGTCGCCTCTTACGACAAGCATAGTCGCCTTTTACGTCAAGCATGGGTTGCTGAAGACCTATTCTACCCCGGATTTTCACGGGTCATTTGACCCATTGTATTGTTTGTATTGCCTATCTTGATTTTAAACCTGAAAATGTGTGTTTAAATATAACTTATTGATTATTGATTGACCATGCGTGGTCATTTACATTCGTGACCAACTCGTGTTATTCCGGGACAAGCCGAATAGCGACTAGTGCCCCTCTCATGGCCATTTTTGCGACCGGGTTCAGTCTTAACGGGCATACCTAAAACAACTGTCAACTCGTTCCGTAATGGTTAACATGTATTTCCCAATATATTATATATATTTCATATGCAATTTAAAGCACATCTGGACATGCGGAATTATTCAGTATGATTGAACACATGTAACTGTGTCTTGTGTATATTTTTAGATGCAAGACATATGTAAAATCAAAAATTATTTCTGAGGGATTCTTTGACGAAGAACTTGAAAATCATGCCCGCATTCTCATTGGTTTGTCGTTTTTTTGCACATACCATTCATCGATAGGGGGACGAGTCTTCTTGCAGGTTACGGAAAGGGGCGAGTGGTGACGAATGGGGTCATTTACTGATTGAACAATTTAGTTCTGTACGAGCCGATATCCGGATTAACCTGCGTTTCAATTTGGAAATCACCTTCTCATAATACTGATTTTTGAGGCTATACCTGTCAACATGAAATCCGTTTGACCTTTGTGGGTTTGTGGCTTTGTTTTTTTGTCAAAGAAAAAAGTTTTAATTAGTGTGTTTGACATAATCCCCCTCTTTAGAATCCTCTTTATGCTGATCGTAGCAATTGCGTGACATAGGTACTAGACTTATAGCAATGGCGACAGTCCAACATTGATGTAGGTGTATTTCAGCCGGGGTTAATTAGCGCTTCGCAATGCCCGTCTCCCCAAGTAATGCATTGCTTTTCTCGGTAAATTGCCACGCAAAACTCTCTCACTAATCCAACAAATGAAATTCACAAAGGCAGAAACATCGAAAATTTATTAGCTGAGCTTTAAATTGTTTTCTGTCAGTGGCGATGGAAGGATGGATTCAAAGCTAGAATAAGCTTGCTACTTGATCAAAGGGAATCAGTTACAAACCAATCGATACGTACGCTAGTCTTTGATCGTATCTATTACAAATTCAGTGCATTAGGATCTTTGCTCCAAATGACTACCTATGCACTCAATCCTAGTATTGTTTTCATATTTAGCTATGGGGACGACATACAATTTATAACATCAAAGGAAAAGGGTCTCAAGCGAATAGTCTAAGGGGAGATAACTCTGTGTGGTCTAGATCCACGAGGTGTGAGCTCGGACCACTTTAGGCACTGCAGATTGACATTGCCCCTTGTGATCGAAATTAAGTAAATGCATGTATCGCATGGAAAATGTGTCCATTCCAGTAAATTATTGACGATTAGCCGTATAAAAACGTAATGGAGTCGTTGCTTTGTTCTTTAATCCTATGCGATCAGTGACTTTATATTGGACCTGCTTCTCGTAACGGAGTCAGTGAGTGGGTTATCGAATTAGGGACAAGTGAATCTCAAATGGCATTTTGTGTAATGTTTCCGGGGACAGGCTATGTTGAAGGTTTACTTGGATCGCATTCACTTAGTTCCTGAATTGTGGAGTCAACATAATACTCACCATCTCTTGATTCTGACATTTACCAGAAGAGATGGCCATTTGCTCGACAGTATGACACATATAGAGGCTAGGTTCCTTGAACAGGCTGAGAGAAACATGCTAGGCGCCACTCCGTTAGTGTAACAATCGCTGTTTCAAATCGAAATCGTGCTCCTTAAAAAATATCAAACAGCTGATATTTTGTCAGAGGTTTGCAAAAGAAACGCCTGGCGTTTTTTGTTGTTGTTTTTTTTCTTTTTGTAACGAGCGTATATTCAGTATCCTTTTTTGTTATACATGATTTGAAACCTAGCTCTGGCTGTTTGAATTTTCGAAAAGTGTTATCGGGGTTAAAGTGGGAAAAGACGTTTGCTTCATTTTTAAATAGACAACACCAAAACTTGCCAGAAGTCGGTGATGTTGAAAAAAAATTGAAATGTCTTACTTTGCATTTTCCTTACTTTTTTAGTGCGTTAAATTTGATCTTTTGACGGGAAGTTTGAAACAGTGTCAGATGTTTTGTGGGGAGGAGTGTGGACAATTTGTACAACTCCGGTGTCTTGTGTTTGACAGTGTTCGTGGTGATATATTGGCGCTGTAGCTGTCTGTACATGTCATAGTAATTGTCTCATAGTAATTGCACGTCCACATTGCCTGTATATCAGCAGTCAGGATCAAACCAAGACTTATATTTAGTCTATGAAATCTTGTATTACTCAATACTCTTCTCGTCATCTAAAATTATACAAATAATTTTCCGGATGCTGATTTCATGTGGAATTGAACTAGCTAGAGCAGGTTAGACTTGCTTTTGTATACATTATCTAGATCAGGTTTTTTTCATAATATATTCCACAGTCATGGTGCAGGACCAGATCATGTTCATTCTCGTGGGTTTCACAAGAGAGGTAAACATGTAGGACCGGAGCTTTCCTTCTACATAAAGCTGACACGCCGTGACATAAATGACACACTTTTCAAAGCGGCGTTAAACACATCTCACTCAGTGTACTGTTTTGCTTGTTTCTTGTTTAACGCCGCACTCAGCAATATCCCAGGTGTATGACGGCGGTTTGTAAATAATCAAGTCTTGAACACACAATCCAGTGATTGACATCATGAGTATCGATCTACGCAATTGGGATACGATGACATGCATGGACCTAGTCAGCGAGCCTGACCACCCTATCCCGTTAGTCGCCTCTTATGACAAGCAGAGGTTGCATGGGGCCTGTAATCCTGGCGGGTTGGCCACTCTAGGAGTAGCGTCCTTGTCCCCCAGGGTGAGGTGACGGTGAAGACTATCACTACACATGCACGCCACACAGTAGTATAGAAGCTGTACTTAGTGTTCTGAAGTCAGAAGCAGCACTTAGTGTTCTGAAGTCAGAAGCAGTAATTAGTGTTCTGAAGTCAGAAGCAGTACTTAGTGTTCTGAAGTAAGAAGTAGTACTTAGTGTTCTGAAGTCAGAAGCAGTACTTGGTGTTCTGAAGTCAGAAGCAGTAATTAGTGTTCTGAAGTCGGAAGCAGCACTTAGTGTTCTGAAATCAGAAGCAGTACTTAGTGTTCTGAAGTCAGAAGCAGTTCTTGGTGTTGTGAAGTCAGAAGCAGTTCTTGGTGTTGTGAAGTCAGAAGCAGTAATTACAGTTCTCAGGTCAGATGCAATACTTTGTGTTGTGATCGTGGGTCACATTCGGTGACAGCGTGTGCATGACGTTGCTCTTAATTTCATTAGTTAGTTTGTTGTGTAACGCCGCACTCAGCAATATTCCAGCCATATGACGGCGGTCTGTAAATAATCGAGTCTGGACCAGACAGTCAAGTGACTGACATCATGAGCATCGACCCACGCAATTTGGACACGATGACATGCATCAACCAAGTTACCGAGTCTGACCACCCGATCCCATCTACCCGAGGCAAGAGTGTTAACTGACTAGGCTGGTATAATGGAGTTAGATTTTGGCTGGACTAACGAGTCTATGCATAGTCCAATCAAAATCGCGCAACGAAATCGAAAGCCGGTTCGTAAACTGTCGCGCAGATGTCGGTCGATTGCAGGATTTGCAATGCATGTGCACCGCCAACTCGTTGTCAACAGATATTTTCCAAACCTTTTAATGATTTTGATAAAGGTGCTAGCGTGATTTGATGCACTTCGCGATGTAAGACCCTTTTTATCAAACATAGATTGATTATCGACCAGATCGTCTTGACTGGGTGCCACCGTTTTGTTTGAAACAAATGCAAGTGATGGAATCTGATTGGTCCATAGGAGAGGCTTACAAGGGCCTTAACTCGAAATAACCACTGGTGGCGCTACGATCGAGCCCAAGAATTCCAGCCAAGTTCGTCAAGGGTGGAAACTGGACTTTTGAAGTCAGTTAACTCTCTTGCCTAGGGAAGATGACCCGATCCCGTAAGTAGCCTCTTACGACAAGCATAGTCGCCTTTTACAGCAACCATATCAATCACTGGATTGTCTGACTGTTTGCCCGGGTGCATTAAGTAAGTGAGCGTTGTTTTACGCCGCAGACACATTATTCCACATATATCGTGGTGTTATCAAGATTGGGCCAGGAACACCAGGCGTCCGTCCCACAAAGTGAGTGGTCCGAACTCATATTCTTAAACGCATACATTGTTTTGTGGGGCGAAATCCAGTGATCAATAGCACGAAGAGGGAGCCATGCCCCCGGGTATACCATGACACGCAATCAGCCAAGTCACCTGACGAACCATCAAAACCTAACCACCTGGTCCCCATTCAGTCGGATGTTACGTGCGTGTGCGTGCGTGTTGTGTGTGTGCGTGTGTGTGTATGGTGTGTCTGTCTGTCTGTCTCTGTGTGTCTGTCTGTCTGTCTCTGTGTGTCTGTGTGTTGTCTGTGTCTGTGGTGTGTGTGTCCGTGTCTATGGTGTGTGTGTGTGTGTGTCTGTGTGTGTGCATGAGTTGGGTTTAACGCCGCTCTTAACAGTATTCCAGTTACATCATGGTGTGTCAGCTTAATGTGGGACAAAATGTGATGCAGGTCCCTGACGTTTACCACTTTGGAGAACCACGAGCACGGGTATGGTGCTGACAAACCATGAAACCTGGATTCGAACACACAATCATAGGTTTCCGGCGTACCCTGCGAATTGCGGCGCCTTGGACGACTGGCCTCGGACGTTCCAACAAGCACAGGGGCTTATCCCGCCCCAGAATCCCAATGTTAAGTTAGATGTGAAAATAGACATATGATGTGCAATACCGACCACTCACCTTGCTGGTGTAATTAGCAGAGGGGCTCGGGTTGAACCTCAACACTGTTATCGATTCTCGCCATACTGGTAACAATACACGTTGTACAAATGTCGTCGGAGAATATAAGTGATGGAGTATGTCGAACCGTTAATGGCACCATATGCACTGTGCAGCCAGTTCCTGATGCATAACGAATGATACTGGTGTCTTACTATTTCACAAACATCTGGAAACAGTATGTACTGGATGTTAAACGGTTTCATAAAGAGATTCAGTTATTTCTTGCTATTCCTTCATTTGTATCATTTGTTACGTATCGATTCCCGAAATGGAACAATGTTAACCCAGAAATATGTACGTAAAACAATTTAGTGTGAAACCACCAAACAACCAACACAGAGTACACAATCAACAATTTATTCCAAAATAAAGTAGGTTTACAAATCAATACGAATAACTGCAAATCAATTATACTAGCAGGACACAATAGAGTTGTTGTACAATATTCAAAGGCAGCATAAAATATGAGAGCAGCGGAAATAACAATGACAAGAATAGTAATCACCTCACCGTAACAGTGGTCAAGTTTCTGAACACCAGGGTGAAAAGTGATCTTCACATGAAAGCTGGTCTTGATGTAATGTCAGATAAAATGTGAGATAAAAAATGAGATGACTGGGACGCGCCCGCTCCACTTATATAGTATATCTAGCATCCAGCACTTTCTACACAGTGTCAGACCAGTCCAGTGTCACTTGAACATCACAGAATAGTCCACATGTTTCTTTAACGCTTGACATCCATCCATGCTATTCAACAAGTTAAAGATAGTTCGAGCATTTAGATATAATAACTTCCTCACCACCGCGTACATTAAATAGTACTACATTCCTGACAACTAACCAATGTCCAAATACGTGCAGTGAGCTTCTACGGAACAGAAACAATGTAATACAGTTACAATCATCGTTTAACAATATATATCCGATATGAAAACAATTCTCTGAGGACGCCAGTGTCTGTCCTTGCTCCAAGGCTGTACTGAATGATAAGTCCATGAGTGTATGGTAATTCTATCCTTATAATAGGCAAGTCCAGAAAGGTGGACAGTACATCTAAGGACGCCAGTCTCTTATGACCCGTGAAGATTCCGGGGTAGAATAGGTCAGGAACCCATGCTTGCCGTAAAAGGCGACTAACGGGATTGGGTGGTCAGGACCGCTGACTTGGTTGATGCATGTCATCGATCCAACATTGCGAGGATCGATGCGCATGATATCAATCACTGGATTGTCTGGTTCAGACTCGATTATTTACAGACCGCCGTCATATAGCTGGAATATTGCTGAGTGCGGCGTTAAACAACAAACCAAACCAATATTGTGACAACTTATTACATATAGTATCTAGAAAGTATTATTTCAACTAATAAGTATTGCCCTAAAGACTTGTTCAAGTCTACTCGTTCACCAGCTACAGCATTTGGACATGGGCAAGCTTGGGCCAAGAAGAGGATTATTTTCGCCCACGTCCACAAGCTTGCATTATCAAGAGTTCCCTCCCTTTGTATTGACCACCGATCTCGACGGAATGTTGTTCCGAAAAATTGAACAGTTACTCTAAAGATTTTGGATGAGTTGCTTATTTAAACTAGTTCTTAAGGGTCGTCTTGTTTATAAAAGTTGAATTAAATAAACGTAACTCGATCACTTTGTCCTTTCATTTCACTGAACGTTCCCCCATGGGGATTTCGGCTTAAAATAGGCCCCTGTAGTTCGAGGCGAAAGACTGTGAATCGGGTGGTCAGGCTTGGTTGATTGCATATCACTTTAAACCCCCATGACCTGGGATGCTGCTCAATCGCTGGTTTGTATCGATCATTTACAGAGCCGCCATATACTGAAACAATGCGTTAAACAACAAGCACACAATCATTATACATATATGTCGCAGGAGGTGGACGTCGAGGGTATATGGTGAAGCTTAAATGATAATGGCTGGTATACGATTGCAACTGTAGTAGTCAACTGAGTATGCCGTTCAGTCAAAATAGAGGCAGATCAAACAGTGTCGACAAGCGTACACGCACACCAAGCCGCGTTAATGTAACCCATGTTTACCTGCCCAAACGCGTTTTATTGCGTGTGATCCTGTAAGTTTATAGTGCTTGAACGAAATACAACTTGAATTTTAAATAAATATTACTGTTAGTAATATCCGTTCCACTACTGCAATCAAAGGGTTGAAGTTTGATGAAAATATGATACTTCAAAGTGGTAAGTCTCCGGAACATTGCGCTCTGACAATGGAAACACACTTACATAGTAGATATGGAAAAAGATCAAACAGCCCGCTTAAAAAATATATGAATTGTTTAATGCGACAATTATTGGTGGGGGACGTGGCGCATTACATTATTCAAACCCTGGTAGCATATGTTAAATTATTTTCTTTCTTGGTTTTATTAAAATCATTCCGAGCGGAATTATGATTAATATATATATGTTTGATGTGTCGACCGTTCACGGCGGAACGGGATCAAAGAGGACAAGTCGTAACCTGCTGTTTAGTCAATGTGGTAACATTCGTACCTGTAGATATGTGTGATGAAAATATGCCGTGTGTGAACGATGATATATGTGTGAGTATGATTAAATTGTGCGACTATGATGATATATCATGTACGATGATATATTCTGTCAGTGCGATGATATATTGAGTGAGTACGATAGGGGTGTGTGGCGTGTGTGGTGTGTGTGTGCGTGTGTGTGCGTGGTGTGCGTGTGTGTGTGTGTGTGTGTGTGTGTGTGTGTGTGTGTGTGTGTGTGTGTGTGGTGCGTGCGTGCGTGTGTGTGTGCGTGTGTGCGTGTGTGTGTGCGTGTGTGCGTGTGTGTGTGTGTGTGTGCGTGTGTGTGGAGGGGGTTGGGAAGTAAGGGAATCAGTGTCTCATGGTAATGAAGTTCTTAACGTGTGAGTGAGTATGGTTTTACGCCGCCTTTAGCACTATTCCAGCAATGTCACGGCGGCGGACACCAGAAATGGGCTTCACACATTGTACCCATGTCGGGAGTCGAACTCGGGCCTTCGGCGTAACGAGCGAACGCTTTAACCACTAGGCTACCTCACCACCCCTCTTAAAGTGTAGAGGGGAGATTAGGCTAGTGGTGAAAGTGTTCGCTCGTCACGCCGAAAGCCCAGTTTCCATTCCCGATATGGGTACATTGTGTGAAGCCCATTTCTGGTGTTTCCCGCCGTGATATTGCTGGAATAGTGCTAAAAGCGGCGTGAAACCATACTCACTCACACTTTAAGAACTATTAAAGTTAATTATGTTGTTGGAATGTTGCTAACAGTAGTGTGAAACTATACTCAGTCACTTTAAGTTGGTTGGTTGGTTGGTTTGTTGTTTAACGCCGCACTCAGCCATATTCCAGCTTTATGACGGCGGTCTGTAAATAATCGAGTCTGGACCAGACAATCCAGTGATTAATATCATGAGCATCGATCCACGCAATTGGGATCGATGACATGCATCAACCAAGTCAGAGAACCTGACCACCCGATCCCGTTAGTCGCCTTTTACGACAAGCATAGTCTCATCTTACGGCAAGCGTGGGTTGATGAAGATCTATTCTACCCCGGAATCTTCACGGGTCCAGTCACTTTAAGAGTGGTACTCCGAACATATATTTCTGGATCAATAATCTTCTCTAGAACATGTCAGCCAGTGCCAATACTCCACCCCTATACATAATAAAGTAACATACATGTACATACCCCAAAAGCCACGCCTACACACAGCATCACCTTACCCACCCACGCTCACCCACTCCACCAGAGATGGTGGTAAGTTCTATTTTTTCGATATTGTTTTATCAAGAATGTCTATCGTCTAAATTAATCAGCACTGAACCCGTACCGCATTGTGTCTAACTGAACGTCTCGTGTTATCTAAAGGTCTTCCTTCAGTTCACAGCACGTTATCAAGAATAGAGCATAGACTAAAGAGCGCTTAGATCATTGATGCTTTTTATCCGTAACAATGGATAGTTACAATATACAAATAGATCTCTTAGAATCATTTTACATCAGACAAGCATTTACTTCTATATTTCCACACGAGATATGTTGTATATTGCTGTCAATCGTTTTACTTCAAAGGAGGTTTTTTACTTACTCGCTGTAACGTCATATGTTTACATGCAATGACGTCAGAGTAGTCAGCAATGTATCAATATGGCTTTATTCATCCTTTCTATATGGGTTTACACAGATATACATCACGTATGAGGCAACACTCTCGTTTAGAGTATGTCATAATATCAGAAGGTATGATGAAATGTAGTGGATTTTTTTCGTGGATTTTTTTCAAATCCCGACAATTAGGATACTTGAAAAATTGGCATGGGTACTCAAAATGTCAACAGATCTGAAACTTCAATGAAAGCCCATTACTGTTAGCATCAAAGGAACGGCTAAAGAGAGCCACTATAAAGAATTAAGTAGATAGGTATTGTTTGGGAGAATTTCGACGGATGTGACAATGTTAAGAGAATATTTCACAATGGGATCGTTGTTACGCACCACAGAATTGAAAGCATCGGATGAAAATTAGTCAAGCATGTATTCTCGGGCGGCTGTCAAAGCATGAACACTTTTGACATTTTATGTCTAATAATCGATCAACATTCTTCAACATGTTTTTTCTTGTTTATCACTTATACGTTGGGATATTATACAACTCAAGTTATATTACATTCGATTAGACTTTGAAAGTTCTATTCACGACATAAAAATTTGATGCATATATTCAATGTTATTTCCATTTAACAGCGATAAACTGACTTCAAAGAATCTTCATGAAATAATGAAGGCATTAAATAATTAAAGTTTAATGACATACAAATCAACCTTTTTCCAAAGTCATCGCCCCGCCCCCTCAACGCGATGGTGTGGTCCCTTCTTCGCACAAAACGTAAACATTGTTACACATTCAGTGACGTCATACTATTGTTATCAAAGGCACAATCGCACGGTACACTCGCCGTATAGCGGCCGCAACGATTCAATACTTTGCAGGCCGTTGTATAAGCCCTCTGTGTTGTGAAATATGCCGCCATAGTGTGTACTGTTAGCCATGAAAAATTAAAACGGAGCATTGCAGAGGAGAATATCATTTCGCACGCTGTATGATCAAAGAAATCACCGATGAATGAACATGGACCAATAAATGGAACAAAGACAGACACAACAATGGGCCAATCAGACACGTTCTCATACGGACCAGTCTAATTATCCGCAGTCAAACGCAACGCGAAAAACGCGGTAAGTTGGCCAATTGCTATTTAACACATGCGTGTTTGAGCAGTTCTTTCCAGCGAAAAACACTGTTAGACGAGCTAACTGCTTGACGTATATTACCCGTGTTAATTTAACACCCATCTCCTAATTGTAGCGATATAAACGCGCTAAGGAAAGGAATCTGAGGTATTTACCCCTCGCGTGATAATGAACTAGTCCAACTGTCAATCACGTAGGTCGACCCCGCCCCCTCGTCGTGTTGTGAGTGAATGTGGTGGTGGTGTTGACTGGTGTTGAGCGAGACACTCGTTCAGCAGGAACTTACCCTTCTCAAAGTGCGATTTTCGGACTACTTCAAGTTGAATGAGTGACTTTTTATACTGCAAAGTTTGATGGAAAAGTGTGACACAGATAGCTATGGGAAAACTTCAAAGTAGACATGGTGAGTTTTGGGGGGAGAGTTTATAGCCTGACCTCTCCCGTGCATGTTGTTCATCGATCGAGTGAGTGACCGACCGCCAGTGTCCGAGATTGGACACTCATGGCAGAGGTTAGGTCAAGTAAATTGCCATGCCGTTGTGTTGCATGTCCATGCTGTAGACGTAGACGACGTCCCTGCTTGGTTTTGTTGCTGAGTGTCTTTGTTTATATTTTTCATAATCACGCCTACTCCCATCCCTCGTCCGGTCCAGTTTGTCGGAGTGTCCGAGTTCCACGTGAAGGTACATGCATGTTATGTTTTTTTTTATCACACCTTGCCTTGAGTATCATATGCTATTTACCTAGCATGCAAAAGTATCTCTTATTCTTTAACTTATTTTGGTTTTAGAACTTTAGTGTTTGTAGGTCTTGTAACGTGCATGTGGAACAAGTGTATGATTTTGATAACGTTCCTTGTCTTACATGTTTGTGACAAGCATTCAGCTGTCGTTGACAGCGTTGAAGTTAACAATAATGAATTTCCAGAACACTTCACGTTCTTTTAAAGTTACAAGAATGAAAGGCACTACACTGTGTAAATATTGAACCGTGTTTTAGAACATGTAATGATTCTGTAAGATGGCAAAGCGTTTTTGATTTACCATTTGGAAGGTAAACACAACTCAGTCTGAAGTCATTTTCCTAGATCAATAGCTTTTAGCATTACTTTGGTCGAGTTGAGATAAACGAAACGTCAAAGCATTCCACGTTTTTTTTTATTGAACTTATTATATCGTTTCAGCTGAGTGCTTCTTTGTGAATGCTCACCTCAACAAAGCACTTGAGGAGCAAATTTGGAAGAAAAAGACCGGATTTAATCTTGCCAACTATAACATGGACGAGACTATATCAGTAAGTAAAGATTAAATGGACATACATACCCCCTTTCTAGCAGTAAATGTGTACAACATTGTGTGTTGACACTTAGTACACAAACTGTTCTACATTGTTTTAAAGAGCCCCCTGCTGTGTGCATGTGAATTGAAACATTGTTGTACAAGTTAGTCCGGGCGCTACATCAAAGGATCGGTCTTGAGCCATGAGGCACTGAGAGAAATAAGGGTGCCCCAAGTCCTTGCGTTTAAACTTTCAGCTTTCTACAAGACGTGATTTTTATCAGCGGGAGAGCCACTCAAGACTTGTTTACGAGTTTTCCATGGGGAAAACATATTTACAATATGAAGCAGAGGGGACAGTTTGGAGGTGAATGAGAAAGGAGGGAGACAGGTGCTTGGTTTGGGACTGTTATTGACGGAGATGGTGGGAGGGAGGGAGGGAGGCAGGCAGGCTAGCCTCTGCTTACAATACGCGGGGCAAGGCCGCCAACTGAAAAGCAAGCCAGCTATGTCTCGGCTAAATTACACAGCAGAAAGAAGGTAATAGGTGCCTGTTCTGTTTGATGTTGGATAGAAATCTGATCCAGGCCGGGAGAAACCTAGCCAGGCCACTGAGGTGTCGTTCTGCTTGGCTGGTCTCATCGATCAATACTCAGTCCCTAGTGCTAGGGGATGGAGTCAGGGAAGGCCAGATTAAGGGGTACAGGGGGATTAAGGGAGAGGGGGAATTAGTGGCAAGTAGTGTGTGTTTTAGGGGGAGGGAGAGAAGGGGGATACTCCGAAGCATACCACAGAAGGGGAAAGTTGAAGGGGATTTAGAAACGGACAGAACAGAGAAGGATTGGGATGAGTAATAAAGGATCTTGGATGGGGACAATTTTTGTAAAGAGCAGTGTGAGAATTGATTCGCTTCCAAAATCCTAGCAGGTCTTGCAAGATCTGAGAGCTTGTTTGAAAGGGATATTATCATGTCTTGAATAATGTGTCTCAACGTGATGCCACAGATTTTTTTATCAGTAGATGCTGTATTGATTCAGGATCTTCAGATGATTTGTCGGGCTGTAAAGGGTTTTTTTCTGTCTCAGTTTTAAGTTTGAAGTCTTCAAGTACATGAGGTTAAAACAGTCGTGAGATGACTCTGGTGATGAAGGGAATTAGCTGGTATAAGGGTAGGGTGTCAGGGTGGGTAGGGTGTAGGTGGGTAGGGTGGATGGGGGCGATAAGTGTAAGGGTAGGTCGGAGACAGGGAAAAATAGAGGAGTGAATAAGGAAATTGATTTTAGGTGTCGGAGATACGTTTGATGGGACAAAAAAAATGTAGTGGAGAAAAAACGTTTTGTAGTAATGGGGCGTCAGATGACTTGTTGGTGTGGCTACTGGGTAGAGTAAGACAAATGCATTCAGTATGTGACTGAAGGTTTAATAAAAAAATTAGCACATGTTGACCACTAAACAAACTTTTAGGATACAATGTTGAAAGAATGTGCACAGAAATAGATTCCAACATGAATAGACAAATGTGACATGAGGTAGTGTATTATGTCCGAGGCGAGAAGTAATGTTTAAAAGGCGAATATGTTGGCTTAAGGGGCTTAAGTTTTTTAGTTTGTAAGGCTTATCATGTACGAGATGCAGAGTTGAGCGTGTACGTGGCTGGCTGTATAAGAACAGAGAGGTGTGTGCGGGAGGTGTGTTGTGAGTGAGTGACAGACGAGGGGAGATACCACACACAAGAGGCAAACAAGAAATCAGTGGTGAAAATATGGAGACCGAGATAAGACTGAGTGAGAAATAGTTTCATGTGGCTCCCATTTTAAAAAAATGGCGATCAGATGAATGACAAATAGTGGAAACCCATGGAAGAAAGCTGGTTATCTTCAGATTATTGTGTGACTTGCATTTGGAAGAGGGAATTAACTTCGTGTCAGAAATATCTATTGAATTAAAAAAAGAACTAATTTAATCAAAGTCATGCAATTTTTTCTAAACAAACTATCTAAACGCTTATCTTTGAATATAAAAAACAAGCTTTAACGAAAATGTCGAATATTGAAAAAAACATTGATTCAGGTATGTGAATGACAGCCAGTGGGATAAAAACATCCATCGATTGGAAATAGAACCGTTTTTTATGTATCTCAGATTGATAAAATAGAGTTTTTTTGGTCATGGATTGTCAAAGTTTGTTCAATTTCCTGGAAAGCGTGGTCCAAAATTGTTTCTCGTTAAAGCTTGTGGTTGCATTAGTGTTGTAACAATGGTGCTCGCACCCTGTCAGTAGTGCTGTAGTAGCAGGGCCTTCCAACATCATTAGGTCAATTCTCCTGTAATGGCTCCGTTTTGTGTCAGTTTGACGGACAAATTGACCCATTAATGGATTTTGTTACTGAGAGATAATTAGGCAATTATTTTCTGAACTTTTATGAACTGCGCATTGTCTTTTCCTTGTGTTGTGGGTGATTCACACCTTATAGTGTTGGTGGTAGTGTGTGCCATTTAATAGCTCTCTATTTGTTTGGCTACTAGTAAATGTTAAATCTCAATTTAATCAAGCTGTTATATACTTCAAAGGCAAAAGTACCACATAGGACACAAATAGTTGACTCAGTTGTCAAATAGGAACATTATATCCAAGATTAAGATTATTTTGTTCTCATACAACTTGCAACGTCTTCAATTAATTTGGCGAGGTAATGTAAGCTACAGTGTTGGTTAAAAGCTTTGCTTGAGTTTGACTCTCCACATGGGAACAATGTGTGAAGACCATTCATTGTGAGGAACCATCCTGACAATTAATTTTATGTCTTGATGCACCGGGACTCTGGCGCCTTGTACAGCGACATCCTTTGACCAGACAAACATCTCTCTGTTAGGATTCCTTGCACTGACACAATTGCCTCTTATAAAACCCCGAGAATCCGACGTTGCATATGGGTGACTGGACAAAACTAGCACAATGTGAAGTCTAGTGACCAAGACTAATTTGATAAATGTATTTAGAAGCCATTATGCTGGTCAGCCGAGGGGGGGCTCCCGTTATAGCTGAATGACACGGGGTGGCCTGGAGGCAAATAGCATTCCAGTGGGCTGTAGGAGGTAGGGAATGGGTTGAGAAATGCAAATCGGTGTGTTCCGATTGTGTGTCAGATGGGACAATGTGACAATCACGGAGGTATTAGTGAAGACGTTCACTGAACCGTAAGCTCCCTGTGCATATAAACCACTTCGTTTTATCTGGAATAAGCAATCGATGTTACAGGATTGAGCTGTGTATTCTTGTTAAAGGAATACTGGGTTGTTTTTTGACATTGTTTTTGAAATGATTATTGCCGTAGCTTTCTTCCCATACAATAATACTGTGTTTCGCCAAACATCTAAGGCCTATGTCACTTTCAGCTTTCCTCCAACATTAAACTAACTCGACTTGATGTAACTGAAATGCTATTTATAGCAGCATAAAACCAGATTCACTCACTTGCTCTTTCCCAATATTAAGACTCTTGGCAATTTGTGTCCGAAATTGGCAAATGTGTTGATTAAAGAACATGGTTCAAGTTGAAACTGATAAAACATGGTTTGAACAACTTTAATTTAATCATTCAAATTGTGTTTTCAAAATGCAACAAAAGGTTTCAAACAAATTAGTATTGAAACATGTCACAGTTTTCACACTTCAAATTTTACAACCAGTCTGGTTTTGACACAAAATTAATTATAGACCAGAGACGCCTTTTGATGTATACATCTGTTCACAGCTTGAACAATAAATGCAAAAATTAGATAATTGATTTTTGCAAGTTAGATAAATGAGAGGATAGCATGATGTCATATTTATTGTGGGGGTTATTGATTAACATGTGGTTATTAGAGTCATATAGCACACTCAAAGGTTTATAGGTATGGCTTGAAATAACACTTACTAGATACAGCTAAATCTTATTCACCAAAATCTGTCTTTCCAAGTTGTTGAACTGTTACATTGTTTTTTCAAAGGTGGCTGTATAGGGATTCCAGATTAGAATTGGTCCCCAGCAACTTATGTGAATTGTAACGGGTGACCAAATGGTCTGTGACTTGGATGATGGGATGTAATTAAACTGGACGATGTGGGTCGTTGTTCATAATATTGATCACTGGGTTGTCTGGTCCAGACTTGATTATTTACTGGCCGCCATTATATATTTCTGAATGCAGCGTTAAACAAACGAACAAACAAATACCCTGCAGTCCATATACAGTGGAACTCCATTAATCTGGTCGGTAGGATTCCTAGTGAAATTGTCCAGGTTGTCAAATTTCCGGATTACCTGTTTTATTAATTTCGGTATTGTGTACATATTATGTCCTTTGTATTCATGCAAGTTTTCCCAGTGGTAATCGTCCGAAGGGAGAGGTTCCAGATTAATCAGGTCAAGACTAAGAAGGGTTTACAGTTTTGTAAGTTTTGAAACTTATTAACTTTGATGAATATCTTCGAAATCATGCTGTCTAGACTGGAGTTTTACCTGACAATTAAACAGAATTGAAACAACATCAGTTGTAACTGTTGTTGACCGTTTATGACAATATTTGATGAGTAAGAATTTTTTTGAAAATTAGAAACAATATGAATTTGATTGATAAAGGGAGTAACCATCACCCATCACAACTTATTACATTTGTAATGATTATTCCCTTTGAAGTGCCACACCTCAAATTGAAGGCATCATTTTCCTGCAATTCTTTTGGCTACTTGAAATTGTATTGTTAATTTTCCTGTTTAGGCGGGGCCCCATCTAGCCTATTCAAACCTCAAGCCAGTAATGAATACGTCGATCTGAGGCTATATGATTTAATTATCTGAGAAATAATTGCCTAGCTAATGACACTCATATAAACATGTTGCCATTAATTCTGGTCCTAACTACCTAATATAAGTTGTTGGGGGTTCAAAAGAAATCACACATTTATGTTAATTGTCTGAGATAAAATAACTATTCTCTACCATTTACTTATATTCTGTGGCAGTTTGATATACGAGCCTGATTTAAGAATTGGTGATAAAACATGGGGTTAAGTAGTTAGCCACACAAGTGTTCGTCTCGAGTTCAAAGGGAAGGTTTGAGTTGGGGGGGAGGCTGGGTTTCACTAGTGAAAGAAGAGGACCCTTTCAACTTGTCCACACACACTAGGTGTGGAGTGCGGTTGGCTTGTCTGTGCAGAGTACAGAGTACTAAACATCTAGGTCAGCTGTTATGATAGGTTTTTGTTCTTAAAAGTATGTACCTAGAACTGTCATGTTCATATGTCTTGTATGTGACTCTTTTGTTAGGGTGGGTGTTTACTATTTATGCTACTTTCAGCAATGTATCAGCAATATTTCAGCAATCTTTTAGCACTATCTCAGCAATGTTTCAGCAATATTTCAACAATGTTTCAGCGATATATGTGCTGTGTTTTTAGTAATGTTTCAGCAATATATCAGCAGTGTTTCAGGAATATATCAGCAGTGTTTCAGCAATATTTTAGCAATATATCATCAATGTTTCAGCAAGATATATCAGCAGTGTTTCAGCAAGTTTTTAGCAATATTTCTGCAATATATCAGCAGTTTCAACAATTTTTTTAGCAATATTTCAGCAATATATCAGCAGTGTTTCAGTAATTTCTAAGCAATATTTCTGCAATAAATATGAGCAGCGTTTAAGCCATTTTATTTGCAATATTTCAGCAATTTATGAGCTATGTATCAGCAATGTATCAGAAATATTTCTGCAATGTTTCATGGAGCGGGATGCCAAGAATGGGCTTCACACATTGTATCCTTGTGGAGACTGGAACCCAGGCTTTTTGTGGTGGCAAGCTAAAGCTTTATCCACTAACCTACCCCTCTTTCCAATCTTTAACAGGAAAGACGCAGAACGAGGCTGTAGAACTTAAATATGAAAGCTACTATGAAACCACAGTCAAACCCTTTTTAGAAACATAGCGTGATACGAAGCAATGTCAAATCCAGCCCACTCACTCGTTTGTTAAAAAATGGAGTGAAATATTTGTCTTGGGAATAACTGCTCGAAGGCTTCACAGAAAGAACAACCCATGTCTCCGCTGGTGTTGTATCTTGGCTATGCTGTGCCCCACGTTGGCGTTACCTCACTATTCATAAACATGGTAAAAACCCACTCACTACCTCAACCATGGACATAAACCTAAAAATCAATTATCGGTCACTTTCACATTTTGTGGAATATTTGTTGCTTGACTCACACTGACTCACACTGACCGACTTCAGCTGACCAATATGTTTGACCACGTCTGAGTGTGTATTGACCAGCATGACCATCACATACGGTCAACATTAGGAACCACCGTCCCCAGCCCCTCCACCTGTTTGCAGACCTCGACATTGTACTGCCATTACGTATTATGACCACACAGACTGGTCCAAGGGACCTCGACATCATGCAGCCATTACGTATACCACACAGACTGATCGACGAGTACTGAGAGCTATTGTGACCATCTCATACTTTATCTAAGGATACTGAAGCTCTCTCAAGTAAACTCAACTATTGTCATAAGGCCAAACAAAAAAATACTGCTAACCAAATCTTAACCAAAATCGTGTAATATGGCTGGAATATTGCTAAAAGCATCATTTACTGTTTTCACTCACTCACTCACTCACTAATATCTTTTTGAGTGCTCGCATAACAAAGGCATGCTTCCTGTACGATGATTTTACTTTCAATGCTACATGAGGGAAAAGTGGTTGACTTTGACCATCCTCTTTTAGCAGGGAATATTTGATGTGGAGTTTTACAGTACTTTCCTTCATTTCCTGACCCAGCCCTTTCAAGGGTGGCGACACTTAACACATTGTAGGAAATAGGGTGTATTCCCACAGCTTCACATGCTTACACAATAGTAGGAATGTCAAGCCCTCTCTTCACAAGTTGGGCTGACCTCGAGGGGGACCTAATAATGAACGTTTAGTCAGACCTTTCTGGTTAGCAATGTACACGTTAAAAAGTCTTTCACAATAAAGTTTCCCGTTTTTCAAATACTAAGAGTCAATTATCTGTTTTTCACGCCGATCTTGTTATTGACATTTTCTCTATAACAAGATTGTCAGGATCGTATAAACTAGCGTGATGTTGGAATTAATGTGCCATTTCGGGTCTTAATGAACCCGATTGATTTTTGTCGTGTTCACTTCAGACGAAGAATGTTTTCTTGTGGGTGCAAACTTGTTATCATGTGGGCATCAGGTCCATGGTATTCCTGCTGCACAAGACCTGTCTTGCCCAAAGTCCCCATCTATTGGTTGGTCTTGTCAGCTTACTGTGGGTCGTAATTTTACATGTCAGTGAGTCAAATCTGTTCAAAATGGCCACGGTTTCATTCAAGCAACCTGAAACCTGTACTCGGTGAACTGTTGTGTTTTTATGACTTGCATTAATTAGAAGGTTATCTTTTGTTCTTAGACTGTCAGGAGAATTAATTATTTTATTTACATGGTTTTTCAAGATGAGGATGACTGAATAACTGTGGCACAACCAAACGACAAATAAATAAACTTTGAGATGTTGTAGTATCAGTGGGAACAGTTTGGACTGACTTCTGGACTTGAAAGAATAGGTTTTTGAGGAAGGAAACAGTGATTATGTATTCTCAAATTATTCATTAATAATGCTCAAAAGCGTTACATTACTATTAGACTCGTGAAGATCCAGGTTAGAATAGGTCTTCAGCTGCCCATGCTGGCTGTAAAAGGCGACTGTGCTTGTCTTCTGAGGCGACCAAAGGGGTGGATCAGGTGGTCAGGCTTGCTGACTTGGTTGATGCATGTTATCTTATACCAATCGATGCTCATGATATCCATCACTGGAATGTCTGGTCTAGACCTGATTATTTACAGACCGCCATCATGTAGCTGGAATATTGCTCAGCGCAGTTTAAACCACGAACATTATTTCCCCAGTCAATGGATCAGAGTGCTCTACATTTTCATTCTCAGCTCCCTGGGGAGTATACAACCCAAGACGCCTTTGAGGTACCCATTCACTGCTGGGTGAAAAGAGGCATGTTTCGAACAAAGTCACTTGCCTAAGGAGACACTATATGTAACAGTGCGGGGCAGGACAGAAGCTTGAGAAGCTCTAAGGGTAGAGTGAGTGAGTGAGTTGGGTTTAACGCCGCTTTTAACATTATTCCAGTTATATCGCGGCGTGTCAGCTTAATGTGGGAGGAAAGCCCGAAGTGATGCAGGTCTCAGACGTTTACCACTTCGGTGAAACCCACGAGCACGGGTATGGTGCTGACAAACCTAGAAACATAATCGGGGCGAACTGGGATTCGAACCCACAATCATTGGTTTCTGGCGTGCCCAAGGGACGCAACTCTGCACAGCGAATCGCGGCGCCTTAGACGACTGGGCCACCCGTGCCCCCTCTAAGGGTAGACCGTGGTAGACAGGGCAGATATTGCTGTGTGTCGATAGGGGTCATGTAGATATGCCCTCACCTATGTTCAGTTGTCTGTCAGATGGCATATTGCATGCCATTGACACTTGGGGATAATCCCACACATTGTGCAAAACTACTTTTTTATTGACACACATGTTCCTGGTAAGGGGCAGACTGTTTGATCATATTTTGAGGGGTGGGATATTTAAAAAAAAGAAAAGAAATCCAGAACAAAGAGCAAAATATACTAATAAAAAGAAGTTAGCACGGTTTGGACAATCTGATTAACAACGTAGTATGAAAGAATCGGTGGTCCTTATCTTCTTTTGAGTAGTATGGATTTTTGATAGGCTCCTCCTATCACAGACCATTCGTCTGGAGACTAAAAAAGTAGAATTTGTGTAAATGCGGAAAAGGAATGTTTTAGGCTTGTGGTTAGATAAGTGATGGATAAGAAACACAATAGTGGAAGATCTTTTGTAGTGGAGGTAAAAAGAGACGAGGTTGACTTAACAGCAATAATACATTTCTGAGCATGTAGCAATGCGTTCTATGTTATTGCCACTGCGCTTTGGTGTCCTTGCAGTGATGAACACAGCATAAAAACAGATCACGCACACAGGTAAAAAAGTGATTATTTGTGAATTGTGCGCTCGGAATCCAGGTTGTGGCCGCAGGAGCACGGATCAATTGTAGGAGTCAGAAGGCTGCCTTGCCCGGTGATTTCATTTGATTTGACTCACGATTGCAGAGCAGAAATGACGATATCGCTATTGCACAAAACACTGATCACATTGCCTGGTTGTGCAGGGACTAACAGCAAACATGGCAGCAGGACAAAATAAGACTTGTAATGATATCTGATACGTTTGAAGGTTGAGCTTCCTATTTAGCTTGGAATGATAGCACGGTATGGCTAGTTTAATGTTGTATTTAGAGTGCAATTTGTGTTAAAAGTTTGTCTACAGCATGAATTCAAAGCAAGGGGATTATGTAATTAGGAGTTCATTTATTCTGTTTCTCAATGGAACATTACTTGTGGACCGATTTCAAATTAACCCATCTTTTCATGTTTTAATTCCAAAACTGCCCAATAAATTGAACTCAAGTGCTTAAAGTATCCAGATAGTTTTTGATCAAGCTTATTTTCTTTTCATGTCTTTTATCCCTCCCTCTTTTGCATACTCCCCTAACCATGATAACCTTTCATAGTCTTGATTGTCAATCAGAATCGAATCCAAACTTGTGTCTTTAAGAAGTTAGTGTTTCAGATTTCTTTGAAATAATCCTTAATATTTGATAGCTTTTGCTATGATGGACTTTCTTTAAATATTTCCTTTGAAATATCAAATTAATACAAATACAAAGCAATTGTTTATTTTGTAATCTTTGTAAAATCAATTGGTTTTTGATACATTAGGTTTGTTCAATGAGAGTTTATCAAAAAGCAAATGATTATTTACTTTGTATTGTTCTTTGTTCCACTCGATCTGTCTTGTGATGGCTTTTTAATCATTGTGACGGCTTTCTTTAGAAAGATATTCCATAATTAGCTCAAGGATTAAACCTTTATGTTTCTTTGTGAGAAGAATCTAATATATGATATCGGTATACATCTTAGGCTTTCTTCCACAAGCTATCTGACTAAAATAAACAAAGAACTGGTAATAAATAAAATAGAAATAAAGACTTATACATGTTCCACCTACACGTTTTACTCAAATAATCCTATGACTCTATTCATGACTCATGTTCTTTTGCAACTTATAGGATAATATTAATGCATTTGACAACTCAGAAATGAAAATATTCCATAAAAGTGTGAAACTGATTTCTTCTTTTATTAATTTAACCGCAGACATTTGAAAAAATATAAATTACCCAAAGAATTATTGTTCCCAATCATTAGAATTCTGGGTAGGTATGTAGGTCCCCAGCAATGCATGCTTGTCGCAAGAGACGACTAAATGGATTGGGTGGTTAGATTTGGTGACTTGGTTGATTGCATGCAATCAAATCCTTGAGTTGATTGATGCCAAAGATGTTAATCACTGGATTGCCTGGTCCAGATTCAATTATTTACAGATATCGTCATTTGGTATGACTATTGCTGAGTGTGACGTTTAACAACAGACAACAATCCTACTAGGGTATGGGCAAGCTGCTCTGTGTTAAAGGATGTCTCAACATCACGAATACAGCATGTATCTCACCTTACAGTCTTGTTTAATATTGGTTGTGGAGTTTTCAAATTAAATTGAAAGATTAATATGTCGTTAATCATGTTAGATCTTTTAAATCTTTTCTTGTGAAGAACCCTAGTGAGAGACCTTGAAATAACTGCAAGAGTGCTTAGTCCCCTTTCTTTCAAACAAACTGATATTACGGGTTGTAGCAATTGTAGCGCTAAGATGATCGTAACTCCATACTTTAACATGGACTTACGACTGTCTTAGTGCTACAGTTGGTTTGTGGAAGGGGGCCCTCTATGGGTCAGTTCAGTGTTGTTGGTCAACCAAGCCAAGTGACAAAAAGTTGTTTGGACAGAAATGTGATAGATTGTTTGAACACTGTATGTATTTCATCGTTAGTCTAAGTGCTTTCTTTCCAATGGCATTGAAAACGGTGGGATGGGCTGGTGAGAGGATATGCCGGTTTGTATCATGCAACACATGTGATAGACTAAATGTGATGTACTCGTTTACACCATGCTTTCGAACTAAATGAAAGGAAAAGAATAATTCAAGTTTCAAATGCCTTTCCTTTCTTGAGAAGTTTGATTGTTACTTGAAAACTTGAAAACTTGAAAAAGAAATGTTCTTTTCTTTCAAAACGGAACTAATGACTTTTGCCAAACAGTCTATTTTCCAATTTGTAAAATTTAATTATCAGTAAAAGCCTGGAGCCTTCTGGTGATTGTTACAGGAATGTAATTAGTTACAACATTGTCAAGAAGGTTGAGGAAACATTTACAAACTTTCAGACAAGTAGAGATGATTTGTCATGGTTCCTGACAATCACTAAAGTTCCTGAAACTTGGAACAAATCAAATAATTTTTGTCTGATCGACCAGGGAGAAGAGACTTATGCAATTTGTGTTAGTAATCATTTCAGGATCAAAGAAACAATTCTTGTGTTTTATGTGGAAGTCCGCTGAGACCCTCGTCTCTGAGAAGAAGTCATGTAGTGTATGAAGTGCTGGGATAGGACAGTTGGGACGTTTTGTTCGAAACTCATCACGGTTCATACAATATTCATTCTTCATCACTAACGTTGTGTACAGCCCTTTATGTTATGATGACATGTTAAAACTGCCTAGGAATTTTACATCTTGCGGCACATCTTCCAATGAAATGTTCCTAACCCTACAAGCAATTTTTCATGAGTCTGATCAACTGTAGGATTAGAGGGGCACCTGTTGTAGTGTACTGTACAGGATTAGAGGGGCACCTGTTGTAGTGTACTGTACAGGATTAGAGGGGCACCTGTTGTAGTGTACTGTACAGGATTAGGTGTAGTAGTTGTAGTGTAGTGTTCTGTACAGGATTAGAGGGGCACCTGTTGTAGTGTACAGTACAGGATTAGGTGTAGTAGTTGTAGTGAAGTGTTCTGTACAGGATTAAAGGGGCACCTGTTGTGTACTGTACATGATTAGAGGGGCACCTGTTGTAGTGTACTGTACAGGATTAGAATGGTACTTGTAGTGTACTGTACAGGATTAGAGGGGCACCTGTTGTAGTGTACTGTACAGGATTAGAGGAGCACCTGTTGTAGTGTTATGTACAGGATTAGAATGGTACTTGTAGTGTTATGTACAGGATTAGAGGGGCACCTGTTGTAGTGTACTGTACAGGATTAGAGGGGCACCTGTTGTAGTGTTATGTACAGGATTAGAATGGTACTTGTAGTGTTATGTACAGGATTAGAATGGTACTTGTAGTGTTATGTACAGGATTAGAGGGGCACCTGTTGTAGTGTACTGTACAGGATTAGAGGGACACCTGTTGTAGTGTTATGTACAGGATTAGAATGGTACTTGAAGTGTACTGTACAGGATTCGAATGGTACTTGTAGTGTTATGTACTGGATTAGAATGGTACTTGAAGTGTACTGTACAGGATTCGAATGGTACTTGTAGTGTTAGGTACTGGATTCGAATTGTACTTGTAGTGTTATGTACAGGATTAGAATGGTACTTGTAGTGTTATGTACAGGATTAGAGGGGCACCTGTTGTAGTGTACTGTACAGGATTAGAATGGTACTTATAGTGTTATGTACAGGCTTAGAATGGTACTTATAGTGTTATGTACAGGCTTAGAATGGTACTTATAGTGTACTGTACAGGATTAGAGGGGCACCTGTTGTAGTGTACTGTACAGGATTAGAATGGTACTTATAGTGTTATGTACAGGATTAGAATGGTACTTGTAGTGTTATGTACAGGATTAGAATGCAGTGTTGGAAGGTCTAAAGGGGCACCTTCTGAGGTGTTCTGTACAGGGTACTAGAGGGGCAACCTACCACAGTGGTTTGTGGGATTAAAGTTCACCTGTTTAAGTTGTAATTGTCTAAACAGGGGTGTAAGGGCACCTGTTGCTCGCATTGCCTTATGTTGTAGAGGGTCAGCTAGATCTTGCAGTGCAGTACATATATATTACTGAACGTGTGGGGCTATAAGCTGCAAGGAGACATTGCTTTCAAAGAAGAAGATTTAATGGTTTCGGTGGAAGGCTGGGTATCGGGACGCACACCTCTGGTCTAAGCTTGGAGGTCTTGGTGTGATAGAAAATATACTGTTGTTTGCCACAGAGAGAAGCTGAGATGTGGGGTAGAGTTGCCGCAGTGATCACAGCCCTTTCATCATGAGGGTGTGTTACCTAGATAGGATCACCTTTCCCAGATTATCAGGTAGTTTGCATACCCCGGGTTATCACAGTAGGATAGGGTTACTCCAGTGAGGGATTAGTTGTTTGTAGCTGTTGTAATGTGTTACTGTGCATTCAGTGTTGGTGGATTTGGGGAACCCATTCATGCAGTGAAGTAGGGTAGTGTTTAACTAATACCCTTACAGATAATGGGTAGTGTTTAGTTCAGTGGTAGGGTAGTGTTAAACTAAGTCCTTTACAGATAATGGGTAGAGTTTAGTTCAGAGTGGTAGTGTTTACTTCAGAGTGGTAGTGTTTACTTCAGAGTAGTAGGGTAGTGTTTAGTTGTTCAGAGTGGTAGTGTTTACTTCAGAGTGGTAGTGTTTACTTCAGAGTAGTAGGGTAGTGTTTAGTAGTTCAGAGTGGTAGTGTTTACTTCAGAGTGGTAGTGTTTACTTCAGAGTGGTAGTGTTTACTTCAGAGTAGTAGGGTAGTGTTTAGTAGTTCAGAGTGGTAGTGTTTAGTTCAGTGGTAGGGTAGTGTTTAACTAATACCCTTACAGATAATGGGTAGTGTTTAGTTCAGAGTGGTAGTGTTTACTTCAGAATGGTAGTGTTTACTTCAGAGTAGTAGGGTAGTGTTTAGTAGTTCAGAGTGGTAGTGTTTAGTTCAGTGGTAGGGTAGTGTTTAACTAATACCTTTATAGATAATGGGTAGTGTTTAGTCCAGAATGGTAGTGTTTAGTTCAGAGTGGTAATGTTTAGTTCAGAGTGGTAGGGTAGTGTTTAACTAATACATTTACAGATAATGAGTAGTGTTTAGTTCAGAGTGGTAATGTTTAGTTCAGAGTGGTAATGTTTAGTTCAGTAGTAGGGTAGTGTTCAACTAATACCTTTTCAGATAATGGGTTGTGCTTCATTCAGTGTGGTAGTGTTTTGTTCAGTGGTAGGGTAGTGTTTAACTAATACCCTTACAGAAAATGGATAGTGTTTAGTGCGGAGTGGTAGTGTTTACTTCAGAGTAGAAGGGTAGTGTTTAACTAATACATTTACAGATAATGAGTAGTGTTTAGTTCAGAGTGGTTATGTTTAGTTCAGTGGTAGGGTAGTTTTTTACTAATATCCTTACAGATAATGGATAGTGTTTAGTTCGGAGTGGTAGTGTTTAGTTCGGAATGGTAGTGTTTAGTTCAGAGTGGTAGTGTTAAATTCAGATTTGTAGGGTAGTGTTAAACCAGTATTCAGAGAGGTAGGATAGTGTGTTTAATAGCTCATGATAGCCCAGGTAGTGTTTAAGTGGTTTATTCAAAGAGGTAGGGTAGTGTTAACTGTAGGACCAGTGTAGCATCAGTCCTTTCAGGGAAGACTAAGGTTTTAAATATTATTATCCATCCACTTAAAAATGGTACAACTGTATGACATGACTGTGTGATGATGTGTGTTCGATACAGACAAACTTGATTATTTCTGATCAACATGTTGTCATCTAGCAGCAAGAGAATAGTTGGCCCGTTGGGTTTTCTCACTGCATATTTTACCATAAAGCACTGTAATTGATGTGTTGAAATACCCGTTATATAATAGAATATTTTTTTCAGGTTTTGAGTTCCACATTAATCAAAAACCTTTCATCTAGCGTCAGTAGTTTAGCATTCAGAGTGTGGATAGAGACGTACTTGTGGTTTATACAAAATACTTAAGCCTTTGAAGTTTATCAGCGTTAAATCAACGTGTGAACTTGGTGCATTGAAGCTCTTGTTAAAAGAGGCAAGAAACCACATACAGACCTCAGCTTGCGGTAGTCTAAATGCCAAATTAATTACCTTAACACCTGTAATATTTCACCAATTTGAGAAACTCTATCCAAATTCGCCATGCTCGCGTAGCAAATAATTGTAATGAGACGACTTGAATGACATACTTTGGTAATATTATCTTTGTCTAATGGGTGATGGATTAGTGTAACACATGGCTGCATTACCTCCCCTTGTTTGTGCTGCTTTCTACATGACTGATTATAACACTGACTGAACACAAAGATAGCAGACTGAAGTGAAGGCGTATAGAGACCTGGGTGATTTATTGTCAGTCTTCAGGATAATATTACTTTATTTCAACACAATTGATTTTGCCCGGACAATGGAAGTTAACAAGGATGTATTTACAAAGCCGGTGGCTGGATAATCTTCGAAGGAAGTAATGTGATCAAACACTAAATCATCAGGTATTAGAACGCCCAATAAATACTTATGATGATTTTAGTTTTTCTATCAAAGTCAAGTCGGACCATTATTATTCTAAATATATATGGTGTGTACTTGCAGATAGGTTCAGTTTCGACATTTTGAGAGAAATGGGTATGGAAATGGACTGTATGAGAGAAATCGATATTACATGAACAAATGTTTTGTTGTTTAATGCTGCACTCAGCAATATTCCAGCTATATGGTGGCGGTCTGTAAATTATCGAGTCTGGACCAGACAATCCAGTGATTGATATCATGAGCATCGATCCACGCCATTGGGATACGATGACATCCATCAAGTCAGCGGGATCCCGTTAGTCACCTCTTACGACAAGAAAAGTCGCCTTTTACAGCAAACATGGGTTGCTGATGGCCTATTCTACCCCGGATTGATCATATGTGATGTTTGTTTCTAGCATTCAGGTTTCTGTGACTGCAAGAAGTAATACAATAATCATTTTGTAGTCTTGAAAACAAAATTTAATTTCAAATTAATGTTGCATTATCACCCCACTTAGACCCCCTCTGACCTTTTGTCACTATTTGATTAAAACTATAAAAAATCATTTATGACATAAACAATTCATATTTCATTAATCTCCAAGACAATAGGAGGATTCAGTACGTCAGCTATTGTAGGTTTATCATACAAGTCAATGTATTTACTGGTGATTGATATATACAGCTCAATGGATAATTTCTTTGTTTCTAAGAAAGTTCAACTTTGAAAAGTAACATACCCTCATCTAAACTGTCAAGCTTCTGCTAATAACTTTGCATATAGCTAGCTGTTCCCACAGCTTTAATATGGAATGAACATGGCCTATAGCTAATTTATCACTTGTCAACTGTTGTGGACGCATTGTTTGAAGTGTGAAATATTTCTCACTTTCTTTGCTGTACATGAGTGAGAACAACCCAATCCTTTGTTCCTAGCTGTTAATTGCTGATGAATAAGTAAGTACCCGGGTGCTAGTAGAGAACCAGTACGACATGTTTGCATGAGCCCTTCAGGGATTTCTGTAGACCTGCTCAGAGGCCAATATTCGGCCCCAACGTCCATAAAAAGTCTCGAAACTTGGAATTAAGATTTTCATGTTAATCACGTTAATTTAGCTTAGATAACAGACCAATAAAAGTGAAGGAGTGTTATTGCATTGGATGCAATTTTGTAATAATTATGAATTAATTAAACAAGGACTTTAAGAAATTCCGAAGTTTGTGCAAATTAATGATTTTTTCCCAATTTGCTGCCAAGGGCATTTAGTTTAGAATCCTAGATAAGTCCCTTCCCTGATACAAACGGGTTGACATTGGGAGTCATTTACAGAACAGATTGTGTCAAACAAGGGATTTCTGTATGGTAGAATGCCCGCAGTATATCCAGTCATAACATCCAATGAAGGGGTTACTGTGGTGTCGTACTGGCTGGGGTTACTCCGTCTACCCACGTTATTAAGAGAGCTTACTACACACTTCCCAGCTAGGCAGATTCATCATATATACTACCAACAATGTAGATATCATGAACAACTTTGACCTTTGAACCATTGTGAGAATAAATTTGAGAATTTGGAGATGTCACGTCAGAAGGTGGGTCAGATACATGCTATGAATACGGTCGACTTGTTTCACCATCACGATAAGAGGATTTCAATATGTCGTAAAAACAAGCCCCCTATCGATCCACATGTCCCAAACCTGGTCCTCAGCTTTGATGTATTTTATTGACCTGATATTAAAGTTGGCAGGTGACAAGTACCGTTATATGGGAGAGGGAGGTGGATCTGTGTCCGTATGCTCAGTGATCCCTGGATATTATTTACAGTAATTTGTAAAGATTTGTGTTAATTATTCTGTCAGTGACAAATGCAGGTGAAGCTTATGTTCTTCAGGTGTATGATTGATTGACCCCTCTGTCTGTCTGTGTGTGTGTTTGTTGTTTAACGCCACAGCAATATTCCAGCAGTATTCCGGCTTTGTTATGATATTTGAGTCTGGAACAGACAATCCAGTGATTGATATTGTGAGCAACATTCCATGATGTTGGAGTATGATGAGAGGCTGAGTTCACTGAGCCTGACCACCCAATCCCGATCCCCTTACAACCAGGGGGCACGGGTGGCCCAGTCGTCTAAGGCGCCGCTTTTCGCTGTGCAGAGTTGCGCTTCTTAGGCATGGCAGTGACATAACTTTGGGTTCGAATCCCGGTTTGCCATGATTATGTTTCTAGGTTTGTCAGCGCTCGTGGGTTTCACCACTGTGCTATAAGTCATCTAAGGCGCAGCGATTCGCTGTCCAAAGTTGCGTCCCTTGGGCACGCCAGAAACCTATGACTGTGGGTTCGAATCCCAATTCACCCTGATTATGTTTCTAGGTTTGTCAGCACCATACCCATGCTCGTGGGTTTCACCGAAGTGGTAAACGTCTGGGACCTGCATCACCTCGTTCTTTCCTCCCACATTAAG
Organism: Haliotis cracherodii; assembly: GCF_022045235.1. Lineage (NCBI taxonomy): Eukaryota > Metazoa > Mollusca > Gastropoda > Lepetellida > Haliotidae > Haliotis > Haliotis cracherodii. Next base: position 38,225,573 of record NW_027266265.1, read on the forward strand.
CTGACAGGCCGTGATATAATTTGAATATTGTTAAAAGCAGCGTTAAACCCAACTCACTCACTCACCTTACGACCAGCATAGTTTGGTGGGGACCTATTCTAACCCAGAATCCCCACGGGGAGACCAGCTTAGGCTGCTTGGGACCTTTTCTACTTCAGAATCACCATGGGATTCTTGTCTTCTGACTACATCAGTGTGGAATAAGATCGTCCACCTGTTGAATACCGAGTGGTATCTCAGAATACAAGACATATATATAAGGTCGTTATCTATGGTGTAGGATACAGTGGTGCACTCAGGTGCTATCTGGGAGGATGAATGGTACTGGATGCACCTGTATTAAATAAATATTGATGGAATGAAAGATTGAGGTTCAAGTTAAATTTGTGTTCTGTAGAAATTTCAAAATGATTTCAAAACAAGATCAAGTGATAGGTTATATTTCCATGAGCATTTAAAAATATTAAATATTTAATGTTAAATTTATTTAATTGTAAAGTTCATTATCAAATTAGTCTAGTTCAGTAAGTTTCAGAAATGGTTTTGTTATTGTTTTCTATACATGAATAAGACATACAAGGCCCCAAAATCATTAATATGTAAGCTGGTTTGCAAATGTTTCTGTTTGCTTGAAGGCAAACAGGTTCCTAGCAATCTCTTCCTGCTCGGCCAGATTCCCATGCTGCTAACATTAATGTCTCGTGTGTTTGGTGCTAGCTGGGACTCTATCTGTCCATTGGAGACTGTGGATGGCTAGACAGGTGGTGCCCATCTGCACGATGAGCGGAGCTACCGGGGCTCTCCCTACCACAGCGACTGCAAAGAGGTGGCCACAACAATACCGCGCCACTTTGGTGGAAACGGTTTCAGTGTGGGGCTAATAGCCTTCAGACATCTTGCTTTGTTTCAAAGCATTGTGAGGAATCGTACGTGATTTTAACCATATACAGTAAACACTGAGATGTTCGAGGATTCAAGGGAGATAACTAGAAGCAGGGTATCATGGTTGGGAAAGACATTTGGCATATGTGTTGCATTATGGGGGATTATTTTTCATATAGGCATCAGCACATATCTTGGACTACAATTCATTGAGTACAGGTCAGTTTTTCCACTCACTCGAATAACAGCCGTGGTTTTCTTATAAAGTGATCACAGAATTGTCATCCCATTTTAAATGTGGCAGCCATATTGAAATTGTCATTTTTCCCAATTACTCAGCCATTTGTGTTAGGTTTAAAGTCAGATGTTTGCAGTAGAGAAAAAACTGGCTTACAATGTCTTTGACAGTATTCAAGGGTTATTTAATAATAACTATTTCCTCTTAAAACTTCAGGAAATCTTTACTTATGTATATCCTGGTCAGTATACACAATACCTGTATTGTCTAGTGGGTGATACAAATATGTATAACCTAGCACCCTATACTAGGCAATTGAGGGTGCCTTTGTAGAAATGTCTTGTCTCACTGTGGGTGGAAAGCAGGTACAATGTCTAACCTTTACGGGCTAACATTTAGTGAGGTCGGAGGTCGGGTCGGAGGTTATCCTCCCCCATGGTTGCTCTTCTTTTGGACCCCATGCATATATAGTAAATTACCTCTGAGATGTTCCATTCATTGATAACAGGGGCACGGGGAAAATAGCAATGAACTCGTATCAGTTTTCAGTTGGGTGGGTTCACTCCGATGTCACCCAGTAGGGGTTGTTGGCTGGCTTCTCTGTGACTGCTGGAGGGCACTGAAACAGGCTTGAAGGGCTGGAACAGGGATGATACTGAATTCATTCTGCTCTAGAACTCATCTTCATAAAGGTTCAATAGCTGAAAAAATAACCTTCATCAATATTTTTCGTTAAAGTCTTCAGGGGAGGTCAGGGATTTTTGTTTTACCAAAAATAACCTGTTCCCAAAAGTACTGGAAATAAGTGTCCTCGAGTTTTTATAATGATATTTCATTGCTGGATGTTCATAAAAATTGTGTTTTTTTATTCAAACCTCCTTTCAGAAAAAAACAATTTAGGTCTTGACTGAAAAAATATTCTGTCTCTAACAAATGTAACCCCCCCCCCCCCCCCCCCCCCACACACACACACACACACACAAGAACACAGAACATATTACATGGTTAAAACCTTATAATTTCATACTTTAAAGTTTACACTGTTTCTTTCATGTTGATTGACTGAATGGGTAGTCACGTGATCTGATATTGGAGTTCACGCACCTGTGAACGGACAGAAAAGTTTACACGATGTGAACAGTTTTTTGTGAAATTGATTGTGTGAACTTTTGCCGGAACTACTTTCCTGGATGTCCCTGAATTCTCCATGGGTGTTTACGATCAACTGAATTAGAAACATTAAAAGTGTACATTTTATATGTAAGCATTTCCTTTTTGTATGAAGCATCACAATTATAAAACAGATGCGTGATTAAGGACCTGACCTTTTTTCAAAGTAAATCACGATGTAGAAATTTGTCAAAGATATTGTAACTGATCTGGGAGGCTTTTGGATATATCTGCCGAGTGTGGCTCCGATCTGCTCCCTCGGGCTCCATCGCACTGCTTGGTTTGGTCTGATTATGAGTTCGGTGAGAGTATTTGGTTAGAGAATTACCAGGTAGTCAGGAACCGCCATGAAACCAGACCCATAATTCCTCTGTGAGTCTCTCACTAACGTTCCATTGTGTACAGGAAGATAAACTTTACCCCATGCTTGAACCAGACAGAGCCTAGGAGGTTTAGACAAGCAAATACGAACTGAACTGGGCAAGGTCGACATGGAGAAATGACTAAAACAGCAGAGGATGCTTCGAAGCGAGGTTCACAGTAGGATTGTTGCGTCTTTCAACAGATTTCTGTTTAAGACGGAACAATTGACAGAGATACCTGAAGAAATTAGAGCTTGTTTAATTGGATGGATTACGATCTACCTGCTTTTCTTACACCTGTTCTGCTGTGACACGAGCTTATCGAGCACTTCTCTTCCTTCGCGTCTGAATAGCATGGATTATGCTCTCTTCAAATGATCATGCGTGATTCTGTGTTTGATGTCTGTTTCAAAGGGAATGGTCGACCAAATATACCTGTTGGAGATAGAGAGAATATTCTTGGCAGCAGTGTTGCTAGCTGCATGATAAGAACTGAACTTCAATGTCAACAGCTAAATCTAATTTCATTTGGATTAGTGTCTTGTAATTTACCGCCATCCAATAATGTATTTAACACATTCATGTGTTGCCAAGATACATTGCCAATGAGCTTGTACTTACACTGGACAGTTAAAGGAGTGCTAGACTGTGTGCAATTGGTTAATTCGAGCATTTCAAACCCAGTATGTTTGTCTGCTCTTGTCAAATTATCTATCAAATTATACATCAAATTGAATATCAAATTAGCAGGCAATAAATAACCTCCCTACACAGAGACAATGTCGCAGTTTCGACACAAGGCGCTAATTACAATATCTAGTCCAAGACTGCAAATATTAGGCACTGCAATACTTAAAGGGACAGTGCTTGCTATATTTGTGTGTTGTTAATGCTGCACTCTGCAATATCCCACCTATATGATGGTGGTCTGTAAAAAATCGAGTCAGGACCAGACAATCCAGTGATTGACATCATGAGCATCGATCCATGCAATTGGGATACAATGACGTGCATCAACCAAGTCAGCAAGCCTGACCACACGATCCCGTTAGTTGCCTCTTACGACAAGCCTAGTAGCTTTTAACGGCAAGCATAGGTTGTAAGACCTATTTTACCCCCCCCCCCCCCACCGATCTTTATGCGTCAACACTGCTTACATTGAGCAAGGTCATTGTAGAATATTATTTCAAAAGTCAGCTTGATCTTTAGAGCAAACAAAAAGTATTTTCCTCATTGTCATATGACTGATGCAAATGTACTTCCCCTGTTCCCATGCTTTTGACACTTTCTTTTTGTCAACAACTGTCCATCATGGTATATCTGAACTTGACAAATTTGAGGCAGATATTTCCATAAGCGTCTCTTAAAACCATTCCATTGTATGTCTGTTGTCTAAATATCCAATGCATGAAAGAATGTTTTGATACTGTGATGAAATTGAGATAACAGCCCCCTTAACAAGTCAGGAGCATTCTAGTGTGAAATTTTATGACCAAGTTGTGCGGTCAGGCTTGGGTGACTACAAGCTATCAAAGACAGGTCTGGGATGGCTCCGCTGAGGTGTTCGTCACCGTGTCAAGAGGGTGAGACTAGCCCCAGCTCCGAAGCATCCATTTCCCGGCTTCCACAGGTTCCGAGTGTAGCTATGTCTGAATTGCTGTGGGCGAATAACAAATCATTTTACTGTCGGCCGCATACCCTAACCGTGTCCCCTGACCTCACGGACAGGTAAAACTCTTTGATCTTTCGTAGGTGAGACAACGAGTCCCAGGTGAAACTGGACCTTGAAACATGAGACAGCTACCAGCACTAAAATATTACCTCTTTATAACAACAACACTTGCAAACATCAAAGGAAGCTCCTTAATAAGGCCAGTTTTGTAAATTTCAGAAATGTGATAAGTATGTACAGTGTTTTAAACACAATTTATCACACCATTTGGAAACTGTTGCTCAATAATGAAGTGCTGAAACATTGTTTCCTTGCCATGTGGTGTTGACCCTTATCATGACTTTGAATGAGTTGTTTAATTTTATGCCAAATATACTACTCAAAAAAAGTTAAGGACCACCTGATTCTTTCATAGTGCATAAGTTAATCTGTCATGGCATGAAAGAATCGGGTGGTCCTGTAATATTAACCAGGGTTTTAAGCGATGCACAAATTTGTGTCCAGACTGCACAGATGTAGAGAATGGTCGCAGAAGAAGAATATGCTGAGTTCCTAAGGGCACACAACAATATTCAAGGTACCTACAGCGCAGTTATCAGGAGCAGTTATGGGTGTCTGTTATTTCAGCCATCAATCATGACCATTGTCCACTTGATCATTGATTCATTACAGGCTTCAAAGTACTTATCAAAACCATGGCTGTAGTTAACTTTTTTTGACAGGGGGGTGCAAATATTTGTACAAGTATCACTTGTCCCCAACTTGATTCAAATAAAACTGTTTTCTATAAAAAATTCCAGGGGTGGCCCTTCAAATTAAATATTGTGGGTCCACTGTAACCCCACATTTGTAAGTCAAGGACAATCCAGATTAACTATAGTAATATGAAAGAATGGGTGTTCCTTAACTTCTTTTGCGTAGTATATTATCCCTTTATCATGTCCAGAGTAGTTACCCATCTGACAGTCACAGCGGAAGATTTCTCTGCGGTCCGAGGTCCTAAGCTAGTTATTTTGGTCTAGTTACACTTGACTTCCTTTGCTTTTTCATCATTATTTGATAAAATATGCTTGATAACAGAATCCTTTTGATCATTGCCTCTTGGATATCATGAAACCAAATTTGTTAATAACACAGCCCCCTTATGACAAATACTGTATCTTCTTTTAAAGATATTCTGCTCGTGTGTTTATTCTAATATTTCTTAAAGATTCAAATGAGCAAAGTGTGTAAGTTTAGTCAAAAGGGTAGAGGTAGCACCAGGGGTTGTGTGTTTGCTTACTACATACAGGGTTTGGGTCTACATGAGTTTAGGCCGCCTCCGTGGTCTAGTGGTAGAGCGTCCGCCCGGAGAGCGGAAGGTCCGGGGTTCGATCCCCGGCCTCGTCATACCAAAAGACGTTAAAAGATGGTACTTGTTGTTACCCTGTCTGGCGCTCGGCATTAAGGGGCTAAAACAAGGACTGGTCAGCTCGGAGTCAGTATACTGTGTCTGAGTGGGGTATTCATCTTAAACTGAGGCATGGTATCTCAGTGTGCTAGCACTATATATCGACATCAGTCCGGACTAGTACAAGCAGCCACACACACACACACACATGCATGCACGTCACTATATAAGTGCAATAATATTGGACGCGACGCTAAACCCCATTTCACCTCACCTCAACTACATGAGTTTATGCAAGATTCAGTGTTATTACCCAAACATGTGGCAGCAAGACGTCCAGACATTTCTTACTGACTCTGTGAGAGCAGTTACCCCTAGTCACATAGTTATGAGTTATTGTTTAGACTTATAGTGACCAAAACAAATATTCATTTTTCATCAGTAGGCTACCAATGCCAACAACCACCTGGCTTTCACTTCTGGTGTGTGTGTGTGATCAGAGTTGTGTCCCTTAGGTGCCAGGATCTGCTGATTTAACCTGATTATTAACCATGTTTGTAAGCTCCTTACCAATGGGCCTTCGCCAGTGTTAATGCCAACATCCACCTGGCTTTCACTTCACAGGTGTAATCAGAGTTGTGTCCCTTAGATGCCAGGATCTGCTGATTCACCCTGATTATGATTCCCATGTGTTAATACCTACAACCTGCATCACTCCAGGCTTTCATCAAGCAGTAAGCTGACATTCTGTGATTCAACAGAATAGTGTTCAAAGCATTAATAACCCCAAATTCACTCACTCACTCCTGGAGTGGAAGGCATGAAACTTATCAGTTGTATGTAACATGCTGGGGATTACAAGGCACTTGAGGTGGTTCTACTAAGCCTGTATAGCCACACGGCTACTACAGACAATCCCTAACTGTTTCGCCAGTGTCTATAACCTGCACACAAGCCACTCCGGTCTGCGCTTGCTTTGTAGGATAGCTTCAAAGGCTATCATGTGTTATGTTGATGAGGTGTTATGTTAATCAGAAAATGATCACCTGTCTCAACTTTGTCAGGTAAAAATTATTCACTCCGAACTACATTAACCCTTGCAAATGCATTGAAGGCGATTTGGGCTTGTTCATGTGTAGCATATAGAATTAGACACATTTTTGTTGAGGGATTATCTAGATTCATATATTAGTAGTACCCATATCCAAAACATTACAAAAAATGTATCATTTTTTAGAAGCAATTTTGGGTAATATTTCTAGATACAGTATTTTAAAAAAAAATATTGTCATACTGTTATCATATAAGGTGTTAATATATAGGTCATACTATGAGGGAATTTAATATTCAAAATTCAAATTTCATTCGGTATTAGAGGACCGACCACCCAGAAGTTTGAAATCTGCAATTTTGTACCATGATACTTGACAGCAAGCAATAAATGCTATTCCTTGGCAATTTAATCAATCTTATAGAGTAAGAAGTCGAACAGAAACTACATTGGAAAGGATGATTATTTCATGATGATTGCCTCGTGGGTGTCATGAAACCCCCTGTATAACAAATACTGTATCTTCTTTAAAGGATATGCTGCTCATGTTTTTGTCCTAATATTTCTAAAAGATTCAAATTAACAAAGTGTGTAGGTTCAGTCACAAGGGTATAGTTAACTTAAGTTTTATGAAAGAAACAATGGCATGAGTGACCGGTCGTTTGACGTTCATTGGATGTAGTGATCAAGTGGACTTAATTTGATGAAAGATCAAAGCCTGGTCGATCCTCCAGGGCATCAGGCTACCTTTGGTTGACATCAAAAGTTGGAAGAGAAAACCTGCGGACAGGGAACAAAACAATCAATTCTGTTGGCATGTTCCGTTTCCCTGTGCCTGGCTATACAAGGATGCTCTGGTGGGTCAGCAGGAAAATGGACACCGATTTGAGGGGAATATTTGATCTTTACCAAGCAGATGGAGAGACAATCGTTTTGATGACCTTGCAATTGCTTTGAAACCCTATCGGGCATGTGATCAGAGAAGAAGTTGACGGACGGCCTCCAGGGACGACACTATCAGGGGACAATTAACTCCCTTTTGTGAGAAACTCTTTTGTAAAGGAAATCCATTTGCATATTTGGAAGTTGTTTTTTTGTTGGCCTTGATTTCTTCTTTACTGTGGATTAATTATGACTTCCTGTTCGACAAGCTATCTCAGACAGGGCTGTTTTTAATGTCACCCCCAAATGAGCTCAGTTGATTAACAGAAATAATTTTCTTTTGACAAAAAATCACACATGCAAATGGACATATTGTTGTGAATTTGAAATAATTATTTTCTGAACCTCTCTGCAATTTAAATATTTAACTGAGAATTCTATTAAGATATTGCCTTTCAGCAATTAACCAATAAAAGAAACAAGAATGTCAGATCCCTAATCAGTAGGATCAGTGTTATGAAGTTGCATTTGATGGGGTGGGGGGGAAAAAGATATGAAAACGGGGAGTATATTGGAAGGGGGAAGGGGGTGAAAGAAGGGACTGGGGGGTACTTAGGAAGGGGGATAAAGTAGACAAACCCCTCAGGGGTTCATGTTAGTTCTGCTTAACTGTTTGAAGCTGAAAGTTGGCTTGGAGACAAATCTTAATCACTCTTTGGCTAATGAATACCAAGCAACGTCCCATATATCAGAGATCAGCTTGAAATTTCAAAAGTCACAGAAATACCTCAAAGTAGGATTGACTTTTGATGTGCAGCTGATGGATTTGATGAATGTTTTGTTGTAGTCGCGAGTCTAGTTATTACAATCCTCATCTTTGAAGCTTCAGGTCGTGTGCATCACAATAGTCAAGTGGAATCAAGCCCTTTTGGCGGAACTAGGAATGTTACGAAACAACTTTTCGTTTCAAAAATAAAAAGTTTTGTTCGGCTTATTTTTCTTATGTCACTGCATCTCATTTTGTACTTGTTGTTATTAAAGTGTGGAAAGAAAAGCGGTCTTATTTGAGCCCTCTACCCAACCTTGTGTGAAAGAAACTTTATCTATTATGAGCAGGTTGGCAGCTTTGAAACAGTTTTTAAGAGCTTTATTCTGCATTTTTAAGAGGTGATAAAAGTCTTTTGAAAATCCATCGTCTTTATATCTGAAGAGTAAAAAGCTGGATGTCAAACGGGTTGACAATAAACTGTTTGAAATTAAGAACAGACTATGATGCAAAAAGTACAAATGCTGGCAGTGATCCGATGCCCTGTACAAGTACTTGCTTTGAAATTGCAAGCTCTACAATTACTCTCCGTAGATTCTGTTCAAGGAGAACCTCTATTGAATTTCCTTTAATCTTTTTTTGCACGAGTGCTTTGACATAGACAGAATTAGCTAAACTTTGACTTTTTCTGGGTTTTTGGGGTTTAAGTTGAAATAATGTCCAGTGATTTGTGAATTATCAATACTAGACTTCTAAGCATTACAGCAGTTTGGTTTTAAAGAATTAATTATTTTTTTCAAATTCCTTGTATATGTGAAAAAATAGCTCATAAAACACTGCTTGTTACAAAGGTTGTGTATGAGCTTGGTGCTTCTCTGATGCTTGATGTAAGATGCGGCAGAACAGAGTGAATCTGTGTGGCTCCCTCTCCCGAGCATTACCCCTCACTGATACCCCTTCAAAGGACATCCCTGGCTTTTGATATCTGTCTTCACTGAGCTAATGGTTATCTTCAGTCTCAGGAAAATAGTATCTTCAGACAATCCCTGAGTTCAACGTTGGCAGACGCGACCTGCCAAAAAGACAGTCTGCTCCTGGCAATGGCTTTGTGACTTCTTTGAGAAGAGTTCTCAAAGATTTTGTATCATTTTGTGGCGTCAAAAATTTAAGACTGGAAATAATTTTATTTTCTTGATAACCCCAGATCTTAGGAATGCTATTATGGAGTACCTTCTTGGATTAAGCTAAATGGGCACAAGATGGGCTGAGATGTGATAATTACTTTGATCAACGATCAGAAGCATCCAATGGGTAGCCCTAACAAATTGATCACTTGAAAGCTAATAAAAAGAAATCATTTTTTTGCCCACAATCAATTCCTTTATAGTCAGCTGGCGATTTTTTCTGATGATGAACACAGCTATTCATGTCATGTCCGTGTTGAGCAAGAATAAGCGAAGACCCTCACAGACTTAACTGAACACTTTGGTGTTTGTAATCTTTAAGAAGTGCTCAAAGCTTCCTACAGTATTGAAAGACTCTGTTAGTGTTCCTTATTAGATGAAAAGCAGTTGTCGGGTAACAGTCTCGGAACATGCGTTTGACATCCTTTTAGACAAAATCTTCCTATTGATGATTTGATTATCCCAAAAGGAAGAGTAGTTGTTAGGTGAATATTTTCTTTCATTTCCAAAGTCTTGGACCAGTATGACTAGATTAGCCTATAATTAGACCGGCTAGTGTATTTACTCCATAGCGAGGTTGTAATAAGAAGCCTTTGATGATTAAAAGGACAGTCCAACTTCAAAAGATAGAGATACTCCTGTATGGTAGATGTGATCTTGTTTGTTTAACGATCAGTTCAATTAAAGTAAAACATTGGACAGACGATCCTATATATTCTTGATAAGTCATCTCCATGAAACTGCTCTCCTTTGATGAGAATACAGATAAATAAATTCAATATATTTTTTTCTTGTTTTCCACTGAGTCAGTTTTAAACATTTGATAAGATCTATATGGGGTTCTGTTTGATCTGCTTGAAGGTTTATAACACAAAGGTAAGTGATGACTTTAAAACAAATAATAGATCAGGGAGTTTGATATTTATTTTGCAGTGTTTATCTCTGCGATCTAAGGTCGTATGTTGCTTGTCAATACAGAGATTCTACCTGGTTTGCAGTCCATGGCTTACGTCCGTTGTCCATATACATCCATCAGTACATGTCAATAACAGGCAGACTAGACATTTATTGATGTGCCGTCAAAACGGGGTTAAACTTTGACCTTGTGATTGTCATCAAACAGAGGGTCCGTACTTTCTGATAATGTGTTGTAAACAAATATTAGTTTAACCTTAGAGGATATACGTGTTTGATTTTTGAAGTCTTTACAGCTATTTTCTATGCTTTGATCATAAATTAAAAAATCTTTTTATAGATGAAAGCTCAATTAACATATTGATTGATTTTTTTGGGTTATGTTTATTTATGATTTGTTTTCATACCGCTATTTTTCCATTGATTTCTTTTTAGGATTAACATTAAATTGGAGTGATATTGTATTTAACGAGCTTGTTCCATGAAGTATTTATTTTATTCAGATCTATAAAGTAAGAATATTCAGCAGTTAACCAGAATGGGCTGATTGACACATGATCAAAGACAAACTAAACATTATGTCCAGTTGTGAAATAGTTTTACAAGACATAATAATCGTGACCTTTGGGAAAGGATGGAATTCTATGTCATAAAATCTGTCAAAACTTCATTTTTGAAATAGATGTTTGAATTATTCATCAAGAGGAAAAATCGTTATGCTTAAAGCACCCGGGCAGATAACTTTCGTGTCATGTCTTGCAGGGGAGATAACTGTATCAAGTCTCCTTCTCCTGCATAAGTGAATGTGGAGATAAGAGCCATGGTGAGAGATTACCCATGATCCTCAGCATTTCAAATTAGCAGGATTTTCCTTCTTGAAGGCAGACAATTAGCTCGACTTCTTGCCTAAGGGATCTTTTACAAGGAGTTGTCGATACACAGAGGGAAGTTTAGGTACAAATTAGCAGAAACATGAACCTTGAAGTACAAGCTGGTGGTACCGAGGTGCATGGTCTTCATTACTGCCTTGTATCTGGGTGTATTACATCTTCAGGATAAGATCATAATTTATGAAGAATGTGGCAGATTTTCAAACAAGAATTGTTTTGACATTACATGATTGGAATATTTGACAGTTTGATGTGTCAGTTTAAGGGATTTGGGTTGAAGAGAGTTTGTTGGAGATTGTACTTGTTTTGTTGCCTAGAACTGTTTGACATTCATTGCTGATAATAATAATAAGTATAGTGTGCACTTTGTGATACAGGGGTCTATCTAGGATTCCAAACCATAAGTGTCCTTAGCAGACAAATTTGAAAAAAACCCAAACTCCTTAATTTCTTAAATTGAGGGGTATTTTAATATTTCTTTCAGACGCAAAATTGTAAAAACTTATCGGTTGTTATCAGTGAACTGAAAGTCACCTCTGCAATCAATAGTATTAGATATTACTATAATAACAAGAATTGTTTTATTGACATATGCTTCAGACTCAGGGCTGAATATCGACCTCTGAGAAGGTTTAGATGAATCCTAGACTAACATTAACAAGTCTCAAGTCTCTGAAATGAACATATTTTACAGTTGTTATAGTTATGAAGTATAATAAAAAGGAGCCCAGAGACTCTCTTCATTTTCAGATACTGCAGTAATCTAGACTTGCCAAATATTATAGACTTGCATGGGCTGTATTGGATATATTTGTTTCAGAATCTGTATAACAGATTAGATGAATCCCAGTGATATCAGAGAGTGAGTGAGTTAAAATTTAAAGTCACATTGGCAGTATATCAGCCATATCGTGGCGATAAACATTGTCTATATAAACATCATTGTCTGTATGTACATGATATATCTGAAGTGGGTGTGTGCTGGACAGGGTTGGAGAATGAATGAATGAGTAGTGGTTTATGTCACTTGTAGCAATACCCCAGCCTTATTTCACCAGGCAACACCAGAAATAGGTTCACACATTTGTACCCATATTCAGAGTCAAGCTCAGACTTAGCATTACAGGCAGCTTCAACCATTAGGCTACCCGAGTGAGTAAGTGAGTGTGCAAGTGAGGATTGGTGGGTTTGTGGGTGTTTGGAGGATTGAGTGATGAAGTGAGTGAGTGAGTGAGGATTGGTGGGTTTGTGGGTGTTTGGAGGATTGAGTGAAGAAGTGAGTGAGTGAGTGAGGATTGGTGGGTTTGTGGGTGTTTGGAGGATAGAGTGATGAAGTGAGTGAGTGAGTGAGGATTGGTGGGTTTGTGGGTGTTTGGAGGATTGAGTGAAGAAGTGAGTGAGTGAGTGAGGATTGGTGGGTTTGTGGGTGTTTGGAGGATTGAGTGATGAAGTGAGTGAGTGAGTGAGGATTGGTGGGTTTGTGGGTGTTTGGAGGATTGAGTGAAGAAGTGAGTGAGTGAGTGAGGATTGGTGGGTTTGTGGGTGTTTGGAGGATTGAGTGATGAAGTGAGTGAGTGAGTGAGGATTGGTGGGTTTGTGGGTGTTTGGAGGATTGAGTGAAGAAGTGAGTGAGTGAGTGAGGATTGGTGGGTTTGTGGGTGTTTGGAGGATTGAGTGATGAAGTGAGTGAGTGAGTGAGGATTGGTGGGTTTGTGGGTGTTTGGAGGATTGAGTGATGAAGTGAGTGAGTGAGTGAGGATTGGTGGGTTTGTGGGTGTTTGGAGGATTGAGTGAGTGAGTGAGTGAGGATTGGTGGGTTTGTGGGTGTTTGGAGGATTGAGTGATGAAGTGAGTGAGGATTGATGGGTTTGTGGGTGTTTCGAGGATTGAGTGATGAAGTGAGTGAGTGAGGATTGATGGGTTTGTGTGTGTTTGGAGGATTGAGTGATGAAGTGAGTGAGTGAGTGAGGATTGGTGGGTTTGTGGGTGTTTGGAGGATTGAGTGATGAAGTGAGTGAGTGAGTGAGGATTGGTGGGTTTGTGGGTTTGTGGGTGTTTGGAGGATTGAGTGATGAAGTGAGTGAGTGAGTGAGGATTGGTGGGTTTGTGGGTGTTTGGAGGATTGAGTGATGAAGTGAGTGAGTGAGTGAGGATTGATGGGTTTGTGTGTGTTTGGAGGATTGAGTGATGAAGTGAGTGAGTGAGTGAGGATTGGTGGGTTTGTGGGTGTTTGGAGGATTGAGTGATGAAGTGAGTGAGTGAGTGAGGATTGGTGGGTTTGTGGGTGTTTGGAGGATTGAGTGATGAAGTGAGTGAGTGAGTGAGGATTGATGGGTTTGTGGGTGTTTGGAGGATTGAGTGATGAAGAGATGAAGTGAATGATGAAGTCATCAGACAAAAAAAATGTGATTCAAATGAAATCCAGCGTGTGATGGTATCATCTTGATTTGTTGAACCCACACCGGGTGGCATGTGGATTTATTATCCCCGATAACCATAATCAGTATTGAATCTTAATGAAACATACAAGAATGTGGTTTCTGTCAAATATCAGGACCTGAAATATGTGGGCAATCCTGTCCTGGGGCTAATATTAGATTGTCTGTGCTCTATCTGCCAATCTTGTAGGAATTGAAGACAGTATCAGTCCCCTGGCTAAACAGATACTGCTGACACTATTTTCCTATGAACTAGTTAATTGGATTAAAGCAGCTGATGTAAGCTTGATTCGGTAATTGTCTCAAGTGCCATATTGATGTTTATTACTACATCACATGAGTTAGGAATATAGCATTTCTGACATGTGGTTCGTGTACATGTAATAATGCATAATATTTTTAGATGTTGAGTTCCTCTTTTTCTGATTATATGCAACAGTTCGTGCTGTTGCTTTCTCTCTTTGTAACCTGTTTTCATAATTTTACAGTCTATAATTCTGATAATCAGATGAGACAATGACACATGATTTACTCCTGTTGCTGGCCAGGCTTATATTCAACCCACTAATGATCTAATATTACTTATGTTTAGTCGTAATCAGAATAGGATTTCCTCTGTGGTTGTCTGACGGCCATATTTGTTCTCCAATCTCCCCACAGGGTTGGAGACAAATCACATGGTCTTTGATCTGGGAAAACAATTACAGGAAGCCCAATAAGGTGAAGTTGGAAATCTGTGAAGTTGTAGACAATTTGGCGTGGACGGGCACTCCACTAGTTCGTCATTGTCACAAGTTTAATTACTTCATGGACTAGTGGGTCTTTTAAAAAATTTAAAAAGTTCGGTTTCCTGATTGACCAATATCATTGTCTCTTGTTTTGTAAATCTGGAGGCAAGTTTATTGCCTTTGCAGAGTTCGTGTTTGCAATAGATGCTTTTTAATTCTTTAAATGGAATTATTTCATGTTTGTGATAACTTAAAATATTTGTGTTTAACTTGAATGCAGTGATGGGGAGGTGGGTACAGGGGGTTCTTGGTGGCGGTGAAATATTGCTAAAAGTAACGTAAAATCTTACTCACTCACTTGCTAGAAGCCTTACTCCAAGACGGTACCAGAATGATAAGTCCATGGATGTATAGTACCGTATTCGACGTAATAAGCGCCCAGGGCACTCTCAAAATTAGAAATAGGGGGCTCTTATTAGAATATTATTTTGGTGGAAAAAACAGAGTTAAAAGATAAATTTCGTGGGTTATGCTGACAGTCTGAAGTGTTTATATACGACAGATATATTTTTTCGAGAATTTAATTGCCCATAATTAAGGGTGCATATATAACACACTAGGGCGTATTATACACGAATAAATAAGTCTTGTATACTTCCGATCAATCGGAAGAGATGCTAATTGGGATTGTTCACTTGTCATATATTTTCAAATAACGCCATGGGCGCTTATTAGAGCGGGGCGCTTATTACGTCGAATACGGTAATTCTATTATTATAATAGGCAATCTAGCAGTCTAGGTAAGCGGATAGTACACCAGTCTTTTATAGGGACAACTTTAAAGACATATTCTTATTATTTATATAATCTAGGAATTATGATTTAAGCATAACTGCCTTACAGACTTGAGCAAGTCTAACTGACTGGGTGTGTGGGTGGCCAAGTTATGAGTGTGAGGTTTTTAGGCTTTCTAGACCTTGGCATCATATCTGAAATGTCTTCATGCTGTCCACAAAAATAATACACTGCAACATAGTCATGTCGGTACAAGTAAAACGATAATATATTTAATCACTGAATTTTAGAGACAACATATTTTTTAGTTGTAGTTTGATGTTATTAGATATAATGACTAATGTTAATGATTTGTGACACTTAAAGAAGCCTATTTGTGGTATGTCAAGATTTAATCACTATATTTAGTGAAAATGACGAATGTTTATGATTTATCAACCCGAAAGGATGGTATGCTGGTATGTCTATGACTTAACGATCAGAGAGCTTCCAGTGTGCTCTCGGCAAGCAAAGGGTTGTCTCTCGCAGTGTTCACCGGGGTCACCGAGTGCAAGCCTGTACTTGGGGAGACACCAGCCAACACAACAAATTGTAGCAAACTTGGAAACACGAAGCACATTGCTTTGTACTGTGTTGCTATCAAAAGCCAATGATATGGTATTTGTGTGGTATTTTTATTACTGATGCTGAGGCAATGAAGAGTCCACTGTGAGCTGGGGGTGGGTGGGGGGTGTCATGTAATATATTATAATTAATCAAATAGGATTCAGCATTAAGCAGTCTTTTGACCAAATTACAGTCAACTATAAGGTTACATAAAAATAATTCTGGATAGAAACACTCAAATATTAAGGAATCTTCCAGAGGTGGATGTGTATAGGCTGCTTGAGCTGAAAAGGGGATGAGTATCATAAGACTACTTGATCTGAGAATGGGATGTGTATAGGCTGCTAGAACTGAGAATGGGATGTGTATAGGCTGCTGGAACTGAGAAGGGGATGAGTATAGGCTGCTAGAACTGAGAAGGGGATGTGTATAGGCTGCTAGAGCTGAGAATGGGATGTGTATAGGCTGCTAGAGCTGAGAATGGGATGTGTATAGGCTGCTAGAGCTGAGAATGGGATGTGTATAGGCTGCTAGAGCTGAGAATGGGATGTGTATAGGCTGCTAGAGCTGAAAATGGGATGTGTATAGGCTGCTAGAGCTGAGAATGGGATGTGTATAGGCTGCTAGAGCTGAGAATGGGATGTGTATAGGCTGCTGGAACTGAGAAGGGGATGTGTATAGGCTGCTGGAACTGAGAAGGGGATGAGTATAGGCTGCTAGAACTGAGAAGGGGATGTGTATAGGCTGCTAGAGCTGAGAAGGGGATGTGTATAGGCTGCTAGAGCTGAGAATGGGATGTGTATAGGCTACTTGATCTGAGAAGGGGATGAGTATAGGCTGCTAGAGCTGAGAATGGGATGTGTATAGGCTGCTAGAACTGAGAAGGGGATGTGTATAGGCTGCTCGAACTGAGAAGGGGATGTGTATAGGCTGCTCGAACTAAGAATGGGATAAAATGAGGTGAAAGTTTTATTTAAGCAACCCATGCTTGTCGTAAGAGGCAACTAACGGGATCAAGTGACTTGGTTGATGCATGTCATCGTATCCCAATTACATAGATGATGCACACGGTGTCAATCACTGGATTGTCTGGTCCAGACTTGATTATTTACAGACTGCCATCATATAACTGGAATATTGCTGACATCGACAGTAAACAACAGAGAAACAAACAAACACATGAGCGGACACAGAAATGGACTTGAACCACGTGCAGAATCAAACCTGTGTCTTCAGTGATACAAGGGGGCACGGGTGGCCCAGTCGTCTAAGGCACCGCGATTCGCTGTGCAGAGTTGCGTCCCTTGGGCACACCAGAAACCTATGATTGTGGGTTCGAATCCCGGTTCGCACCGATTATGTTTCTAGGTTTGTCAGCACCATAACCGTGCTCGTGGGTTTCACTGAAGTGGTAAACGTCTGAGACCTGCGTCACTTCGGGCTTTCCTCCCACATTAATCTGACACGCCGTGATATAACTGGAATACTGTTAAAAGCGGCGTTAAACCCAACTCACTCACTCACTCAGTGATATAAGCCAACGCTTGAAGCCAAGGCTTCCTCACTGCCTCCAGCCACTGAAGGGATGAGTCCTTATCCTCAACAGCCGTTCTAAGAGTGCTTCGCTCACTGACATCCACCATGTCAGCTACGGGTTTCTACTCTCATATTTCTTACATCAAGTGCTTGAGTTTCTGTATCAAAGCTTGTCTCCACCAAATTTATGGCTCCATAAAGTATGACATAATGTCATCCTATCGGCATGGACATCAAGGCACTTTCAGATCTGTATGGTTCAAAAACCTCCCCCAGCATCGACTGATCTCTTTCTTAAAAGGCTGACATTGGACATATGCCATTGTCGTTGGCAATTTATTGCTCCTGAGATTATAATAAGTATCAATTCATAACGATGATACACTATGCTTTTTATATTGTTTGGCATATCCTCTTTGGATATGTTGTTAGGTGACATTGATACAGATTTATATTCTGTCAAATAGCCGATATCACATGGCCGAGCTTTCTCTTGACAACAAAGAAACCTACTTCAAGTTATAAGAACTAGCCTGTTTAATCAATGTACATAGAACAAACTGCCCATCTAAAGGTTGAAGGGATACAATCTTGAAAGATTTCTCATATCCCATAAAGTGATTAATCCTTAAAAGTTCAAGCAACAAGGGCTGTCTGTCATATGGTGGGATAATGGCTGCCTGTATGTAATTAAACAACTATACCATATTGTCAAATCATTCATAACATACCATCTATACTCATAACAACACAAACATAACTACAGAAAGCAGATTAAAAGTTTATGTTTAAGAGACTGCCTAGATTCTCATGCAGACCGCAGAACACATATTAAGACCTATTCTGCCTCGAATCTTCATGGGTCAACACTGCTTGCACAGCTGTACATTTAACAAGGTCATTGTAGAATATTGGAATATCTGGAATAATAAATAAAACCCAACTCACTCACGCAAGTAAAATATTTGAAAGATTACTGAAATATGCATAATCATGGGGGGAAACCACTGACCTGTACTCTTCTAGTATTTTCACTTTTGAGGTTGTATGTGCCAAGGTAAAAACTGTTTTGTACTGAAAGAAGTTTGAGATACCAAAGTTTGAGATTGTTTTAGATGCTGAGGTTTGAGTTACCAAGGTTTGAGATTCCAAGATTTGAGATACCAAGGTTTGAGATTGTTTGAGATACTGAGGTTTGAGATACCAAGGTTTGAGATACCAAAGTTTGAGATTGTTTTAGATACTGAGGTTTGAGTTACCAAGGTTTGAGATTCCAAGATTTGAGATACCAAGGTTTGAGTTACCAAGGTTTGAGATTCCAAGATTTGAGATGCCAAGGTTTGAGATTGTTTGAAATACTGAGGTTTGAGTTACCAAGGTTTGAGATTCCAAGATTTGAGATACCAAGGTTTGAAATTGTTTGAGATACCGAGGTTTGAGGTACCAAGGTTTGAGATACCAAGGTTTGAGATACTGAGGTTTGAGTTAACAGGGTTTGAGATACCGAGGTTTGAGGTACCAAGGTTTGAGATACCAGGGTTTAAGATACCAGGGTTTGAGATACTGAGGTTTGAGTTAACAGGGTTTGAGATACCAGGGTTTGAGATACCAGGGTTTGAGGTACCAGGGTTTGAGATACCAGGGTTTGAGGTACCGAGGTTAAAGATACCCAGCTTAGAGAAACCTAGATTCCCAGACTGTACAATGACAGCAGAGTTGACTGTTTCAATAATAGGATAAAAGGAACACAACATTTTCCTGGGTTCTTTATGAATCCGGATGTTAATTCAGAGAACAGATAAAACTGCACGACATTATAAATGAGTTAAATGCTTTTAAATCAAGGAAAGTGTGATATAATGGCATCACAGCTGGTTTGTGTATTTTCCGTGTAGGGATGTGGTGTCATGTGTTCACAGATCCTCATACACAGGTAGGTGAAAGTCACACACCTTCAGATTGGCCGCAACCAGCCAGGTAAATCTCACCTCCTTACATCAAAGGGTTCTGTGGAATGTGTGTGTTTACTTTGGCTAGGACTGTCAATGGGAGCTTGATTGATAACAATTCCCCTGTAGGAAACATTGCACAGCCAGTACATTAAACACACTTATGTAATGAAGTGAGGGTGGCATATGTGATTGAAATATTCACAGATACAATTTGATTGAAGCTGGCGCTGAGGCTGTGTGTTAGTCATTGTGGTTTTCAAGCTTAATCATTGCAATATATTTTTTAAATGGGGTCAGGTTGTGTTATTATATGTGTCAGTTTTGTTGACAAGGTACCCTTTTGGGTATTCAGATTGTGAAGTAGTATCAGCTTTTGAGGATTTGGGACATTTGGGATCCAAATGTTTCTTGTTCATTGTTGAAATTTGTTGTTTTTGTTTTATCTGTACAAGCAATTAATCAGGTAGTCTGTGGAGAAAAAGAGACAAGTAAACATGTATAGTATTTTTTATGTGTGAATTTTGTGGAAATAATCTTTCCTCATTGTTTTGATTTCACTGTATGCTTCTGTTGTTAAAAATATTTTTGCTTTGACATTCATGTTGTGTTGGTTTGGCACTTCCTTCTGATAGAGATCCACACAACTGCCTTTCAGTGAGGGTCCCATCTCGGTAACCAGAGCCTCTCTCTGGTCATAAACATCTATTTTCATTCCTCTTCTTTTAGAGAGCTCTATTTGCCACACATCTGTTGAGTGAGAGCCAGATGCTGACCCACAGACGAAGAGGCCCACATAATTCTCAGTCTAGTCAAACCACTGTGTATTGGGGTATGGATATTATTTGACAGGCTGCATGGAAAGTAAAATGCTCTAGCTTCTTTCTGGAGAGTTATTTCTTTTCTACCTTCAATTATGTGAGGGTCCTTGTTTCAACCTCCTGTGTGAAGAGCCACCACTTTTTCACCTTCTCATTGAAGAGTTCCTGGTTTCATCAGGCATAGAAGATGGAGAGTTGCTGGTGCTTTGTAAAGAGAATACATAACATGTGGGATTTCGCCTTTCGGGTGGAATGTGCCTCTCTGACCTTCTAGGCATACTTATTTGCTATTTGTTACCATTCATATTATGCTAGAAAATATTTTACAATAAAAATATGGGTTCTTGTAAGCTGAATTCAAATTTAACGATGGCTCAAGAAGCTAGCAGTAAGAATTGCTGATCTTGACATTAACAAAAGCCATATGAAAATATTGGATGTTCTTAACTTCTTTTGAGTAGTATACCTTGATAATATGATACTGTTTACATCTCTACCCAATGGACTGTATTGTGATAGAAGTTCAATTATGACTTCCCATGATATTGCCATGAATGAGGAAATACAGAGGTATTTGTCTGTTGTGTGTGATGCGAAGAATAAAAAATGACGTTAATACACAAATTGGTTTACCCTTGCCCCTTGCCATAAAACAAGGCAATTTTCCACACCATCTTGTATATAGATAGATGTCGAAACATGTGATGGCCATCTTTGGATTCACGATTAATTACACTTGCGGCTTTGTCACTTCAAAGCAGTTGTCCAGTAGAATGCCTCCATACAAACTGAATTGTATCTACAATGAAATGATTTTCCATCAAAGTTGATGCCAAGGGTCTGACTGGGTTCCAACAAAGGGAAGCGCTATCCAGGCTATGAGTCTGTGTCAGGACATTTCTCAGATCAGTCATGTGGAATCACTTTGTCGAAACTTGAAAGAATATATCACGGTAAACATTTACATGTGTTTCGCCGCTACATGTTGCCGCTACAGTTCTATTCAATGTGAATACAAGGACATTATATACATAATGACTTGAAGTTTGCCTGAGATTTTATCTGTTTACGGAAATTTCCAAGTTGTGGAACTGTTGTTTTCATGTTGTTATTTTTGTTTGAAATCGGAATCAAACAAGTTTATTACGTTAGATCATTTCTTAGATATATGTTAAAATAGGATAAGGTTCATTTTTGTTTTGGGATCAGAAGCAAAATGGTTTTCCACAAGCTACAAAGGGTATTTGGAACTGTATCTTCCGATGCTTTTATATTCAAACTTACATGACTGAAAAATCACAGACACAGGCACTTGAAACAAGAATGCAGTTCAACCATGAGCGAAACTGCCAAGATGTACGGCATACTTACACAGCAATCTGCTCATTATTCATATTTCTTTTAAGAATAAAGAAGACAAAAAAAACTTAAACCAACATGCATTAATGGATTGTCTTAAGAAATAATTTACTTTTTATATCATCCAATAATTACTCAAGCAGTTGGATGAGTAAATAAGTGTTTTTTGCCATAATGATTTGATGGCCCCCTGTTGTTTGAGGTAATGGGCAGATGTGTACTGTGATCACTTGGTGTCATAGGGGGCAGAGATGAAAGGTACGAGGGAACACTGCTCAGTGGTCTGATGACCGTCATTAGACCCAACATGACAGCAGATGGGATAGATCTACCTGCATTTCTTCACGGTAATAACCCTCATCAAACGTAACGGTTATATCATTTCTGGGGCAGCCATTTTGTTTTGTCAGTTTTCACTGATAATGATGAGGGATACCTGGCATGGCAAGAATTATATTCAGGAAATGTATTGCCAAAAGGTTATGCACATCTATGTGAACATGCATAAACATGCAGGTGCGTGTGCATATGCATGCATACACAGGTGCATAGACTAACATGTGCGCAGAGAATGTTCCTTTGATTATGGAATGTTGTGGTTTTGACGTGAGCGGTATTTGTACCGTCTTCAATATTTTTGTAATCAGTTAACATGGAGAGTGATGGAATTTGGCTAGACACCCAGGTAGAATTCAACAGATACTCACTATGGTTAGACCAGTGAAGAGCTGTATGACAACCATTCCCATTGTCCCTACTGGTTAACCCCTTGTCTGTCACTGATAATGTCATCACTGTTGTCTTATCCAATCAGTTTGTTTCCTTGGCCAGCGTAAGTTGATTAGTAGTCTTGACAGATGGCGGTCCTAATGACTAACACTATTATCTGTGTCCTGAAAGTCTTGTAGACAGTAGCTGCCTGTATTTACCACTGAAGCATTGGAAGCACGCCTGCGCTCAATGGTGGAATCTCTGTAAGGTCTTGTCTGAGTTCCCACTGGCTAGATGACTAGTCTTGATAGATTGTATTAAACAGCTTTATGGAAAAGGCTTTTATTGAATGCATCATTTCGGCCTTTCCTCACGCATTAAGCTGGCACAGTGTGATATGAGTATCACTTGCTCACTCACTCACTCACTCACTCACTCACAAATAGGTTCATGTCCAACAAAGGGGCTGTTGGGTAGCCCAGTGGTTAAAGCGTTCGCTCATCACGCCGAAGACCCGGGTTCGATTCCCGACATGGGTACAATGTGTGAAGCCCATTTCTGGTGTCCCCCGCCGTGATATTGCTGGAATATTGCTAAAGCGGCGTCAAACCAGACTCCCTCACTCACTCACTCACCCCGGGTACGATTCCAAATATGGATACATACATATCCTGGTGTCACCTGCTCTGATGAAGCATGTATATTGCTAGAAGTGACCTAAAGCCCTACGATACATTCAAGTGAGGACTGACAAGCCATGCAGCCACACACTGCCACCAGCTGCACTCAACTTGTTTCATTTTTTACCTCAACATATTATGTAGACTCTCTCAGTATTGTACTCCATCAGATACTAAATTTGTTCTTGGCACAAAGGCATACAGTTTTAAGATTTAATCCAATGCTTGTATTTCCATGCCATGTACCCATAAGGATGCCATAAGGACTTACTCATGCCACATTTTGTATGATTATTTCCAAGAAAACACCTTCAACATGAATGTTTCTTTTTCATATGAAATATATGTGTTACTGGATATGCTATTGGTCACAGTTTTGTGATTTGAGTAAAATGTGTCGATCAGGTGTCTGGGATGTAGTTATGTACAGTGAAGGCACTTAAAGTGAGAGTAAGGTAGGTAAATGATAATTGTGTTCATTTAGGACATAATAATTCTTGAGTTTGATTCCGTGCCTACCATCAGTTTTTCTGTTAATAGTCCCAATTAACGGTGTTGGTTTTATGAGATACCGGTATTTTAAAAATGGAATTAATATTTAACCAAAATTATCATCAAAACTTTCTAAACACAATTTTGAGGTGAGACCATTTGTGAAGAATTTTGTGAAAGATTGCATTTATGCTTCACCAAACTGACACAGAGATAATAAGTGAAATTCAGTTGAGCAAAAACGTTGAAAGCAGTTTTAAACACAGGCTTACCTACAGTTGACTTGGCTGTCACTGTGACTGTCGTAGATGTTGGTGGTGAGGGGAAACGGTTGTTACTGAAGCAGATGGTTTGTGTAGTCGCTGTAAGATGATTATAACAGTCATGTTGATGGGAGAAGATTTCACTTGTCAAAACAGATCAACTGGATTACATGCTTGACTGGTCGCCATTATAGCTGTGAGGTGCGATTGCTTGGCTGGAGTGTGGACCTTATCTATCTATCTATCTATCTATCTATCTATCTATCTATCTAACTATCTATCTATCTATCTATCTCTATCTGTTTGTTTATTTATTTATTTATTTATTTATTTATTTATTTATTTATTTATTATGATGATGTGCATTTCCTTTGGGATGAAACCCTTTTGATCTCTTTTTCTACAAGCTTATTGTTACTCTGTGGCTGAGATGTTGTGAATGCGACATTAAAATTTAACGAGCAACTCGATAGAGCTGTCAGCACTAGTCTGAACAGTACAGTTTCTGCCTTAGAGAAGAACCGTTACTTTCAAGTTAATGTTGACCAAACTCCTTTCATGTTTTAGCCTCCACTTAACATGCTTAAGATGTTGATATATTTCTAAAAACATGGAGTCCAAAACAATTAAACAGACGTGGAATACCAGACATTTAGACTTGATTTAGTAGCTCCAGTGTACAACAAGTCTGTTTGATTACTACAGAATTTGAATGGAAATATGAACTACACCGATATCGGTTGTTTATGTTCCAGCCGTGAAGCGTTTGATGATAGCAAGTTTTTGTGCAGATATCAAGCTTGCCATACTTTTAAGTTGAGCCAACTCTTTAAGATGTTCTACTTGAAAGTTTTTATCGAGACTGAAGAGCTTGTTTGATAGTCAGTTAAACATTCGGAGTGGCTCAACTTAAAGGAGGAAGAGCTGTCTGTATATGCAATATTGAAGCTGTTTTCACTGAATACACTTGTAAAAACAAGATTATTTCGACTGTAATTTGGAACGACTGGAACATGTATGGATGTACCTGTCTTGCAGTTGTGATATATTCCAGATAACGTCAGACTCAGGAGATTCCGCAGCTTTTTCATCTAAACATGATTCCCAGTCTGTCCCTTTGTAGGAGTGTTTGATGTTTGCGTTAATTGTGTGGAGCTGCGTTTTTTGTCAGAGTAAATGCTCGTCTCGGTGGTCAATATGATAGCGATAGCCTTTGAATTGTTAAAGTATTTATCGCCAGCGATATGGCAGTTGTGTATGATCTTGTGATCTTAAATGATGCGTTGTGGCCATCTTGTTCCGTCAATAACTAA
This sequence comes from Haliotis cracherodii, assembly GCF_022045235.1. NCBI lineage: Eukaryota > Metazoa > Mollusca > Gastropoda > Lepetellida > Haliotidae > Haliotis > Haliotis cracherodii. The sequence goes on from NW_027266265.1 coordinate 38,250,666, forward strand.
TTCGTGGCCCAACACTGATCTGGGAGATTACTACCACCGTAGCCGACCGGGCTGCCCAACTATCCCTCCACGGCTCCACGGCTCCACGGCTCCACACACGGAATAAAACATTTGAGTGAGACCTGCGATTTTGCTATTCCACTATGGATTACGCTCTTGTGTTGCTCACATAGAAGAAATCTTCAATGACGGAATAACGTCTGACTTAAAGCAGGGAGTGGTTGGAGAGAAATGAGTTTACAGATGCTCCTCGTACGACCCTGCTTCAAAGGGAGAGGCGATCAGACTTTTCTAACATTGACGGCCCGACACGGGATGTGACTCTGCCCTCTGCGATCAGCTCAGTGGCTATAACGGTCTATAAGAGGGCTATTCTTCCCATGTTTAGAGCCCTATATTTGCAAGTTTGAGAGATCTATTCACAAGTTGTTGCGGCCTTATAACATCTCTGTTCTTGCTTGTTTGGGGGTCAGAGTGAATTTGTTTGAAGTCCTAGCCTGAGGTATTTGTAGGTTGAATAGGTTTTGAAAATAAAGTTGTTGAGAGGTTTAGACTGGATGTTCACTTGACAGCTGACTGAATGACAAGCAAGAGGGACTATTTTAGGGCAGTGTGTGGTAGTTGCACAGTGATACAATCATTTGACAAGCGCTTTGGGCAAAATAATAGGGACTACTTTAGCCATACATGAAGACACCTGTATGAGTATTTGCCCTTTATAGGAGAAAAGTAAGGGTGAATCAGTCATACTGAACGACATGGAATTTACTTGAACTTGGCGAACGGAGTTGGTTCACAGAGTTTATTTGACAAATATGCGACCTTTGAAAACGTTTGTTTTAGCCTGTTGCAGAATTTAGGATTGAAATGAAGTACTTGATGAATCAGCCAAACCTGATATCACAGGTATCATTTATTTATTTATCTATACATGATATATGAAAAAAGAGGTAAGGACTTCTATATATTTTTTGTTGCTTTACGAGTCCAACTGACCCCTCAAAAAAATATAATTAGAATAAAAAGTTATGTTTTGACAATTATTGTTTTGGCAGACTCTATTTTACAATTACAGAAATGAAAATATATCACAAGACTTTATCACCACTGTGAGTAAAAATGGGGAATAGAATTAATAAAATCTTAATTTTTGTCCAAAAAACTCAATTATTTATCTTTTGGTATCTTGCCATGTAAAAACTTGTTTGTTTTTCATTCATTAGTAGTGGTACTAAGTTTAATGGACCATCTACAATGAAGATTAGGCCAAATATTGTGATGATGTTTGGGTGGTGTAAGGATTGTGATGGTGTAAAGATTGTGTCGGTGTAAGGATTGTGATGGTGTAAGGATTGTGACGGTGTAAGGATTGTGACGGTGTAAGGATTGTGATGGTGTAAGGTGTAAGGATTGTGATGGTGTAAGGATTGTGACGGTGTAAGGATTGTGATGGTCTAAGGATTGTGATGGTGTAATTATTGTGATGGTGTAAGGATTGTGATGGTCTAATGATTGTGATGGTGTAAGAATTGTGATGGTGTAAGGATTGTGTCGGTGTGAGGATTGTGATGGTGTGAGGATTGTGATGGTGTAAGGATTGTGATGGTGTAAGGATTGTGTCGGTGAAAGGATTGTGATGGTGTAAGGATTGTGTCGGTGTGAGGATTGTGATGGTGTAAGGATTGTGACGTTGTTCGGGTTGTGATGAAGTAAGGGTAAAAGTTTTGCTATCTCCCACAGGGCCGGGATAGTGACAACGAGATGTGTGTTTGAAAGGTTATAACAACATATTGCTGCATTAAAAAACATTCTTGAAATGAATCCGTGAAGCTGATATGCCTTGACATGATCTAACCCTGATGAAAACAAGGAGGAGATGGCATTTCTTGTTGTAGGCTATCTTTTGTGTGAACTCTCACAGCGAGAAAATAAATGTATATTTGTGAAAGTGAAACATGTAGCAGGAGAATGAAACAGAATGGTAGAATTAATGAGGCCGTAGTTGCACCTGACTAGGGGCTGATGGGATGTAGGGAATGTCGTCAATGGTGGGGCTACGCTGGTGGCCTACCCATATCGAGGGCGAGAGACACCAACAGATTTTGGTGAGAGAAAGAGAACCAGTCTGACAATCCTACCTCCAACTGTGTAGAGAGTACTGCGTGTTAGTGCTCAAACTGGGGGCATTCTTGTTACTGGGATGATGTATGGGAGATGGTGGAAAGCCTGATAGATGGGATTATAACTTCCCTTCTCACTTCTGACCCCATACAGTACAGGGAGGGACATTTGTGAAAATAACAAGTGCTGGCAGAAATATTTCAAGAGTGTCTGACTTTTGTGACTTGTTTTTCGGTATAGCTGATCTGTTTTCCTGATGTAGAGTTTGTGAGAGATTTGATTTAAATGTACAGTCATATTACATGTCTTGTACCACAATATCTGGAAGAAGTTTTAAGATCCCTGTTTATCTTAAGACAGATTGATTGAAATATGAAATCCTCTTACTTACATTTAAGTACAATATGTCGAAAAGTCGTTGATGAGGATGGCAGCGGGTGCGATGTAGTTGTACCCTAACCATTATTAATGGCTGAACAGTTGGTTGGTCAACACAGAATTTTAAAATTTGTGAAGAATACACAAGTACAGTGCATTTGATATATCAAGTTATTCCTGCAAGCGGACTGACCATATTGGGTCTGTGATTTTAAGGTTTAAGATTTTAATTACTTACATTTAAGTACAATATGTCGAAAAGTCGTTGATGAGGATGGCAGCGGGTGTGATGTAGTTGTACCCTAACCATTATTAATGGCTGAACAGTTGGTTGGTCAACACAGAATTTTAAAATTTGTGAAGAATAAACAAGTACAGTGCATTTGATATGTCGAGTTATTTCTGCAAGCAGACTGACCATATTGGGTCTGTGATTTTAAGGGAGCCAGAAAGGTTCACACCATTATGTTCCTAGGTTTGTCAGCATCGTACACGTGCTCGTGGGTTTCACGAAAGTGGCATCACTACAGGCTTTTCTCAGACCGCCTCCGTGGTCTAGTGGTAGAGCGTCTGCCCGGAGAGCGGAAGGTCCGGAGTTCGATCCCCTGCCGCATCATACCAAAGGAGGTTAAAAGATGGTACTTGTTGTTACCCTTTCTGGCGCTCGTCATCAAGGCGCTAAAACAAGGACTGGTCAGTTCAGAGTCAGTATACTGTGTCTGAGTGCGGTATTCGTAAAACTGCGGCATGGTATCTCAGTGGGCTAGCACTTTAAATCGGCATCAGTCCGGTCTAGTACAAGCAGCCACACACACACACACGTGCATGCACGTCGCTATATAAGTGCAATAATCTTGGACGCGAATCCAATTTCACCTCACCTCACCTCACAGGCTTTTCTCATGCTGACACAGTGCTATAACTGGAATACTGTTAAAAGCAGGATTAATCCCAACTCACTCTCACTCACTCATGAAAGTAAACATAACTACGACAACGGGAATGGATATTGTAAACAAATGAAGTTTCTCCAATGACGGGGACATACTAACGAAGGGAAGTGTATTTTCTTTGCACCAGAACTGTATGATGTAGGGTGAGATGTGACAAATGCATGGTACTAATGACTTAACCATATTGTCGCAAAATCCTCAAACTCTCATTAATGTTCTCCAACCCCCAGTGCATCCTGGGTAAAGTTCCATGTGGTAACGTTCATGGACTGTCCAATTATTTCAGCTTCAAATTAGCCTTCCCTTTAAAAGGTATCTGTTTCATGGCAAAGTAACAGATCTGAGGGAAATTGTCTTATCTTTGGTATTTGGAATTTTTGTTACAGCAGTGAAATCCATTTATTGTCATTTATCCTCCTGATATCCAGGGTCTGACAGACACTGGTGATGTGTCTCAATGTATGTGAAGGGACCCCATGGCGTATGCTGCCGTAATGACAAGATCGCCATTTGCCAGATGCTTCTACGCGACCACACCTTCCTTTTACATCCTTCACCATTATTTTGAGTTTATTTATATTCCTGAAATGCCATTTTGAAACGAGGAATCTGTCATTTTTCATAAATCTTGGATAAAATGTATTGATATGCTGGTAATTGTCAGGGTTGTTAATTCTGGAAGATCAATGCCTCAAGATATTATTCTACGATATATGTTTCAGTATCTTTGTTATAATTATGATACATTTTGGCATAATATTGATGATGAGTAATAAATGTAGGATACAAAACATGCACAAATAGACTTACCGTATTTGACGTAATAGCGCCCGGCTCTAATAAGTGCCCATGACCATATTTGCTAATATATTGGCTAGTGAACAATCCCAATTAGCACCCCTTCCGATTGATCAATGTACACAAGACTTATTTATTCTTGCATAATACATGTGTTATAAGCATCCTTAATTATGGGAAATTAAATTCTGGAAAAATATATCTGTCGTATGTCAACATTTCAGGCTGTCAGCATAAACCACGAAATTTACGATCTTTCAGCTCTGTTTTTTTCACCAAAATAATATTCTAATAAGAGCCCCCTATTTCTAATTTTGAGAGTGCCCTGGATGCTTATTACGTTGAATTCGGTATTTGTAATAACCAATCCCTTCTACAAACTATTTAGCGATTTGTTATTCAACCATTTTTAATAAATGCTCTGTGACTGGTCGAGAACAGGTCCTAAATCTCATACACCGATGGTGTGGATCGTTGCTCACAATATCGATCACTGGATTGTCTGGTCCAGATTTGATTATTTACAGGCTGCCGTCATATAGTTGGACTGTTGCTGAGTGTGGCGTTAAACAACAAACAAACGATAGGAGATCGGCATGGATGCTAGGGTGGAGGCAAGGTTGTGGGCTGTGGGCTGTGGGCAGTTTCTCCTCCTCTGACGAGTCTGGTAGCCATTACAAGGGGAGGGCCGATGGAGAACTTACTATTGAAACTGTATGAAATTGTTCTGAGCTTTTCATGTATAAAGGCTAATATTTGTGTCAGGAGTTCAATCATCCCAGCATGGCAAGGGACTTCGCCCATGCGATCCCTGAGCTTTAGTTGTTCTTGAGTCTGGCTGTTAGAAGGCCCACAATCGCCGCGTTCTGTGGGTCAGCATCATCTAGTGAAATAATTATTGTTGGTATACTTTGTTTTGAATTAAACGAGAACACATTTAAGCGTTCTCACATGGAGAATAAGGAAAAGAAATGATTGGCAAATAGTATGTTTCATGGCATTTCTGGATTACAATTGAATATTTATATTTCTTTATGAAAATGTGTTTCTGTTTTAAGCTGGTTCGTAAGAGTTCTATAGAATACTGTATTTGTGAGGCTGAGAGTATTAATCCACATTTGACCTTCACACTTGAATTGTGATATATTTATGCATGTATATCTTTCTAAGAATAGAGTAATATAAACATAAAAAACCTATGCACCCTGAAGATTTAGTCTATTGATGACAGGGGTATTGTTTCATGTTTGATATTAGTTGTTAGGAAACATGTTTATGTGGGACACGGTCTAAGCCTAGGCATATATGGTAGTATGTGTCACTGCATTAACCAATCAGAATCAAGACTGAGCTGAATATTTTTTAAGTAACTAAAAACCATGTCCACCCATTGCCCATTGAGGCGATTGAATCAAGTAAGACAAAAAAAGTGTTGATACAACTTGCAAGGCCCTTTCTATGTGACCACCTTACCCCACCCCCATTGGTCTACCTTACCCCCGACTCATTGGTCTACCTTACCCCACACCCATTGGTCAACTTTCCCCACACCCATTGGCCTACCTTACCCCACACCCATTGGTCTACCTTACCCCACCCCCATTAGTCTACCTTACCCCACACCCATTGGTCAACTTTCCCCACACCCATTGGTCAACTTTCCCCACACCCATGGGTCTACCTTACCCGACACCCATTGGTCTACCTTACCCCACACCCATCGGTCTACCTTACCCCACACCCATTGGTCAACTTTCCCCACACCCATTGGTCTACCTTATCCCACACCCACTGGTCTACCTTACCCCACACCCATTGGTCTACCTTACCCCACACCCATTAGTCTACCTTACCCCACACCCATTGGTCAACTTTCCCCACACCCATTGGTCTACCTTACCCGACACCCATTGGTCTACCTTACCCCACACCCATCGGTCTACCTTACCCCACACCCATTGGTCAACTTTCCCCACACCCATTGGTCTACCTTATCCCACACCCATTGGTCAACTTTCCCCACTCCATTGGTATATCTTACACCACCCCATTGGTCCACCTTACCCCACCCGTCATTTGGTCATTATCTTACCCCACCCACAACCCCTCTTGTGACAGGGTCTATGTGGTGGAGTTGTCTGCTCCCTACACGTGGCTTTAAAACAAAGTTTATCTTGTTCTAAAAGCTTTTCAGTGTTTCCATAACCTTTAGATAACACCGTCTTTATCCAGGTTTAATCATGCAGATGTTGCTTGTGGGGGCTGCACTATAAATATTGGAATCTCGTCACTGTAAGCCAAATGCTGTCAAACACTTATTCATGTTAAAACATTTCTCAAGGTTCTTCTTTTAGAGTCTCTCAACGGTTTGGATTAAAAAATTAAATGTCATGTTCCGCAAACAGTTTCTTCAATTTTAGCATCAAGGGATGGATTTGAATTGCATCTGCATGGATCTATAATCTGTTGTGCGTTATCTCAGGTCATACTTTGTGGTTAATTTCGCTCTGTGACGCTTTTACTCTGTGACACTCAATCTTAAACATGTAATTGTAGGAAAATTAAGTCGGGGAACCAATTTCCTGATTAAAGAAAAAGCATGAAATGAATATGCTGAATAGTTGTTTTACTCGACCACTAGCACTGCCGATCTACAACGCAAGCACATTAATAGATTGAGTGGTTGTTATTACAGCAAGCTGAGTCTAATGAAAACAGAGAAAACAGTGGCGACCTGCATCAATGCTATTGGATGTCTTATCGAACATTTGTGTTTGATAGGGAGCATGTATGGATTGCATGTGTGTGAACTAAATGGGTGATAGCTCTCTCCTACTAAAGGAACATACACTGTGTTAAGTTCGGGGGCTGTATAATCCGTGCAAGTGTGGCGTAGGGATAGGGTGTCACTCGCATGTTTACAAAGGTTGTTAATCCGGGAAGTGACATTGGCGGAAGAAACGTGGGGTTGGAAATGTAGCATCATCTAACCAGCTGCAGTTCAAATGCATTTCCGAAAGTTAACATAATACCCAAGCAGTGGTAAAATAAAACGATGTGGCCAAATCCAATATGGCTGCCAGGTAGACTATTGGGAGGCAGAACTCTCACAAATGTCAGATCTCTGGCAACAGAATCAGGTGAACACATTTAGACCTTCGGGAACGGGAGATTGCTTTCAGAGCAGATGATGGCTTTCCGTTCTTTGATGTTGAGAAAAAAAGATCCAAGCCTTTGTAATACTACTTTCTCAAGAGAAACACAACTGTTCATCACATTGTACATGTGGATTCTCAATATGACCAATGCACTATATTAAAGATAGGGAGACACAAGTAACTGTCATTATTCTGGAAGGTGACATCAGATGTGGACATGTTTTCTTCTAATCTGCTTCACTTTAACAATAACTCAGCTTTTCATGTGATGAATGTTCACTGCTGGTTCGGACAGAGATAATGTGATTGCAAATGTCTACTGAGATCTTTCCCATCCAGGAGGTGATAACAAATATTGATAATATAAACCAACTTTGGATACATCTGGAGGATTATTTCATTACATCAAGAGCCTTCTACCTACATTAACTGATATCTGACTTCTTGACTTTGCATAGTCTTTTTGTGTAATCTTTTCACAATGTATCACCCCCTGTCTATATGTCAATTCTCCCATCACCAACCCCAACCCAGCCAATGCCCACCAAAGTCAGAAAAACTCCCACCCTACCTACCCAAATAACTCCAATCCCACCCAAGCCAAGCCCAGCTAATCCCTACCCCATGAACTCGCCTACTCCCAACCCAATTCTAATGAAGAAACATTAAGGTTCTTAATTTAATATATACTCCTCAACATTTGCTTAGGAACACACCTTTGATGACTATTTTGGCCCTTTGCAAATGTTGAGTAGTATACAAGCTGAGTGTCATGTTATCAAAGAAATATATGACATTTCGTAAAAGAATATGTTAAAACCGAGTTAGAGTTTAATCTGCAAGGAGACTCACATAGACCAATAATTTAAGACTTAAACTACGATGGACGCTGTACCAGTTGATACTTGCTGGGGTGGTATGGATGACTCCAGCCCAATCTTCTGATTAAGATTAAAGAGGCAAGCTCTCGAGGTGAGCAGTTGGATCGCCTACTTGGTTTGCAACTTAGAGATTAGGCTCTCCTTCTCTGGGCTTTTATCTGATAAATGTATAGGCTTGTGAGGACTGCTTGGATATCAACAACACTACATAGTCAGGCTTCGGAAACTTAGCAGAAAATTGCTAAAGATGTCGTTATTATCATCCTGGAGAAATTTTATGATGTTGGTTACCAATTTGACTTTGAAGTATGGTTAAGGGAGCACTTTATTGAGAAGAAGCTCTTCATGGAACAGCTCAGCCAATCGGGAGGAGGCAGGCCAACAGTTATCTCCTCTTTGGTGAACATCCTGAGACAGCAGACGTATTTACCTTCCTTGGTTGCCTCGCTATGCTCTGAGCGTCAGGCCGTTTGTAACTACGTGGCGCGTTTTATGGCAGTGTAACGATGGTGGAGGGGTTTTATGATATTTCAATTACGGTATTGAATTATATTTGCATATGTTTATAAAAACAGACCTGCTTTGATGTGTGTGTTTAGAAGAACCAGCATTTACTGTGTGAAGGAGAAGTGTTTTGGGGCCCTCTTTTAGTGCTCTTAGCAGGCACATTAACACCTCTCACCGAGTTCCCAGCAGCCTCTCTGATGTAGAGAAGGAAGTCGTCTGCTGCCTGCAAACTTCATTAACCAGTTCACTTGAAGATTATGGCAATCTCGGAATTAGTGTAGATGCCTAACTTTATCCTTCGCCCATTTGGTTGTAGGCTAAAGTAAGCATAAGTTAACAGCTTCATGTCAGAGATTGATGACCATTTCTAAACTGGAGATCTTTTGTAATTTGTTGTAATTATGAAACGTGATATTGTGGAAGAATAAGTTTCGGAGGCGTTGTAATGTTATGAAGAATTATTTTTTTGAGGCATAAAAGTACAGAGGCATAAAAGGTGTGACCTTTATTATTGTTGGGGTGTCAATATAAGTGCAGGGGTGTCATTGTAAGGTGTCATTAGTGCAGGGTGTCATTGTATGGTGTCATTAGTGCAGGGTGTCATTGTATGGTGTCATTAGTGCAGGGTGTCATTGTATGGTGTCATTAGTGCAGGGTGTCATTGTATGGTGTCATTAGTGCAGAGTATCACTGTATGGTGTCATTAGTGCAGGGTGTCATGGTATATTGTCGTTAGTGCAGGGTGTCATTGTATAGTGTCATTAGTGTAGAGTATCACTGTATGGTGTCATAAGTGCAGGGTGTCATGGTATCTTGTCATTAGTGCAGGGTGTCATTGTATGGTGTCATTATGATTTATATTTTGACTTATAGTTGACTTCAATAGTTTCCTCTCCGACACTTGATGTAATGTGTATACAATATAAACTACTCAAAAGAGGTTAAAGAACACCTGATTGTTTCACGTTACTATTGTGAATCTGTCATGCCACGACACCTTCCATTAACTTCTTATGACCTAGGAAAATATTGTTTTTTCATCACCGGGTAACTTCTTTTGAGCAGGATATAATGTGTCAATTTTAATTCGATAAATGTGAAGTAAGTTAAGTTTTTTATTCAAGGCAAACAAAACATTGATAGCCTTTTCAGAGGTTATCTGATACTAGTTCCGCGGGTAAAGAGAGCACGATGTTCACCCGGAGATAATAGATCTGTGTTTATCTACCTCAAAGCTCAGTCAATACACAAGGATTAATTCCCAGAGGTTCAACAGCTACAGAAAGAGCACATTGAGAAACATATGTAAACATTGCATGGAAAATATTGACATTTTTCTGTGGCTAAGAGAGGTTACGTCTTTGTTGGTATTTAGACAAGGGCCATATTGAATCGGTGACGGTCTTGCTCCATACATACGCAAGCATAGATACAAGCCTCCCTCTAATGTCTATTTACATCAAGGATCCTTTCATTCATAAGTATAAATATTATATATAAACCTTTGAGATGTTTTTAGATATTTTTTTTTTTTTTTACAATTTATCAGGTGTCAGTAACTTGTACAGATGTGTTGTATTTTGTAGCTGCCACTTTGTGTGGTGGTCGGGGCGGTCGGGTAGCCTAGTGGTTAAAGCGTTCGCTCTTCACACCGAAGACCCCGGTTCGATTCCCAACATGGGTACAGTGTGTGAAGCCCATTTCTGGTGTCCCCCGCCATGATATTGCTGGAATATTGCTAAAAGCGGCGTAAAACTATACTCACTCACTTGTGTGGTGGTATCCAAAAACAAGTTTACAAAAGATGGGGAAGTCTAGATTCTTTCAGTCTCTGAAAATGAGGAAACCTACAGGGTATTTGTATTTTTTATCAAAAGACAACATAACACAACAAAATCTGAAAATATAAACGTTTAAGAGACTAAATGTTTAGTTTTGGTGCAGCTTATGGTTGTTATTGTGTTGGTTTGTCAAGACGACTCTGGTTCTAATCGGCGATGTGTTATGTCTGGATTATTGTAAAATGCTGTGTGAGATCAAACTACCTGATTGCCGAACCAAATCACTCACTCACTCACTCACTCACTCACTCTGGATCGATATTCAGACATGCGACAGGAGCATTCTTTTTCTCTTCTTTCAAATGTATAAAAGCATCTGCGTGCATAAATGTGGATATATACTGAACAAAAAAGTCAGGGATCCTAAATATATTTTGGGATATATTTTGGCATTGAAGACTGAACACACAATTTAAAAAAAATATCCCCAAATTATTAATGATCCCTAACTTATTTTGTTCAGTATATAAGAACATCCTGTAGTTGAAATTTTGTTTGTTCATCGAGAGGAATGGAATAAGGAACATATTATCCACTACCTTCTCTGCATTCTATATGTCACATGCTTTAGATAAGACATCCTATTAGATCAGGGAAAAGACCTTCTTCGTCTGTCATTGCTGTAATCTAAGGAAGCAAATTGCTTCTGTCCAGAGTATTCACTGATGACTCTACAAGAGTAAGTGCAGCCATACTTGCAAATGGGAATTTGAGCGCCTGACTTTCAGCTAACAACATTTGGACACGATTCTGAGTCTGGGTATAAACATGCGCCCATCAGACATGGATGTTAAGTGGTTTACGACATGTTTATAAGCAGGTACTGATTTACATGGGGCAAGATAATGAATTAAAATCACATTCGTGTAGTCAGGTTGCAGCTTTGGAATTCTACATGTCGCCTTAACTTTAGCTACTGTCATTTGATCGTTACCAAATGTTTGCCATCTCAAGTGTGTAACATGAAATATGCTATAAGGAGAAAGGTGATGTAAGGGTGTTAAGAAAATGAGGAAACGTCCAACGTTTCTTACCCACTTTGCAATTTTTGGGTTTGGTTGTGAACTGCACATCCCAAAGTGAGTGAGTTAAGGTTTTACACAGCTTTGGAACTATTCCACCATTGTCACGTCGGGGGGTGGGGGGACACCAGAAATGGGTTTCACACATTGTGCTCTTGCAGGGAATGGAACCCAGACCTTGGGTGGGATGGCAAATGCTTTAACTGCTTGGCCACCTCACCTCCTGCACATATATGAGATCAAGGACAGTAATTGCTAAACACGTCGTTATTTGTCATTGGTTGAACTACCTAATGTTAAGTATTAACAAAGGCTGACTCATATTATGTTTGTATTTTTAAAGCATCACCTCCCCAAATGTTTATGAAGTATTAAAAAAAACATTCTGCAAGGAGTCCCAGATTGAGGTGAATGGAGTTTTATCGTTTGGGAGGCTATTGAGAATTTCTCGGTGAATGGACAATTTGCTCCTCGTACTGAATGAGTGTGCGGATCTGTGAGACAGGAGGTGATTCATCAATTGGGCTTCTGAGCAAACTTGTACACAGCGGCATGGATGTGTTTACATCCACCATAGCTGCTGCGCTCGCTCGGACACCACACGCAATATCAGGGTCATTGTAACACTTCATGATAAGGATGGTTTCATTCGAAACCTTGAGTACGACATTGCTGATGTCATGGTACTTATTCTTTGATGACAAATACTGTTAGAATATACTACCCAACATTGGATAAGGATCAAAATAATCATCTTTAGTCAAATGTGTGGTCCTTTGCAAATATTGAGCATTATGTCACGAATTAGATATCTAATTACATTTGATAAAAATATTTTAAAAAATTCCAATCTAGAGTCAATGTCATATCTAATCGTTGTCTACAAGATGGTTCTTTTTATGAACATGTTAGAGATAATTTTGGACACCGGTTTTGTTTTTCCAATTGTGAGAATGTATTTTGTATGCAGAATTACCCTTCACTAAAGGACATGTGTGCCATGGTATCAATTTAACAACAGTATGAACATGACAGACAAAGAGGAATATTTGGTTACACCAGTAGGCAGATTTTAATCCCATCAGGCCACTAACCCAGAAGGCATAGTGAAAGCAGACAACACAGGCTGCAGTGAATATAAGATTATATCACCCACACATACTAACAGTATCTGTGATTGGGGAAGCAAGCTGCCACAGTGGTTGTTTTGTCTCCCGACCCGGGTATGCTACTTCCCTACTGTGTGACCACCCTCAGCAACTGAAGGGGGGTCATTCATCCGATTCCTCCCCTAATTCCCTGCCCTCTCAGCCATGGTATGTACACAGTCTAGGGGAGGGAGTCACCTTTATTGTACTGGAACATTCTTCATTGCTACTTGAACTTTCAGGAAGGGGCACCTGCCCATGATGTGTAATTGCAAGCATGTAGAAATGTGTGTGTCTGGAGGGTCATATTCCCAGTATGCGTGCTGCACGTGGAGGACTTTACGTCATATATTGCCCTTCGCCAAGAATGTTCATGATTTAGATGATGTCTCGTTCATGATGTTATTTCTGTTGCAGGAGCTTTCAATATGCTTAGAGGATAAAGACAGTGGAGTACCTTTAAGAGGTAAGTGCTGTTTTGTTTTATGAAATGATTTTGGTGTATTTTATTTCACTTCTGACATATACTGCTCAAAAGAAGTTAAGGATGACCAATTCTTTCATATGACTATAGTCGCCCTGTCTTGCATCTCCCCTGATTCTTTCATTTTTAAAAAGTAAATCATGACAGATTAACTATAATATGAAAGGAACAGGTGATCCTTAACATCTTTTGAGTAGTATATGTTGAATGGGGAATGAATGGTATTGCAGGCATTTGCTCTGGGAATGAAGGAAATGTGTATGCATTTTTCAACCTAGCTAACCTAGCTAACAGCTATTCAGTAAATTGGGCGGTCTAGACTAACATTTAGTCTCTGAAATCTTATATTACACAATATCCTTCTTGACTCTAAAAAAAAAAAAAAATTCCCTATGCTGATTTCAGAATAGAGCTAGCTTGAGCTGGCTAGACTTGCTTTTGTATGCATTTCTAGATTATGTTTTTTTCCTAAAATAAATATATTCCACGGTCATGGTGCAGGACTATGGGCGGTCATGCTTACAACTTATGTGAGTATCATCCTTGTAATGTCACAGGTGTCCTGTCGTGGTCATTTCAGCTCCAAGTGCGGTGTTATTGTTTAAGGGTGAAGTGGGCCAACAAGTTCGCTATTTTTGCCTACAGTTCACTGTGAAGAATTGTAGGTTTGAATCCCAGATTTGACCTGTTAATGATTATGATTTTGTTTTGAATAAGATAAGATGTAACAGCCTTACCTCCAACCCTACTACCCATCCCCTTTCCCACCCCTCCCCCACCACTACTAACCACCCCCTCTTCCACCTGTACTACCCATCCCTTCTCCAAACCCTCTCTCCCACCCCTTCTCCCATCCCTTTTCCCAGCCCCTTTCCCACCCCTCTCCCACCCCTACTAACCACCCCCTCTTCCACCTGTACTACCCATCCCTTCTCCAAACCCCCTCTCCCACCCCTTCTCCCATCCCTTTTCCCACCCCTACTACCCACCCCCTCTCCCACCCCTACCACCCATTCCTTCTCCCACCCCCACTCCTTTCCCACCCCTCTGCTACCCCTTCTTCCACCCTTTCTCCCAACCCCCTCTCCCACCCCTTTCCACCGCTTCTCACACCCCCTCTCACACCCCCTCTCACACCCCCTCTCACACCCCCTCTCACACCCCCTCTCACGCCCCACCCCCAATCCAAACTTTTCTTAGTGTAGGACTATGTGATATAATTTGATGAATATAGAGATGTTATAAATGTTTCTGTTTCAAAGTACAAATGTCATGCCTTGTCTAGCACTAATGCTGTAGTGTTAAACTGATTAATTTCAGTAGGGAATAACTGTGACATTTATGACAGCCTCATAACAGATAGCTAACAAAGTGTCAAATGTGTCATTGTACCACTTCTCATTGCTAATTGCACAACAGTGTAACAAATTAGCAAAAAAGGCTTAATATCTTGTAAGAGGTCCAGTAATTGCATTGTCCGATACCCCTGTCAGTGTCACACAGCTCCGCCACTCAAACTTGTCAAAATCACTCCTGCTCTTGTTAACACAAATTACACAATAAAGTTTGCTGGCTTGGACCTAACAGTAATTAGAGGGAGCCATGTTAGATAAGGTAGTCTTAATCAGCTTGTACATGCTGCAACTGGCAGCTGTTGGTTATGTAACTGTGAGTGTTGACGGATGATGTAACTGGCTGAAGCTCCCTACAATCGCCACTGGAGGAGGATGCAGCAGAGTTTGGGGTACTTTATGGATTGCGGTTGTTGTCGTGGAGACTGTGTCCTGTAAGAGGGGGCATTTTCAGTGGGGGGGGGGGGGAGGTTTTGTGAATGATATGTGCTTTCTAAGGGTGTGTGTGTGTGGTAAGGGCATGGGTGAGTGGGTGTGAGGGGCGCAAGGGGGAGGGTCTGTTCATGAGAGGGGGTGGGGAGGTGTATTGGTCGGGAGGGGTGGGTGTGAGTGGCGCAAGGGGGAGGGTTTGTTCATGAGAGGGGGTAGGGAGGTGTATTGGTCAGGAGGGGTGGGTGTGAGGGGCGCAAGGGGGGAGGGTCTGTGTATGAGAGGGGGTGGGGAGGTGTATTGGTCGGGAGGGGTGGGTGTGAGTGGCGCAAGGGGGATGGTCTGTGCATGAGAGGGGGTGGGGAGGTGTATTGGTCGGGAGGGGTGGGTGTGAGTGGCGCAAGAAGGATGATCTGTGCATGAGAGGGGGTGGGGAGGTGTATTGGTCGGGAGGGGTGGGTGTGAGTGGCGCAAGGGGGAGGGTCTGTGCATGAGAGGGGGTGGGAAGGTGTATTGGGCGTAAGCAGTGGGTGTGAGGGGCGCAAGGGGGGCGGGTCTGTGAATGAGAGGGGCGCAAGGGGGGAGGGTCTGTGCATGAGATGGAGTCGGGTGGTGTATTGGTCTGGAGGGGTGGGTGTGAGTGACACACTTTGTGTGGGTGTGGGAGGTTCTATGAGGGTGGGTGGGGGGATTGTGTGTGTGTGTGTGTGTGTGTGTGTGTGTGTGTGTGTGTGTGTGTAATGCAGTTACTAGGATTGGCTTGTGGGGATAGAGATGGACCTGCATGATTTCGTTGATTGGCTGATACAGCTGCAATAGCAAATTTCTAAAAGTGCATTTCTGTGTTTTTAAAGAGTATTCATTTTAATATGGGCTACCTGCCAAGTTCAAATATCGAAATATTTTCTAATACCCTCATTTAAAAGATTAGAAATTAAATTATCACAAAAACATAGTTCTTTGAACTTTGATAGAATCTGTCCCTTGAAACGCTTTTGATGTACAATATGACATTTTAACTTGTTCCAATTTTGATTTTTCATACAACCACTATATAATTGCAAACAAATGAAGTGATCAAAAACACCATCAGCTTACACACTGTCAAAAAAGCAATTGGATTCAGTCAATGTATGAAAGGGAAATTGTTCGAATTCATTTTTTTGGCTTTTATCATAGCTGGGTTTTTTTCCTATCCATCAAGAGTGACTTTGATGCCATTTCAGTGAATTTAGCTTCAACTGTCAATACTTTCCACTCCATGAAACACAACAGTTAGTTTAACTGTCCCTCTTTGGGTGAAGAGGATAGCTGTCGCAATTATTGTTTTCCATTTGAAAATGGGGAATAATTTTTCTGTAGCAAAAGCTTTGGTAGGAGTAATGAGGGCCCTTGATGGTGGAACAGAGAGCACTTATGCTCCACCGGTATGGAAGGGATATGCCTCGTTCACAGGCTGAAAAAAACTCTTCATGATGTTGCATGCTTTTGATTGATATACTGTAAGTGTCATTTGAAACGTCCTGTGTATTTTCCAATATGGTGATTTCATCGCGCAGAGGAAGTGAGCTAATTGTCAGTCAGAAATAGACCTCGTCCACTATTGATGTGTGAATTAATATGTTTTAAGTGGGGCTAGGATGCTTTATCAGGAGAAGGAGTTAAGGAGCATCTCCTGTGTATATATCTCAAACCTGCTTCGTTTCTTGGTAATAGCACAGTGGTTCATGTGCTTGTTTGTCCTTCACTAGTCCTGGGTTTGATTCCCAACTTGACAAGGTTTTGATCTAAGGCCTCCTCCTGTTTCCATGGTAATTGCATGTGTTGGGGGAAAGCACAGTGGTTCATGTGCTTGTCTGTCCTTCACTAGTCCTGGGTTTGATTCCCAACTTGACAAGGTTTTGATCTAAGGCCTCCTCCTGTTTCCATGGTAATTGCATGTTTTGGGGGATAGCACAGTGGTTCATGTGCTTGTTTGTCCGTTGGAATTCTGGGTTCGAATATAGATCCCCAGCAATCCATGACAGATGAGTAAATGGGAAGGCTCATTGACTTGGCTGCCTGCATGATGTCAATCACAGGATTGTCTAGTCCAAACTCCATTATTTACATAAAGCTGAAATATTGGTGAGTGTGGAATTAAACATCAAACCAACCAAAACATTAGATATGGTTACAGAATAATTCATTATGTGCAAGAGATGTAAAGATTGTTTTTGTTTAAAAAAATAAATATTTAAATTACATTTCCTGTGTATCAGTAGTTTAAGCCATAAACAGAGACCATTATTTCAGCAACGTGTCTGAAATTTGATGTCCTGAAGATACCATCATAGCAGGTTCATTGTATGTCCTTGGAAGAAGGGGCGGTGGGGTAGCCTAGTGGTTAAAGCGTTCGCTCGTCACGCCGAAGACCCATGGGTACATTCTGTGAAGCCCATTTCTGGTGTCCCCCGTCGTGATATGGCTGGAATATTGCTAAAAGCGGCGTAAAACCATACTCACTCACTCAAGAACATTAATGAATCATACACAATAGCTGCTATAAAAGGCATGGCATTAATGTGATTTTGGACACTATTTATTTCTTCAATCCGTTTCAGTTTTCAGTTGTTATCAAAACATTTTTTAATCTGATTGTATGAAATGTAACTAATATCGTTGAGAACCTGAGTTGTTCAAAGGGAATGCATGTTGTTATGACATCCCTGCATCTGAAACAAAGCTCACATAGGCTGTGTATTGTAAGAACTGATTGTCACGGTAACACGATGCTCACTGACACTTGTGATAAAAGCCGAGCTCCATTAGACAAATCCGCCACCTTTGAAATATGTAACATGATATTTGGTCCTAGATGATGATTTAGATTGTGTTTGTAATGTTTGGTCTAATCAATCGCCATTACCGATAGCCGATTATCACCACTGATGGACTGCTGTTTGATCAAATAAATGCAAAGAGACTTTTGTTGTCAATTTTATTAATGGACAGAATGAAATATGGTTTATCTTTCCATGACGGTATTGATATTCAGGGACTTCTATGGTAACAAATTTGAAGGAATTCCTTGATTGTCTTGATAAGTAATGTAGTAATGTTGTGGCATGGTGTCTCGAGAGTATGTTGTTTTGAGTGGTTGTCAATATCCTTTTATCATTTGTCCTGTAACATATGCACATAAATGTTGTTAATCTCTATGGTATTCGGAGTAAAATCATTATAAGGCAACAAAAATAAGTTTTTAGATTTTTGTCCAAATTTATCAAAAATAAAGTGACGGAGAGGTGGGAGGCATTATACATTTTTTGTTTTGTTTGTTATTCCATTAGTTGGTGTACAAAACAATTAGCCAATCATTCAATGTGGTGGTCGAAAATAAGTTTTAAAAATTCTACTTCCTGATTAGTTATTATGAGTGAAAAACAGCTATTAACATTGCAAGATATTGAAAGATATTTTTGTTAGAATGAAGATTTTGATATTATTCACCATTGCTTACAAACAACTGTGATAAAATCTCATGGGGTTTTTCATCTCACCAAATTGTAAAACAGAGTTGACCAAAAAACGAATTGTCAGAACCGGCCTTATTTTCTCGTGTCAGGGCATTTTAGTTGATTGGTCTCATAAATCAACTAAAAATATCTAAGGCCTTATCTTTCAACATATCTGATTCACATGAAACATAAATGTTTGGTTGGATGTGGTGTATGGTGCATTTCACCCAATAAACAAAGAAGAGAAAACATGTAACAATTTTAATTGTGTGTAGGCAGGCACTTCAGGACAATATATGGATGTTTGGTAGTGAGGATGCAGCGATGAAAATATATTAATTCCCTACTATGAAAGTGAATCCCGTAGATAAGCTGACCCCTTTCTACAGAATCCTTTTTCTGGTCCCAAAATTCGGCTTATCTGCGGACATATAAGGTATTTCAGCCTAAGGGATAGTATTCATCTGGATATTTATGTGTGACCAGATTGTAAAGGAGGCAGGATTTCCACACTGACTGGTGTCTGGACCAGCAAGATACCGTATCCGACGTAATAAGCGCCCACGGCGATATTTCCTAATATATTGGCTAGTGAACAATCCCAGTTAGCACCCCTTTCGATTGAGCAATGTGCATAAGACTTATTTACTCGTGCATAATACTTATTTACTCGTGTATAATACCCACTCGTGTTTTTATGCAGCCTTAATTATGGGCAATTAAATTTTTGGAAAAATATATTTGTCGTATATAAACATTTTAGGCTGTCAGCATAAACCACAAAATTTACGATCTTTCACCTCTGTTTTTTCACCAAAATAATATTCAAATAAGAGCCCCCTATTTCTAATTTTGAGAGCGCCCTGGGCACTTATTACGTCGAATACAGTATTCACTGTATATCTGCAATTCACACGATCATTACTATTACCTTCCATGTCTTAATGTCCCTGAAATTAAGATCATTGGTGTTCCTGGCCTTGACTCCATCATCGCGACTGACAATCTTTCCTTCTGTAAGGGTATCAATGGTTGTCTTACTCTTGTTCTTGATATTAAGTAAACATTTCAAAACATGGACCATCATTTGCAAGAAGGCATATCAGTCATTTAAAGCATCTTGTTTCCAACTGCAATCTGAGGTATCAAATCAACAGTTAATGTGACTCAATTCAAGGTACTCCCTTACTGAATTATGTTGCAGATTATTTACTTATTGAAAAAAACGTGAAATGATATATTATTAAGCTGATAATGGTTGCACTGCTGACCTGTTTGCAATGTCATAAATTAGTCTTGGGATGGGAGTGTCAGTATCTGATTTCAGCAGCCCAGCACAGGATGCTTGCGATGAGGTAACTAAGTGTTTGGAAGATGTTACCAAACACATGTATCAGCGCTCTCATACATCACCATGCATTTTGGGACCTCCATTGCAGAGATAAGCATGGTCTTAATGCATTTATAATCATCACTGAATGTTTGTTTACTTGTAGCTGTCAAAATGTGTATATTTGGAGGACCGGCAGGCCCCGCTATCAAGTCGGCTGTGCCATCTGCTACAACACCTCTGTGGTGGTTTTTCATTGTTAGATATACAAATAA
This sequence comes from Haliotis cracherodii, assembly GCF_022045235.1. Taxonomy (NCBI): domain Eukaryota; kingdom Metazoa; phylum Mollusca; class Gastropoda; order Lepetellida; family Haliotidae; genus Haliotis; species Haliotis cracherodii. The sequence goes on from NW_027266265.1 coordinate 38,270,843, forward strand.
ATACCTACGTCAGTTATCTGTCACTCGTTAATGTACATCCATGGTTAGGGCTAGTCAGTGGGAGTGTTTAGCCCTGATCGAAGATACAACATGTACCTGCCAGAGTTAGTTATGGCTTCGAGTCCTTTATCGGTTCTTCTTCGAAGCTTCTTGGAGAAAATTCTTGTACATTAAGGTATGTTTGGATGCTGTGTTGGGTAGAATGAGTGCACTGCTGATATAACACAGTGGTCTAATGATTAGAAAAAGATAATATAATCTTGAATGGTAGCATAGTTGAGAATTTGATTACAGAGGAAATGTCAAACAATTATGTTTTCAGTGTTTACACACACTTTTTATTCCATTTTTTAGATTTTTGTTATTATCAAAGTGTCAAATTAAAGGCAAAAAATGAAATATTTGAAATAAAGATTATTTACATGTCAGGTTTTTTTTCAGCTTCTGGCAGGTCTAAACGTTTTGCATTCTTGTTACATTAAGATTAATTACTCCTGAATGTGTCATGACTTCTCTGTATGGGGCCCAGATGGAGGTATGTCCGACCACATGTTCAGGCCATGTTGATACAGCTCCTTACACCCCTGAGGAGGTGCTAACAGAATCAGCAATGTGAGGAACTCTGGCTCCCACCTGCCACAAATTCGGATATGCTGAACATCAGTGAAATTTCATAGAAAACCACAGTCCTGCACCATGACTGTGGAATTTATTTATTTTATGAAAACAAAATTTATAATATTCTATATAAAAGCAAGTCTAGCCTGCTCTATTCCACACCGTGAAATCATCATCAGGAAAATTATGTGTGTTAATTTTAGAAGGGCGAAATGTATTGCGTAATAAAAGATTTCATAGACTATATGATATGTGATGGCCTTGTTAATTTTGATCAATTATCTATGTAATGCCGTAATCAAAAATTGGGGATGGATGGCCTAGCCGTCTAAGACACCAAATTTGTTAAGAATTGTGTCCCTTAGCTGTGCCAGGATCATGTGAGAATCAGGACTTGATCTGTCAGCACCATGCTTGTACTAGAGATCCGACAGGTAGAAGAGCATCAACTCAACTACCATTGTCTCAAAATCCATCATGAGTACTGAATGTCATTTGTAATATGCCATACTGTCCATTTTTGCATGTAAGTTAAACAAATGCATCCAGATACTGTATCGTTTCTCTTCCATGTCTGCAACATGTGTAAGAAAAGTGCTGAGTTATCTCCCCTGGTCTGGTAATCAAGTCCTTGACATTGGACTCAAATCTCTCTAAACCGACCCATGTGTGACTACCTGTAAGATCCTAACTTGTACACCAGGTCAACAGCCTACCTTACTTCGGGATGAACTTCCATCTGAAGGCAACATTCCATTATTGAGTGAGTGAGTGAGTATGGTTTAACGCCGCTTTTAGCAATAATCCAGCAATATCATGGTGGGGGACACCAGAAATGGGATTCACACATTGTACCCATGACGGGAATCGAAACCGGGTCTTCGGCATTACGAGCAAACTTTAAACCACCAGGCTACCCGACCGCACCATATTCCATTATTGATTTAAAAAGCTGTTGAGCCATGTTCAGCACGGTAATCAGAAGGCTGTGCCTCCAAGGATGAGTGAGTGAATGAGTGAGTGAATGTTGATTTACACAATAGTTGTCATCCTGTACATTTGAATAAAATAGCAGTTGTAACAGGACACAGTAAGAGATATTCCACCCCAGTGCGTATTTGTAGGGAAACATCTTTTTGTGAGACAAGAAAGCTAAACTTAGCCAGTTTATGATGTCACTTCACGGCTGTAGTTGATGTAGGAGGCCATGGAAGCCGAAAAAATGGATTGTAGATAAAATAAATTCCAATAAAAAGTCGGTGATGGTAAGGGTTATTTGTATCTGGCATCAGGAGGAAAGAAACAAAGAGAGATAACTCTGATAGGGGTAGACAACTAGGACCATAAGAAACTTGGTAAATGGGAGAAAAGTTTGTTAAGACATTCTGGTAACAGCTGCAGGATTGTGATATACTCCAATGTCAGCTACCTCAGCTGGTCTAATCGAGGTGCCTTTAGGCCAAACACATTCCAGTACCACCAAAATAGATCAGTCTTACGTCTGTAGATAGGGAATGTGATATGAATAAGTTATGATATTGAGGCTAGTTAGGCAAGCTTGGAAATTAGCAACTTAAATATCTTTTCTAATGTGTCAAAAAGTAAAAATAGGATGAAATGATAGCATTTGAAGGTTATTTAAATCAAATGTTACGCCTTTTGTTACAGTGAAAGTTTCCAGAAATTCTGATTTCTCACTCACTATATTAAAAGGGGTGTAGACTCGGGCAAATAGTTGTCCTACATGTTTGAATGAAGATGCTCAATCACCATTCTATGAGTCTATTATGTTGGGGGCGTTGGGGTTGCCTTGTGGTTAAAGCGTTCGCTCGTCACGCCAAAGACCCAGGTTCGATTCCCCAAATGGGTACAATGTGTGAAGCCCATTTCTGGTGTCCCCTGCCATGATATTGCTGTAATATTGCTAAAAAAGCAGCGTAAAACAATACCCACTTACTCACTGTTATTTTAAATTTGATGATGTCTCTATACCAATTAATGACAGCTGTAACATTACATCGGGATAATGTCTCTCACAAATTACAAAATTAAATCTCAAGTCGGACATGAGCATAGTCATTTTTTAAACATTTCAATATTAGTTGGGTCTGCTTGAATACTTAAGAATCAAAGAATATAATGTCATTATTTACATCAAGCCATAACAACATTCAATGGTATTCATCCCGAAGCATTGTTCCCTTCTATTGCCTATTGTTGAAGTGATAAGCCCATTACAATATACGCTATTCAGCTGTGTCATAATATCTCATCTGCGAACCCTTTTATCTTGTCTAGAAGATCATGATTCAGTGTAAAAGCTCTTCTTTGAGTGTAGACATAGTTTCAGCAGGATGGACTGCCCTCACAATGCAGTTACAGGCTGTGTAATTCATGCTTGAAAGGAAATCAGTTATGAGGAATATTAGAAGAGCAATAACTACTGCATTAAAGTATTCAGTGTCGTGTCTAGCTTGACTTGTGTTTGTGGGCCAACAATCATACCTCCGGGGAAGAAGAGTCATAATTGAGGGGGGAGGATCGTCTCCCCTTGACAAGGGATAATGACAGATAATGGCCAAAATACATATGTTTACAGATAAGTTTCATCCTCTTTGTGACTGAAGTCGGAACCAGTAACCATCTCGCCTGCTTCTAATTAGACTGGGTATATGGATATTATGTGGGGCATTCTTTTGTGATTGGAGGCTGAGAATCAATTAGACGAAGTTAATAGCCAGTGGGGAGAGGTAACATTGGAGCTGGCTCTCAGTGGGTCACAGAACAACTTGGGAATATATTGTTGGCAGCCCTTGTGCACCAGGTCCATCACACCATCATTGTGCGCCAGCTTCATCATACCACACAAGGGGCGGTCGGGTAGTCTAGTGGTTAAAGCGTTCACTCATCATGCCAAAGACCCGGGTTTGATTCCCGACATGGGTACAATGTGTGAAGCCCATTTCTGGTGTCCTTGCCATGATATTGCTGGAATATTGCTAAAAGCGGCGTAAAACCAAACTCACTCACTCTTACCACACATCATGCACACCCATGGGGCGGTTGGGTAGCCTAGTTGTTAAAGCGTTCGCTCATGTGGGGTCTGATTCCCGTCATGGGTACAATGTGTGAAGCCCATTTCTGGTGTCCCCCCACCAGTGATTTGCTGGAATATTGCTAAAAGTGGCGTAAATCTATACTCACTCACTCACTCACTCACTCACTCACTCACTCACTCACTCACTCACTCACTCACTCACTCACTCACTCACTCACTCACTCACTCACTCATGCACACCCTGTGGATATTCCGGGTAAGATTAGGTCCTGGCAATCTTTACTTCACTTTATTTTCATCAAATAATAGAAGGGTAGCCTAGTGGTCACATCGCTCACTCATTGTGACAAAAGACCTGCGTTTGAATCCCCATTCTTGGTATTCCCTGCCACAATACCTTCAAGATATTTTAAAAACGGGGAAAAAAAACTGACTGGTGCTATTACCATTCCTGGTATTGCTGCAGTGAAGGAAAGGTTGTGTTGTACCAGGTGGGACTGTGTATTGAACTTCAACCCAGCTGGTGTTTGGTCTCGGCCTGTAGTAATATTGTGTGAAAAGAGACACCACAGGAAGTAGTTCACTGTTAATATGATATTTGTTCCTCACTCGGGAACTCTCTATTTTCAAACAATATATTCCTGTGTTTTTCCACAAGCTAATATTTTCTGCGAGACACATATGGACAACAAATGGGTGCACTTGGGATTGTCCTTTCAGAAAATGCCTTGTTTATATTCATTTCTGATTTGCTGTAAACCTAATCCTCAATGTAAACATACAATTGACTTAATATATTTGTTGTTATCACATGAAAAATGTTGCAGTACTGGAAGGTTTACGTAAACCATTTCGAATGCACAGTCTCAGGTGTATGGCCGTAGGCTAGGGGAATACAGATGGCATGGTGAGCCTTGCACTTAAGACAGGGATATGAGACAGGCTGAAGAAGTCTCCAATTGTTTGATAATAAAATGTCAATAATGTATCGCAGTACCTTTGAAATAAAAAATTAAAAAGAAAAGAATTACCGGGGTATGTGACACACTGTTCTAAAAAATGGAGATAAAACATTTATGCATTTAGAACACACCAATACGAGGGAAAACATGTGCTTCTTATCTTGTATGGATGTTTTTATGATTCATATTGAAAACATGGACAGCTTCCGATCTAGAATATGAGACTGTGAGGTTGTTCTCACTGCTTCTTCTATCTAAAACTATTCCTTTTGAATTGTTATTGTGGCCAACCAAGGAAATCTTGAGTTTGTTGTAGTTATGCTTGATGACATTGGATTTAATGGGGATTATTTTTAATTCATTTCAAACTGACAATTCATTTCAAACTGACAATTCGTTACAGGTTTTAGGAGAAATGTTGCATCAATTTAAGCATACATTACATATGGAGTTATGCTCTTAAAGCAGACTATTATTATTGTTATTATGTACAAGTTAGATTAATCCCCACCTGAAATATGTATTTCTCACAAACTAACCTATAACCAGTGTTTTGTGTAATCTGTTGTGTTTTGAATAAAACTCTTTCATGTGGGGAGGCGTTAAACAAATCAGCTTCCCATCAGATAGAGAACTTATTCACTATAATTGGACAAAAGTGTAGTCTACTGCTAAGAATCACATTACAAGTAATAAAGGTTGTAATGTTCATAGAAACACATTTACGTCCAACTGGCTTTGAAGTCTCTAACTTTGACGGCATGCACACACAGAGCTTTCATTCAAGATCTGCAAAGGGACTGCTCCAAGCTTTATCCTTTGAACTTAAAGTCGACAGTGCCACCCGAAGAATGAGAGTTTCCATCCTCCTAATGAAAAGAGTGTAATGAGGGCAGCGACTCTGTCTCGAGTTAGAACAAATATACACTGGAGAGGTGAGCCATGGCCGATGTATAGATAATCACCCAGACCAGACAGCCAGCTAACTGCATTGTAACCAGTTGTGCCCAAGCAGTATTTAGTCTAATAGGACTAAGTGGCAGCCATTTTGATATACTAGATTCTTGAAAAGAAACTTGAGAAGTTTATCCGTTAAATCAGTTCTGATAAGTGTTCTGAAAAGGACTATGTTTGTAGTCTGATATTTCATGTTTCATTTGTTTATTTTGTTTCAATTAGTTAAGGGATGTAGATATCAAGTTGAAAACAGAGAGTGTCTGTGTCATGTATATATACGTTAAATTGGAATAGTTTGGGTAAGGAAGTTTGAAATTTAAAAAACAAATTAAGGATGTGAATTTTCAGAGATTGTAGTATAGTCCCAAAAGCTTAGAAGTGAGAAGTGTAGGGATATTGTTGCAGGAGCATAATCTGAATATTGACACTGCTCTAGACTATAATTACCCCCTCGTTTATTGAAGTCCTCGTGTTCCGGGGATCTTGTGCACTGTTCAGTGCAGCTGGACACCAGTCACTGTAATTTAGTTTGTGTGGTCACATTGTCAGCCACCATCTAAATTGCCATAATTTGGTGTCGTTGAAGGAGTAATTACGGGTCTCTAGCAGGATTGCTGCTATTTCGAGTGATGGTATTCACATTATGGTAGACTCATCTCGATTCTTGACAGGACTTTAGTTACAGACACTCGCAAAATATTTGGCCGGGTTGTATTTTTATAATACTAGGCTGTTTAATGTGCACATTCTTAATCTTTGTGTGGGCTTTGACTTCGAAGGGAATTCTGCCAGCCTATATGTCCCCATATAAGGGTAATGCTATTTTTCAGGGCATTATCATTTGCAGAAGTCTGAGGTCTTCCATGAACTGCCAGACGAAGGAGGGCAGTTGAAAAAACCCGAGGGTTTCTGCAAATGATAATGCCCTGAAAAATAGCATTGCCATCATTATAGCTAAAATGGATGGAATTTGTTATCAAATGAAAAGAAACAACAATATCGGTTTTGAAACATTAACTGCAATCAATACGAATGTCACTTACCCTCTTTTACAAATATGGAAACGTCATAGATTAAACCAGATGACGTCACTATTGAAGATGACGCCACCTAGCCCTATCCTGTGACGTCACCTAACAATGGGCGTGATAATGGCCCGTCGTCAAGGAATATTAGGGCATTATCAAGTTACAGTGGCCCATTCATTTTTGACATTTAATGATAATTCTATCCATTTTAGCTATAATGTGTGATATACTGGAAGAGGTTTGTTGTAGAGTTTCTGTGTGGTCCCTGGATGATGTGATTAACGTCCCCATATTGGATCTCTGTATCTTATGGATGTTCAGTGATTGAATCGGCTATATCAGCACTAGTGTTTGGACAATGCATCGGTGGATAGTTATTTTTTTTACTTTTCGATACAAGTATCGATCACAGTCACACAAAGTAGAGAGTATCGATTCTTACCCTAAATGTATTCTTTAGTAAATGTTCCACCAAACACCAAGTACTGGTGATAATGCTTAGTGAAAATGTAAATATTTTTGTCCATTGCACCATACTGTAAATCGGTAGTGTGCCAGGTGTTTGGCCATCCTGTCTAAGAAACAGATGGCGTCCACTCCACAGATAAGAGCACATGCAAGTATCGCCATACATTTTGGATCGTAAGCAAGGTATTTATTGCACCCTTCTATTTCTTAAAAAACACAAGTTTGTGACCCCAGATATACCTGCCTGAAGACATGCTGGCCCCCTCTAGGCAGTAAGTCTTATGTCCAACCAGACTTCCCCACCTTGCAGCTCCCCCTCCTGGCAGCTCCCCCTCCTGGCCTCAACATTGCTCCAGTAACCACTTCCTGATCAACTCCTTAAGGTCCCCATTGAAGGAGAACACAAAAAACAAACCCAATTAGAATCTTTCTGCCAGTTGTGACCATGTTAAGATGTCTTCTGTTCTCAAAGGCCTTGCAGGCAACGGAGACCAAAGTCAGAATCTCCCTGACACCTAGGGGGACATGGCTTCTTCTTTGTTTATTCCTCTTTGATACATTATGAAGGTCAAGTCGAAGGTAAATGGTCATCCGTGGGGGTATAAGTGCACATGATACTATCTCACCATCACTCAGCTTCTAAGACAAGCTGCAATATAACCCTCATGAGATGGGCTCCTGTTCCTCTTCTAATTTGAGGTTTCTTTTTGTTCCGACATGGCGTGTATAAGAAGCAAAGGTCTCTTTCAGAAACACGAAGACTTGTGCTCCCTCAGATAGAAGTTCTCACTGTCAAGTTGCCGTTGTGTTGACATCGATGAAAGTGGCTTGGTGTTTTGTTTTGAGTAAAAAGAAAGAAGCCCTTTATGAGTCGAATACAAATGTCTGCAGGGGAAGGTTTCATATTGGCATCGCTGAGAAATATGCTGAAGTCATGAACACATTTGAGACATGAATACATTATTCATGATTTGATGCAGGGTAAATATATACTACTCAATAGAACACCCGATTTTTACATATTACTATAGTTAATCTGTCATGTGATGACAAGTGCCATACAGATTAACCATAGTAGTATCAAAGAATCCAGTGTTCTTAAACTTCTTGTGAGTAGTATATATGTATATATGCACGTGGTCAGGTAATCAGCTGATTCAACCCCTGATTATTCAAGTTTTGTCAAATGAGTGAGTATATTTTTACGCCTCATGTAGCATTAATTATACATATCATGGCAGAGGGAGACCAGAAATAGACTTGACACATGTAGGGAATCAAACCCAGGTCTTGGCATGACGAGCCAACACTTTAACCACTAAGCTACCCAACCTCCCCCTTTGTCGGATGATGACAGTCAAGTGGCTCTTCACATTTAAGATCTGGTTTCTTTCAGACATACCTGTGAAGATCCGCAGTAGAATAGGCCTTCAGCAACCCATGCTTGCTGTAAAAGGTGACTATGTTTGTCGTAAAAGGCGGCTTACAGGATTGGGTGGTCAGGCTCTCTGACTTGGTTGATGCATGTCATCGTATCCCAATTGCGTAGATCAATGCTGATGATGTCAATCACTGGACTGTCTGGTCCAGACTCGATTATTTACAGATGGCCGTCATATAGCTGGAATATTGCCGAGTGTGGTGTTAAACAACAAACAAACTTTCAGACAATATCATTACAGATTTTTGGAGTCGGTGGGTCGAAAAAATATAAATAAAAAATCCAATTTAAATATATATTTTTTAATCTTCTCACGATTCCTCATTATTGGTTGTTTTGAAGTTTTCAACAGGTTTAATTATAGTATTTTAAATAATTTATTTATGTTGATAGTGCCAGTAAATGAGTTATTTAATTTTTTTAAACATTTTACTTATTTGTGGTTGGCAGAATAAATAACCCGCTGCTTTTCATTTTTTTTTTTTTTTTTAACATTTCAATTTTTTGGAGTCTGTGGATTTGTTAACCACATTTAGAAAAAGTCTGGCTAATTCACACTGCTGACGACAAGCAAGACTATTGGGTGTGAAACATTCCGAACATAGCTGTTAAACAACCTGAATTATTGAAGCCCACTTGCCTGTGGTTATGTAACCCTGTGTATCACAGATATCAAGAAATGATCCACAATTTCAAGGGAGATGGTGTCTTAGGATGGAATATTCCCCCCCACAGACTGCCCGGATATTTATACTCAGATGTATTTTCAACAAACTCTTTCCGCTTATGTTTCATTAATGCGTTTGTATGACAAGACATAGCCACACTGTCAAGATGGATTGTGAATAGCAAGAGTAACCACCACAAACACGTTACATGGTGAGCTTTGTACTGTAACCGACTGATATTGATCACAATGCAGTATTTGTATTGTGACTGGCGAGGCTGCTACATCAACGGCGACGTCGATACCTACAACAGTCGTGCAAGGAGAGAGACCGAGAACACTCAAGTGGTTTCTAGGCTTCATTGACAGGTATTGAACGTCATAATTGTCAGCACTGAGGCCGTGTTATTTGAGATAACACGACAACTAGGTGTACATAAATTTCATAGTGAATCATTACATGGGACAAAATTTGTCTCCAATGGCTAATGACTCAAGGTCAGCGCGACCTCTGATGGAATTTATGCAAATCAAATAATGTGTTCTCATTAATCGGCAACAGTGTGTTACATGTTATTACAAATTGGAATGATCAAGTGTAAAAAACAATCTTAGAAAGACAAATTTTGATTTATATACCGGTTTGTTGTGTTATGAGGAGTTTTATGTTATGGAAAGAGACATTAAAAGCAATCCCCTTTCTGGAAAATAATTTATTTACAAACAATGATTGATATCGACAAAGTGAGAGAACAGGCAGAATGAATGTGTTTTCTTGAGATATGGATTTTAGAGTGTCTTCAGAAGCAGAGATTTATTATTGATGTTGATCGTCAGGGACTTCGCAAATGAAACATCTTCATTTAACACTTCAGACTAAAACTTATTCAAGTTCAGATTCCTACGGTAATCAGCCATTGAACTTCAGAAAATTCTGTTCTAAAAGATATCTCACTGAGTCGGGAAAAAACACAAGGAAAAACTTAAGTGGATGCATTTGAATTATTGATGAATCTTTCTTTAAATTATGAAAGGCATCTAGGAGAATTGTGGAAGAGCGCTGGAGTGTAGCTGTTTGGACAGACTGGAGAAGGCAGAAACAGTGTTGAGTCTTTGGTTAGCGTTGGCATGACATTAGTTGAAGACGTGAGGGGGATACCATTCTAGGAGGAAGCAGGCTGATGAATCTAAACATGTTGACATTGATTGAATTTTAAATTTTGACAGCTCCATTAACTGTTATTACAGTGGAGGGGTGAGCCAATATGGCTATATCGCCTGGAACACTGAGCGGAATATAGCTATTTCACCCCCAACACTGGCGAAGGATGTGTGCATGCCCGTCTTTACGATAATCGTTCATGTGACCATTCATCTGATACAATCTATGTCCTAATGGAACTTCCATTCACTTCTGAATGGTTCAGCTGTCAGCCATGTTGAACTACAGCCAGGCAGGGATGGGAAGGAGGGATATTGTGATTGAACAGTTGTGAAGTCAGCTCGTGTGGGTTGGTTGGGCTGTACGTGGTGGATGGTTGATACTGCAGAGAGGGAGGGTTACTCGGGGAGGAAGATAGTCCTGATCCGGCTGTACCGATTCTGTACTGGTTCCACCACGAGTATGGCAGAATGTCTGGCGCTTCTGTACCGCTGTAACAGTAAGAAGGAATTATATAATCATATAGTGATATTACTTCATGCTTGTGGCGTTGCATGTGAACACCGGTGTTGTCGGAGGGCTGTGAGAGTGGCTTTATAGCAGCTGTGGGAGCGACTGTTGGTATCTGTTCCTGTGCTCCTGAGTATCATGTGTTTAATATTGGCCACTGATGATTGACAAGAGTTGGTATGCCATTTCTACACATTCATTTGACAGTGATTCCATGGCCAGTTTTACAAACTGCTCTCTATATGTTTTTTGTTAAGTAATAAAATATGTAGAGGATATACAAGTTTATTGTGAGGCCATTGAGATGTTTTTACAAGGAATACTACCTTGTTTGTACTCTTTGTTTATGGAAAGGATGTGAATATTTATTATGTAATTTGAATTGTGGGTCGGCATTTCAGTGCATTCGACGATGCGGTAATTCCTCTTAACACAACATTTTCACTGTAAGTCAGTCTGATCTGTTTCTCTTGTATATCGCAGCAAAGTAAGATAGACTGGTATTATGTTCATCTGGGAAGGCTGGCAAGAATAGATTTATCAGTTCTGTAGCTGTGCGGCAGACATGTTATCTTTGTACGTATTTGCAATGTAAATATATTATGTTGTTTGTGTACACAGTATCTTAGTCAACAAAATCACTCAAGCTGTCATGTGAAGGAGTGGATTTTCTGAGTTCGTTTTAAATTCAGTTAATTGCCTCATTCCATTTAATCAGTTTGACACCCTCCACTAATATTCTTAAAAGAGGATAATTCTCTTGGAAAAGGAATGTCGTGAGAAAATATTTCAAGTGGCCTTGATGATAATTGTGTTTAGTGCCTATGCAAGGTATTATCGATATCGCTGTTGATGTAGATGTCCAATGGCGGCATCTGCTGTTGGAGCTTGTATTGTTCTATGTCTAGGTCAAGTGACAGATGCTACTTGTATGATGACACAGTCAAGTGATTTCGACATCAGCGTTCATTGACTCACTCACATACAGGCATGTTGATATAGTTCCGGTTGTGCCGTCCTTTTGAAGCTTCATATTAAAATTTTGTTAGTGATTCCATTTACATATTGATAGAAAAGTTCAATCAGTAGTGTTCAATTTATCGTAACTTTGTTATTTTGTGTTATTTTGTTTTAATTCAGGAGTTCATATCAGTGAAACACAGATAATCATCTCTGATTAATATTTCATTGTTATGATATTGAGGTTCGTTGAGTAATACTTATTATTCTGATTTGGACGCTTTTGTAGAAGTGTTGATAGTTGTTCTGTTAGTACTAGGTCATTATTTCGCGACTAAATTTCTGTGGAATTCTGCTGATCATGTAAGTATTTTTATGATAGTACCGGAGGTATTGTTTCCTAGTGACCTCATGGTAAGTTAAATTAGGGCAGAATAGATCTCATGTACCTCATGCTTTTCATAAATAGTTCTTCAGCAACCCATGCTTGCTGTTAAAAGCAACTATGCTTGTCGTAAGAGGCGACTTATGGTATCTGGTGGATAGGCTTGTCAGGCTTGTGGACTTGGTTGATGCATGTCATCGTATCCCTAATCGATGCTCATGATGTCAATCGATGGATTGTGTGTTCCAGGCTTGATTATTTACAGACCGCCGACATATAGCTGAAATATTGCTGAGTGCGGCATTAAACAATAAACAAAACAACAACAAAAATCATGTATGAGTATGGGTGGTGGGTTCGCCTAGTGGGTAAAGTGTTCGACTCGGGTTCGATTCCCCACATGGTACAATGTGTGAAGCCCATTTCTTGTGTCCTCAGCTGAAATATTGCTAAAACCAGTGTAAAGCCAAACTCACTCACTCACTCATAAATGAGCATTTGATGGAAACAATGTAAGACCTGATTGATTACATTATTGCTTGTTCTGTCAACCACTGATTACCCCGTAAGTTGGTCGTTTCCAGGGTTCAATTGCACAAAGTGATCTTAGTGCTACAATGATCGCAACTCCCATACTTTCATATAGACTTACGACAGTCTTAGGGGTAGAATCGCTTACAGCAAGTGAACCTAGTTTGTCCCGACTCATTATTCACTCACTCAGCCGTCCAGCAGTTTCAGAATTGGAAACAGTTCTTCCTGTATATCTCAATGAGTAGAGGTCGGTCTGAAGTGTACCATTGTTGTGTATAGGGATGTTGTGCAGCGGGATGTTGTGCCTAGCTCTAACAATAAATTGTGACTATGATTCATATCCTCAGTGAATCATTGTGTAAGTCTTGTTAGAATGGGTTGTTTTGCCAGTACTGGTCGTGTCGTGGCTGGTGAGTACAGATATTGCCGTCTTTGATAACGCCTATAGAGGACATTGGGGTTAAATGCTGGGTTGTCAGTAAGTGCATGATACTTTATCCATTTCTTTATTTCATGAAAAGTAGGATGGAGTTGTGACTGTCATGGAGGTCAGTGTTACAGTGTAGTGCATTGACATTGTCACAAGTCTATGGCGATATGGAAGTTACGACTGTCGTAAGTCTGTGTTAGATACGGAGTTACAACTATTGTAAGTATAGGTTATGGTATTGGAGTTACGACTTTCATAAATGTATGTAATGGTACGGGGGTTACGACTGTTGCAGGTATGTGTTACGGTACAGGAGTAATGAGAGTCGTTAGTCTATGTTATGTCTAAAGTATGCAATTCACAGTACAGAGTTATGTCCCTTACTATTTCAAGGATCAGTACAGAGTTATGTCCCTTACTATTGGTTCAAGTCTCAAGCAACATAAGCATGCATTTGCTGCACCAATGTGCTACACTTAAGGTTTTTCCTCACATATGAAGGTGACATGTTGTCATATAACTGAAATGCTTCACATGAAGCTTACATACCATTATATAACTGAAATACTCCACACGAAGCTGACGTTCCATTATATAACTGAAATACTCCACACGAAGCTGACATACCATTGTATAACTGAAATACTCCACATGAAGCTGACATACCATTATACAACTGAAATACTCCCACATGAAGCTGACATACCATTATATAACTGAAAGAAGCTTACATACCATTATATAACTGAAATACACCACATGAAGCTGACATGAAGCTTACATACCATTATATAACTGAAATACTCCACATGAAGCTGACGTTCCATTATATAACTGAAATACACATGAAGCTGACATACCATTATATAATTAAAATACTCCCACATGAAGCTGACATACCATTATATAACTGAAATACTCCACATGAAGCTCACATACCATTATATAACTGAAATATTCCAACATGAAACTGAAATACCATTATATAACTGAAATACACCACATGAAGCTGACATACCATTATATAACTGAAATACTCCACATGAAGCTGACATACCATTATATAACTGAAATACACCACATGAAGCTGACATACCATTATATAACTGAAGTACACCACATGAAGCTGACATACCACTATATAACTGAATTACTCCCACATGAAGCTGACATACCATTATATAACTGAAATACTCCCACATGAAGCTGACATACCATTATATAACTGAAATACACCACATGAAGCTGACATACCATTATATAACTTAAATACTCCTACATGAAACTGACATACCATTATATAACTGAAATATTCAACATGAAACTGACATACCATTATATAACTGAAATATTCAACATGAAACTGACATACCATTATATAACTGAAATACACCACATGAAACTGACATACCATTATATAACTGAAATACTCCACATGAAACTGACATACCATTATATAACATACCATTATATAACTGAAATACACCACATGAAGCTGACATACCACTATATAACTGAAATACTCCTACATGAAACTGACATACCATTATATAACTGAAATACTCCACATGAAACTGACATACCATTATATAACTGAAATACACCACATGAAACTGACATACCATTATATAACTGAAATACACCACATGAAACTGACATACCATTATATAACTGAAATACTCCTACATGAAACTGACATACCATTATATAACTGAAATACTCCACATGAAACTGACATACCATTATATAACTGAAATACTCCACATGAAACTGACATACCATTATATAACTGAAATACACCACATGAAACTGACATACCATTATATAACTGAAATACACCACATGAAGCTGACATACCATTATATAACTGAAATACACCATATGGCTGTTTACTGTGTTGTTATTAAAATGAGACATGGCTGTTTACGACTGAAGACTGATGATACATGGGTATTGTCAGCCCCACCTGCAATGCTTCCACACTAAACACACTGTAAGTGTACGACCTCATAAACTTGCATCTGATGAACTGTGTTTTGTATTGGCCATGACTTAAAGAGGTTTAAACATCACCTCCCCATCTCAGTGCTTTTATCAGGGGAAGTTTATGACGGCTCTGGTCTCTTATCATGGGCTGCTTGGTAAATGATGATCATGGTCTAGTCCAAGGATGGTTACAATCTGATTTATCATGTTGTAATAACTGTCAGAAGAGGCAATATTAATCTGCATATCTTAAGCCAAGCATCTCAAGTTGCACATGTCGTCTATATCTTTGTAAGTTAATACTTGTGTCTACAGATGGGTGGTCGGCAAATAAGGAAACTTCGTCTTCAAAGCTGCATTTAGTTTCATAGCCATTTGATGAGGCATTCTTAGGAATACCTATTTTTGTTTATTTGGAAATCAGTTGTTAGGAATAGGTAAGAGATAATAAGTCCAAAATAATGCGTCAGAATGCTCCTGGTGTTTCAGTGTTATTACTCTATTCTTTGGATCAGTGTGCCCTCAAATTTCATTCTCAGCTCCCTGGAGAGTATACAGACCAAGTTGCCACATGAGCTGCTAGAATGTATTTAGTCACTTTACTGTCTCATACTACCAGGTACCCATTCACTACCGGGGGAACAAAGACATAATTCAAGTAAAGTCTCTTGAAACACATGTGACCTGTGTCAACCTATCCCGAAGCTATGGTATGCTGTTTATAACAATCACTGGTTTGTCTGGCTCAGACTTGATTGGATGCAGTATTGCCGAGTGTGGCATTATTAAAAATACAAACTATTAAACAAATTATGTTTTGACACAGGGTAGCCTAGTAGTTAGATCCAGGTTCAATGTTTCTCAATTTCAGTTAAATTTCTTTCAGCCCACATCAATATTCATTATTCACTCACTCACTCACTCACTCACTCACTCACTCACTCACCCATCCGCTCGCTCACTCATTCACTCACTCACTCACTCACTCACTCACTCACTCACTCACTAATGACATGACTTACAAGGACACAGTTTTATGGGAACTTTGTGGCTCAGTGATATGTTCACATGCAATCAGGATCCATAATACATATGATAAATGATTGTGTCACCGGAGACGTTTAGACTATATACTCACCAGTTTGAAGTTTAGGAAATCCCTGTGGAGGTCGCCACGGAAACATACATTTCCTGTTATAATATTTGATGGAGTTGAGTGCTAGGTCACATTATTGTAATCAACTACAACTGAGAGGACTTCCTGCATAGAAAACTGTACAAAATTCAGAAAGGGAAATTGAAAGGTTTAAATAAATGAGAACAAAAAATGTGAAAATCCTCAAAATATGTCTCCTAGTTTACTTCATAAAGATCTCAGAGTAACAATGTCAGTAAAAGAATTATCATCATCATCATCATCATCATCATCATCATCATTGCAACAGTAAAGATGTATTTAGTAGCACATGAAAAGTTTTAAATGATCTTATAAGTATTTGTGAGGGCGGTCGGGTAGCCTAGTGGTTAAAGCGTTCGCTTGTCACGCCGAAGACCCGGGTTCGATTCCCGACATGGGTACAATGTGTGAAGCCCATTTCTGGTGTCCCCAGCCGTGATATTGCTGGAATATTGCTGGAATATTGCAAAAAGCGGCGTAAAGTCACACTCACTCACTCACTCACTCACTATAAGTATTTGGACCTTCATTAAACCTGAAGAGAAACATCATGACTCATATAAATCATATATGGAGTGGCGATATTGTATCTAATTAGTGCATGAGGTGTATGTGTTAAGTTCTTTTACTCCATAAAGTCTTGGAGGCCAAGTGTAAAAACTGGGTTCCAAGAAATGAATGTTATTTACTGCTAAGCTTTGACAGCGTCATCTGTGTGTTATGTCTTGTTAGCTGACATTAGGTTTCTATGAGACGAATTATGTGGCATTTATGTCATTTTCACTGCTAAATACATCCACAGGAATGTCTTTGATATTCTTAAACTGTTGACTCTCATTATTTGCCATTGTGTAATATGTTTGTGTTTATATTTTGGGCTTCACAGAGGTAGAAGAGGGGGCAATAAAAGTAAACGTTTATTACCCATTCTCCGAACTGTTGAAACAGGGTGCGGACATTCGACTAGAGATGACTGGTAGCTTAGTTTTGTGCAACGTGTGGTAGTATGTCTATTTATTGCATAAGTGGGTAGTATGTGTATTTATTGCATAAGTAGGTAGTATGCGGATTTATTTCATTAATAGTTTTCTTGTGTATGTATTGCACAAATAGTAGTATGTATATTCAAAACCCTTTGTATCCTGTGCTCAACAAATAAGTATTTTTAGGGTGTTCAGAGTAAACAAAGTACATTTTATGTCTCTTGAACGTGTGTTCGGTTTTAGCCATTGATTCATAATATGTGCCGGGGAACTGTCTACTGACTTACCCCTACAATATATTCATTTCTTGAATTTTTGCTGAAAAATATTAGTTTTTGCATGATGATATTTAAATAGAATTAAAGACGAGCAATATAACTGAGTCATGAAGCAATCAATTTTAAATTAAGAATAAAATTATTTTATATCCCTTATCATTTGTCAAAATACTTGAACAAAAATGGCAAACCTTTGAAATCAAAATCAGTTGACAATGTTAGATTATGGGGTGAGTTCTAAAACAAAATAATGGTCGTATTTGTCACCAGTCATATTTGTCACCGGTGATCTCAAAATGAACGTACTTGTGTATAAGAATGAATTGATTATTGTGAATATAGCGCTACGGATGATTGTGTCGTAATCTGATGGAATGTTTACATCAACTGACTCAGCACTGATCAATACTACGGAGCGGACTGTGCTGTAAATACAAGCAACTCAACATTACTCACCGATCCCTCCACGCTCACTCCGCCGTTAACGATGGATCGATGAACGGCGTAATCGCCAACGTTAACCTTTGCTTTGCTTAAATCTATGGGATTTTTTTCACAGCGACATTTGCATTAAAGAAATGGGCATTTGTGAATGACTGTTGACCTTTGTTTGTGGACGACTAGCTGTTTTGTCACATGTGTGTAATGATTTATCAATAGTGTATTGAAATGAAAAATCAAGCTATTTTCGCAACAGTTAAGATGGCGGTAAATTGAGACGATGTTTCAAGAAAATGGAAATTCTTTTGTGGGCAGAACCATGGATTATCATTGAACACTGTCAAAATGAATCAAAAACTGTAATTGGTTAAATATGAATAAATATTCATATCATGAGCAGCTTTGTCTTTGAAAACTTGACCAGATTTGAGAATTTGAGTTAGATGTTCTTGAAAACAATAAACACCCTCTTTCATGTGAAATACAGATGATGCAAAGCAAAAAATATTTGGGAACCAGGGACAATATGAAACATATAAAACATTTAAACGTCTTAAGAATTATGTAAACGACTGTATTTTAATTGTCATATTTTGTGTCTTTTCACAAAGTTTTCCTTTTCTTCAGGCCAATTCCCCACCTAGTAAAGCAGATGTTAAAATGGCATTTTGATCTTTATGAAGACAAATTTTCCTGCATTTGGCTGTTAGTGTTTATTTGTGCAAACAATGTTCTTTCCCCCAACACAACTAAATACCAGTATTGTGAAAGGCGACAAGATGTAGATAGATCTTGTTTGGCCTGCGGTAGTTTTCCTGGGGGTTCTGTGAATAGCAGAGTAGTCAATTACCGCGTGCACGTGTACGGCGATGCATCTCCTCTTCAGCATCAACGGTAGCAGCAACAGCAACGGTTACACTGTGCAGATGTGGACATCCTACTCAGCACAGCTTACATCATGCACTGCAGATTTGCTGGCTTGTGTTTAGGGCGTTAACGTGCATTGTTCTCAAAACGTTGTTTGCGTTTTAAATTGCAATACAGTTGTGTTTTTTAAAAGCCATGTTTTTCACATGTGACAAAGATATTGTGAGCCTTTACAGTCACTTTTGTTTCTGTCTGGTGTTGAAGTCAAGGGATATCCTGTTTATTCAACCAGATCCTTTTTTTTAGATACATGTTAGATATTGCACTGTGTGTTGGATAACACAGACGATGTATTGAGGATTATGCAAGTACCTAACAGGCTTTGATACAAGTGGCGATTGGTTTTGTTTCTTCATGATTGCCGAGGAAATGGATTTATTCTCAGCTATATGTCTGCTTACTATTGTGGTTGAGGTTATGGGGACCTGTGCATGAACTTTTCTGATGCACCTTGCACACTTATTAATAGGCGTTTGATTATTTTGACCTTTGCCGAGGTTCATATTGTTGATTGTAGTATCGCTTCAAAGTTTCATTTCAGAGAATGATACCTTTGATCTTTGCCATCAAACAATAGTATTAATTGTTTTTACTTTGCAGCATTTTATTTCCAATATGATTAAGAGACATTCTTGTACTCGTACTGTATCACTGAGTAATGAAAGTAATTATTTCTTTTGTTCAGATGATTTCACTGGCTCTTGAATAGAATTTTATGATTACACATTTAACAAGCATCCTAGAAGAAATGTATCTCATTGAAGATCTGCATTGTGAATTCATTAGTTTTGAAAACAATTACAAATGTTTCATGTTTCAATGATAAGAGTGCTTTTAACTACGGGAACATAGGGATATGTTTGATGTCCTGTGCTGAGAGGCGATGTTTTTCATTGGACAACAGGCAGAGTGAAGGACAAGTTGACATGATTGTCCTAATCTGCAGACTATATTTGCACGTGTTTACGTTCTTTGGATTCAATAGTGTTTATGGTTTATTTCGGTTTGATTGTGTTGGGTATGGGTGGTCCGGCTTTCTAAGGTGTCCAAGTGGTTATTTTGGAGTGAGTGAGCGAGTATGATATTATGCCGGTTTTAGCAATATTCCAGCAATATTGCTGCAAGGGACACCAGAAATAGGCTTCACTCATTGTACCCATGTGGGGAATCGAACCTGGGTCTTCGGCTCGACAAGTAAACACTTCAACCACTGGGCTACCCCACTGCCCCGGAGGAATCCAAGAATCGCCATTGTTATTTTCCTAGATCTGTCATCACCTTTACCACTGTTTCTGGGTTTCTTTGATAAAAGACAATGTCCTGTATCACTTTAAACTTTCCTCCCACATTAGGGACAAACCATTTGATATTTTACTTGGATAAATTGTTTCAGAAACTGATTGAAAAGGGGTTTTTTGGACAAAAATATCTTTTGTGACGAGAGTGGATTTGTTCTGATCAATGTTCTGTGTGTAACTGGATTAGAAGGGGGCTCAAGTTGTTGATTGCGTATAATCGTACCCGAGTTGCGAAGGATGTTGCTCATAATATCCACCACTGGTTTGTCTGGCCCAAAATCTTTGTTGTACAGGCTACCCTGATACGGCTGGAATATGTCAGATTCTGGCATAAAATAACAAATAAACACGTATTGTGCATCAAACAAATGTTGATTCGCAATGTGAGATGTCCATCCTGTGCTAACTTGTCCTGTCTTTATTACAGTGGAGCTACCACCCCAGAAGTCGGAGACTGAAACGTCCCGGGTGCTGAAACTGGACCAAATGGCAGAAGAGGACCAGAAAGACAAGTCTGGGAAAATGGAAGACATCAAGGGAGATTCACGGCTTAGTATTGAGGTAAGGATGAGTTGTGATTCCCTGCTCCCTATCTGTGGGGTTGTGTGGCAGGAGAGGTCCTACATTGGTTCTGATAGTCAAACACTCATCTTTACAGTGTTCCCGTTTACCAGTAATTACCAGTTTTGTACCGGTAGAATTAGGCATGGATCAGTAATTCATGTGACTGTCAGTCCCTGGGGGCTGGCAAATACAGTACCTTATAAATCTTTGTTGTTGAACAAAACATTGACGATATTTTTCGAATGAAGTCAGCTTGCCTGGTCCCATCAGGGTTTCCCCATGTCTATTTTTAGTGCAAGGCAATAATAACATTTCGCTGTACTTAAGTTGAAATATATATTTGTAGTGATTTAGTCATGAAATATTTTAAAAAAATAAAAAATTGTGACTGAACTTTGTATGAATGATGTGTAGATCTTACTAAGTTACTTCAGAGATGACTTCACTGCATTGAATATGATGTTGAAAGAATTACCAGTTAATTTTCATACGTTTTTTTTTTATTTGTTGAAAGTTGGGACTGACAAAAGTTAAAAGGGGACTGGTAAATTTTAGACTGGTACCCCTGATGGATCAGTCCTCAGACGGGGACACGGGTGGCCTAGTTGTCTGAGATTCTGCAATTTGCTATGCAGAGTTGCGTCCCTTGGGCACGCCAGAAACCTATGATTGTGGTTTCGAATCCCAATTCGTCCCTATTATGTTTTTAGGTTTGTCAGCACCATGCCCATGTTCTTGGGTTTCACCAAAGAGGAAATTGTCTAAGACCTGCATCACTTCGGGCTTTCCTCCCACATTAAGCTGACACACTGTGATATAACTGGAATACTGTTAAAAGCGGTGTTAAGCACTCACTCACTCACTCACTCACTCCTTAGGATGATGGTGATGTTGTGCCACTTCCACACTGTTCCACTTCCTAGGTTCCGTTCCACAAAGCGATCTTAGTGCTATGATTATCATCAAAGTATCTGAGTTATGATCACCTTAGCGCTAAGATGGCTTTGTGAAACAGAGCCAAGGAATTGTGAGAGAGTGAGGAGGTGGAAAACTATCACCATCAGCCTGATCATGACTTTGTGTCAAACCTCACTCCCTCACTCACTCACTGAGGCTGTGAAATGAAGCTTGCCCTTGATGTGCACGGAAGTAAATTCATGATGGACGCTGAGACAGGTCGTGGAGAAGAAGAGTCCAATTAGCAAAACAGACCTGGAAGTTAAATTTGATCAGTCATAATCATGTCCCTTGAGGAATTTAGAGACAGAACTTTCTCAAAGAGCAATAAAATTTTCCAAGAAATCTTTTTAACAAACAATTGCCCCCCTTAGGGATTCCTGGTCATAATAGGTCCCCAGAATCCATGCTTGTTATAAGATCCAAGTGTTGAGAGGATCAGGTTGTTACTATTTGTGACCTGGAGGAATGTGTGTGATGGCGTAGATAGTGGCTCATGCTATTATGGTGTTCATGCTCTTCAGGGCTATGTCTTGCCCTTTCTAAATACCTGGCAAAGACTTGAGTTGTTCATGCTTTTGGGGTTTGTCACAATGGTAAACATCTAAGACCTGCATCGCTTAATTTGGGTTTTCCTCCCCCTCAAGCTGACAAGCAATGATATAACTAAATTACTGTCATTCACTTATTCAACGTGCCATGATATAACTGATATACTGTCACTCACTCAATCAACGTGCCATGATGTAACTGATAAACTGTCACTCACGCAATGTGCCATGATATAACTGATATACTGTCACTCACTCACTCACTCTCTCACTCAATGTGCCATGATATAACTGATATACTGTCACTCACTCACTCAATGTGCCATGATATAACTGATATACTGTCACTCACTCACTCACTCACTCAATGTGCCATGATATAACTCAAATACTGTCACTCACTTACTCGACATGTCATAATTGACATACTGCTCTCACTCACCTGACATGTCATGATATATCTGAAATAATGTCACTCACTCACTCACTTGACATTTCATGATGTAATTCAAATACTATCACTCACTCTGGCATAAAACAACATTCACTCACTTCGTCTGGCATGCAGGTCACAAGTCTTGGACACACTAAGTATGCTAGTGGAACAGCAAATGACATAATCAGTCATATGTTTCTCTCAAGAAATACGTTCATCACAATGGCAATCACCTCTCACATTTCAACAGCCTCAAAACACCACTCCAATCAAACAGCAAGTAATACTATGTAAGAATGTCCTCATGGCCTTTAAAGTCATGTTAGCTGCAGGCAGTAAGTATGTTTCCTGTTGATTTGGATTGGACTTAAAACAGATTTTTGACATCATATACCAGACTGGCCCAAGGGGAGATTACTCTATCGATGTCTATCTCCCACGTATGCTCAGCTATGTGGGAAGGTAACCGATACAATGACATTATGTCAAGGCCGTGATGTAATATGTGTGATAACATCTGTTATCACCTCTTCAACATTACATATCAGCTAGTTGAGAGACAGGGCTCACGGGCCATGACCAGTTCTTTTGTTTTCTTCCGAACAAGAATGTTGTTTACAAAGATGGACAAAGACGATTGTGTCGCCTCATGATTTAAAAATGTTGATTGTCATGTAGTATTCATGAGAAAATAATGGAAAAGGTTGTCCATCGTCAGGTTAAACTTCAGCTTGACAATACCAGGGGTCAGATCGATGGACAATAATATCTCCTGTGGTTTATCTACCCAAGAGTCCGAGACTTGCTGTGTTTTTGTTGGATGATCACATTTTACAACAGTAGTCTGGTTTTTCCTTTGTTAATCTCATGAAGGATAAGAACTTACCGTAGTCGACGTAATAAGCGCTCCGCTCTAATAAGCGCCCACGGCGATATTTGCTAATATATTGGCTAGTGAACAATCCTAATCAGCACCCCTTCCGATTGATCAATGTACACAAGACTTATTTATTTGTGTATACTAAGCACTTGTATGTTATATGTACCCTTAATTATGGGCAATTAAATTCTGGGAAAATATATATGTTGTATGTCAACATTTCAGGCTGTCAGCATAAACCACGAAATTTACGATCTTTCAGCTGGGTTTTTTTCACCAAAATAATATTCTAATAAGAGCCCCCTATTTGTAATTTTGAGAGCGCCCTGGGCGCTTATTACGTCGAATACTGTATATTGTGAGTGGCATTTTGATAATGACTCTATGTTAATATATCACAGAAAACTTATGTAATTAAACCATGTATAGATCAATGATTTCAGTTACCCCCGGTATTGTCTTCTGTAGTTATTTGTCTATATTGTTCTGTCCAGTGTAAAATAAATACCAGACTGGCAATTTATTAGACTTGCTAGTTCAATTGCCTGACTGGAATTTACCTGAAATTTTAAACCTATATCTTCTGTGACAGATTAACAGAACGTTCAGCAAAAACAGGTCATTCCTATATAGGTATGTAGACTCTGTAAAAATAGTGTACCACTCAGATTCGTGATTGAATAGATACTACTCCACTTTTGATAGAGATATTTTCGTCTTTCCATGATACATGAAACTGACTTTCATAATATGTCAAGTGTATTTTTGAAAGGATGACATATCCTATGATCATTATCAAAAGTTGTGTATCAATAAAGGTTAAATGCCGGGATAAGGCCAGAATTATGTGTGTTCTTGTTTTTGGCAAAAGTTAGGAAAAACATGATGGCCTGATTTGACAACTATCAGCTGTTCAAATATCATATCTCATATCAAGATGCATGCTGAATCACAACCAGAAGTCTTGTTTTAGATTTTGTAAATAGTATCTAGTGTTTTAGACATGTCACCTCTGGAATCCTGTGCTAAATAATTGATAGATTCAAATGTTAAAGGCTTGTCAAATTAAAGACCATTTAATGAAAAACATGTCTGCATTTTGCTGAGTATTAATTTGATTAGCAAATGGCACATTTAGTTCATCTTACGCTGTGATACTTTCTAAAAAAGAGTTTTTGTAAAACTATAAAACTGAGATGGTTCAAACTGCTCATAAAGTCGAGCATGTGAATACTTATTAAAATATTTCTGCAGCTTAAAGAGTGTGTTTTATGACTTAGTAATTCTAATCATTCGCGGAGCTGATTACATAACAATAAATCACCCAAGTTGTCCGAGTTAAAAGCCTGATCAGACCGGTGTTAAGAAAAACTTGTGAAATTGATATGGTAATATCTGCTGTTTTTCCTGGCCCTAATGTACGCCTCTGTTGGAGGCCTGATAATTCCTGTAGCCATTCAACATCAAAGACTGCTTAAACTTAGTTTTCCCTGAAAAAATGCAGATGTTCTGTGATAAATCTTTGTTCTGATATTTAAATAGAAAATGAAGTTTGTGTGATGGACATTCTGGTCAACAGCTTTTCTCTTCACAGGTTTGAAGAAGTATTACTTCCTGAACTGATCAAATAATAAAAAAATATCTGATTTTTGATATCGGGAACCACCATTTGCCTAATTCAAGAACAAATTTCTCTTTAAACTTCAACCTATTCTTAATATGATGTGTGTGGAATCTCTTCTAAATCTGTGATGTCTAGTCTGGCCTCGTTTTTTCAAGGTGGATTTGTAAACACACAGCAAATAATCCTATAAAGAAGTCGGAGAATTTAAGCAAGATTGATGTAGCGTTCATTAAAGGCCAGTTACAAGCCTCTCTGTGTATCCATGACATGCTAGGAGGCTAGCCAGTCCTTACACTTGTTATCAGGGCAAGTTATTCCCAGAAAATCTGGCATGTATAGTTTAATCGAGCGTTTCACCATTATCAGTTTCGTTCTTATTAAATTTGTGCCCTCTTATCTATTTTCTTATTACTATCGGAGTTATCTACCCTTGTTGACATTAATTCATGAGAGTTGTATTGACAATGATGACGTACTGAGATCTCACTCACTCACTCACTCACTCACTCACTCACTGGAGAGTATTTGCTTGAAAGTACTTGGAAATTTAACTGAAGTTAGGAAGGGGGCACATGTGGCCCAGTTGTCTAAGGCGCCACGATTCGCTGTGCAGAGTTGCGACCCTTAGGCACGCCAGTAACCTATAATTGTGGGTTCGAATCCCAGTTCGCCCTGATTATGTTTCTAGGTTTGTCAGCACCATACTCGTGTTCTTGGGTTTCACCAAAGTGGTAAACGTCCAAAACCTGCATCACTTCGGGCTTTCCTCCCACATTAAGCTGACACGCGATGATATAAAGGAATGGAATAATGTAAAAAGCGGTGTTAAACCCAGCTCACTCTTATTAGGAATTCAGTGATCAATTGGATGTTTTATCAAATAACCTAATCATCTTGATGTCTAGGAAATCCTAAAGGTACTCTTCACGAGATGGGGAAATGATTGAAAGTAGACAGGGGAAAGTATTGGAGACGTTAGAGGGGGATATATTTGAGGTGTATGGGAGAAAGTATTTATAGTTTGGGGTAGTGTTTGAAGGTAGAGGAGAACAGTATTTAGAGGCAGCAGTAAAGTATTTGAAATAAGAGGGGGTGGGTAATTTGTGGAGGTAGAGAGGGGAACCCGGAAGGTACTTGGGAGAATGGGAAAGAATTGGAGGTAGTGTGAGATAGATCCCAGGGAATAATGCAGTATTATAGAGAAAAAAACCTCTGTCAGCTGTGCTCAGTAAATAACTGCTCACAAGGAGATACTGGATATATATATCCTGGCGGGAGATGGGTATTATGGGAAGACATTCCGATCTCATCACTTCCTGTACAGCGAGCACAGGGATATAATCTCAAAACCTGACACTGCTCCACTCAAGAATTTCTAAGTCAGCTCTTCACACATAAATTGCTATTTTTTTCATCAGGTAATTGTTTTCTCCAACAGAGAAGTAAAAATTCCTGATTTTTCAATATGTTGAGTGCTGCACTAGAAACTATTTGAAGCACACTTCTTTTTCTACTTCATATTTTTTAACAATGTTTTTGAATGATAGCATATTTCATGAAATTTAGTTGCTCAAATTCATTCTTAAGGTACTCCGAATATCACAATTACATGCAAAAGAGAAATGGAAAGATTATTTGAGAAATTTTCCTCTGAAAAATATTTCAGGAAAAGTCCTCATAAGTTAAACATTGTCCATCAGTTCAACATGTTTGGGACCCAATATAGGTAAAATTCATGAAACCACATCCATCGACAA
This sequence comes from Haliotis cracherodii, assembly GCF_022045235.1. NCBI lineage: Eukaryota > Metazoa > Mollusca > Gastropoda > Lepetellida > Haliotidae > Haliotis > Haliotis cracherodii. Next base: position 38,297,882 of record NW_027266265.1, read on the forward strand.
AAACCCATCGCCTATGAAATCTTTTCAGTCAAGCTGTAGGAGAATGACAGGACTGCCATGATTGCTAAAATTCTGCATGAAATCCTTTTCGCTCACAAGGATTTCACAAATGAATGGCATGACGAAAATTTAACCTTACAAAAAGGAACTTGCTTGACCGAGGAGGGTAGCGCCCCCTATTCACCAACTGCATTGACTAACACCGCCAGTCCAAGCCAAAGCTGCTGGAAACAGAGAAAAGAACCTATTCAACCTTTGGAATCTGCTGGAGAGTTGTCAGGGAGCACTTGTAATTGGTATAATTGGATTTGTTTAACTGGTGTCAACTAGTTCTCTGTGAGTGATCTCTTGAACTCTTACATGCACAATTAAACCAGGGTAAGAAGGAATAAAAACACTGCCAAATCTCCCTGTCGTTGACCTTTACATGCTCCTCTGCCGGCACGAGGGAAACAAGCAGTGCAGTCCAATTTGAAAGGATTTAAATATCATCTTAACAGATTTATTCAATTTTGAAATTTAAATTTCAGATTTAACTAATTAATAAATTATGATGGTGTGAGTCATAACATATTTGTTATGAAAATATTTCTGCTTTCAATCTGTTTTTTATAACATGAATGTATTGAAATAATATTGTTTGTCGTTATGTTAATGAATCATTTATATCCAGTACAAAACATACGTTTAGTTGGACGAGAGTTTCAACACAAATATTGATTTATTGACTGCTCCAAGTCCCAGCAGATATGTTGCTTTTGCAGAAACATGGAAAATGTGTTGACTTAATCAGAAAAGGTTTTTAATGCCGTTGAAAAGGCATGACTGTTGTGTTAGCAGTATGAATGATTTCCCTCTGTTCTGACATCAAAGGTGCAGTGTACCTGCCTGTTCTGTAACAATGTGCTATTGTGTGGACGACTGATATACCACGGCTAATCATTCGCCTCAGACAGAAAACAAGTTCATTGTCATATGAAGTAACATACCCTCGTCATATTGTGTGAACTAACAGTAATGTGACTTTTGATATTCCCGGCCGACCAAGTCATTCAATTTCCTCTCTTTGATGTTAGATGATTATTTTCAGGATATTAACAGACTATTGGGAATGATTGTCCACTGTTTGTTTTTGCTAATTGAACCCTTATCACAAAGCGCAATGTTTGCCGATATACGAAGTATGATTTGAGACGGGGAGATGTTGCATTATTGTCCGTTCTGTGATCTATCCAGGAGACCTACGGGCCATCCATCGTCTAGAATAGCAAACAGAGCGTAATTAGTGTGGCTTTCTGTGTGGATTGTTGTTGATAGGCCCTAAATTACAATGGTATTAATCTGTATTGAGTAGAGATGAAGTTAAATACTGCACATGAGATAATGTAGTGTTATTTCAGAACAGCACTTGTGTAACTCTTTTGTTCCTAGATGTAGATTTACATCAGGGCATGCTGGGGATTTCAAAGAGAAATTAACACCTGTGTATTAATCCTGCCTTAATGCAATATATTGTGCTGAGTCAGCACCCTCAGGGTTAACGATAGCTCCCAGGGGTCTGTGGGTGGGGCTTGGTCTAGATGTTGCCTATGGGCCAGTGGTTTTATTGTGCTGGTCGAGGAGCGGGAGGAGGTGGCTGGGAGCTGGATATCAGTCATAGCATATCAGGAGTTGGGATAGCAAGGGTTAATGTTCTGATGAGCCCACGGATGATAGAGGCCAACAGTTGTCCAGATCTACCAATCTAACCCCCAAAAATGAGGAGCCATCGAAGGAAATCATATATACAAAGAAAAGTAAGTTTTTGTGGACGAGTCTGTTGATGTGACAAGTTGATGGATGGTAGAGGTTCGCAAGGGCTTTTGGTCGTTAATTATGGATTTGTTTGAATACAGGGTCTTTGATCAACTCTGACTTCATGAACTAGGGATGTACATTGTTTCAATGGGAATTCTGATCTATGTGTGATCGTTGGAATTTCACTGACACGCAGAGCTAATCAGCTTTTTTTTTGCATCTATGTGTAAATTATTTGACAGGCTGTCAAATTGATTCTGGGAAACAAATGTTATAGATCAGCCTGTTGGATGATTACATGCAACTTGTCGTCCACATGGACAATTATATCACCTTGCATTTTATTGTCATGAATTAAAGATGATTCGGTGATAATGTTTAAAAAATTCTTCTTGATGTTAAGTTCAAACAAATCTGTTTCCCTAGTTTACCGGACTATACACTAGGATGATTAATGAAACTGTCATCCGACGCTGCGGACATTTTATTTGGGGTGAACTTTTCACAAGCTCGACTATAGTGTCGTAAGAAACAGATCTGTTATAATGATAAAATATTCAGGGCCACTTCAAAGTGAATAGCTAACGGTTTAGCAACCCGTGGGAATATCTAATTGAATGAAGTGTTATTATGTATGAGGCCAATTATAGTTGAAAGTGTGAAGCTATTCAGATGCATTCTTTTTGCTGTACTGTCTTTATGAGGAACAGAAACTGGTTCTTGATGTGCAATAACACTGGAACCTATCTCTTCTTGTAATACAGAAACATATCACCCGTTGTTATACAGAAACATATCACCCGTTGTAATACAGAAACATATCACCCCTTGTAATACAGAAACATATCACCCCTTGTAATACAGAAACAAATCACCCTTTGTTATACAGAAACATATCACCCCTTGTAATACAGAAACATATCACCCCATGTAATACAGAAACATATCACCCCTTGTAATACAGAAACATATCACCCCTTGTAATACAGAAACATATCACCCTGTGTTATACAGAAACATATCACCCCTTGTAATACAGAAACATATCACCCCTTGTAATACAGAAACATATCACCCCATGTAATACAGAAACATATCACCCCTTGTAATACAGAAACATATCACCCCTTGTAATACAGAAACATATCACCCCTTGTAACACAGAAACATATCACCCCTTGTCATACAGAAACATATCACCCCTTGTCATACAGAAACATATCACCCCGTGTAATACACCATCATATCATTAATGTGATATATACTCACTGCCAAAAGAAATGCAGACCATAGAAACATATAGAGAAGTATGTACATTAAGAAGAGATGTTTCCAATGTGTACCAATGAATGACAAAACAATCAGTCAAGTGTTACCACAGCGTCTCTTTATTCTTATCACAATATGCCACACATGTTTTACACGCTAATCCTGCACGAGACAAATGGTGCATCTCGAGTCATGGATCTATGACGTTATGTACTGCGTTCATGAGTGTAGGGACCGCCTCCATGGTCTAGAGTGTCCGCCTGGAGAGCCGAACGTCCTGGGTTCGATCCCCAGCCACGTCATACCAAAAGACGTTAAAAGATGGTACTTGGTGTTACCCTGTCTGGCGCTCGGCATTAAGGGGCTAAAACAAGGACTGGTCGGCTCGGAGTCAGTATACTGTGTCTGAGTGGGGTATTTATGTTAAACTGCGGCATGGTATCTCAGTGAGCTAGCACTATAAATCGACATCAGTCCGGACTAGAACAAGCAGCTACACAAACACACACGTACATGCACGTTGCTATTTAAGTGCAATAATCTTGGACGCAATGTTAAACCCCATTTCACCTCACCTCATGAGCATAGGTTAACACAACATACCTTTCATTTGTGCATTGCACTAATCTAATATCTCTCGAATATGATTAATTCTTCATATATATATATTTATAACCAACACGTATGGTATTCGCGTTTCTTTTGGCAGTGAGTGAATATAGCACCCTTGACAGTGCAGTATGTATCATAGCCCCTTGCACATCGCTTGATATTTCCGATCCAAAATGGTCACTGTGAAATGTCCACAAGATCATGATGTCATCCGAAATTGAACACTACAGAACCAGAGCGTGTAAAAAAAAAATTAGATTTCGTTCAATGATTAATGACATGTTTGATTGTCTTTATCATCTGAAGTTTATTGATTGATAAGACAGCCAGGGTTGTAAATTATGATAATTGGAACGGCATATGCTTGATTGGCTATGACAGTGTTTTGATAAAGAAATATGCATTATTCATGAGATCAGTTAACAGTTGTATAGGGATACGGGCCAGTTTCATCTTCAGCTGTGTCGCAGATTCGCTTAATGCGAAAATAAAGTAGGAATGTCAAATTACTTTAATCAAGAACCTTTAAAATTTTGTTCAAAGAATGTTTTTATTTAATTGTCTCTGTAACTTGAATACATATTAAACAATTTCATATTTGAATTAAGTATGAATCTTTAAATGTTAAGCTTTTATGTTAATATGTCAATCATCTATTTAAATTTAGAATTTAACTACATGATGGAGTAAGATGTCCAGAACATATAAATACATTGCAGTCACGATCCTATTCAAGTTCCCATCATAATGGCAGGGGAAGTGACTTTCACCCAGACCAAATTTGGATGTTATAAATATTTACACGGAAGTAGGAAGCAGATATGTGCGTGTTAGGTTCTGCAGAGGATTGTGGCATATCCGATATGTCATATTAATCAAATCAGGATAGTAGCACATTTTTAAAAAAAAAATTGTGAGCGAAACCTACACTGTTCCCATGCTATGACAAAAGGGTTCTGGGTAGAGAGAGAGCTGTAACGTATGAGAGAAATATTGCTTCTTCTACAATACTTTGGTGAAAAATGGACCAGTTTCATTAGAAAATTGGAATCTGCTTCCTGGGCAATAAATAAATAACCTGAAACAGGAAATGAAGAAAAGAAATATTTTGATAATATCACCGAGGTTTATACGTTCTTATAATTCATGGGGAAGAGCTGAGAGGCAGGCGAGAGAAATGTGTTTTTCATCGTTACTGGAGGATAGAGATGTTTTCATTGTGTGGCCTGTGCGCCCCGAGGCAGGTCTCACTGATTCACTTCGGTGATGTAATTTACGACTGTTTAGTTCCAGGCAGAGAATAACGCTCACCGCACCACTGTTTATGGAGCAGAAATTATGCTAATTAAAAACACTAATTAGAATTGATTCAGTTGAAAGTTGCCGTCGTGTGATTGCTTCTTAGTGGAATTGTTTGGAGAAATTTTCGCGAACATTTAAAAATTATTTTCAATATAAACAATCTTATTTTTGAATATGTGAAAAAATATTGCTGTATGATTTGTATGGGTGGAAATATTTAGTGTGATAATTTTTTTTATTAGCTCAATCATATACCTGTCATTCGTAACAATCTAAGTGATTATCTATTAATAAGAATAAATCTTCATAGAAAATTTAGCAAGTAGTTATGATAGTTTTAGTTTCCAAATCAAATTTGGCTGCAATTTATAATCTCGTAATGTTTTTATATCTGTGATTTGCATTATTTGCATATGAGCAATTCATATTTGGCTAGTGAATAATTGTGCTTTAATGTGGTTATCTGTGAGTTTTGGCTTCCATTGGGCTGGAGGCAAATAGTCGTAAACTGCACAACACAAGAATATCCCCCGAAGGGGAAAACAGTTCTGAAGGCTGCCATGTTGTTTTATTGCCAGCACTGAGATACAGAAACTTTGAACTCTGCTCATGTAGAGGAAGTTGAAAGAAGACTACAAAAGAGAGTTATGCTTTATGTAGTATGATACGCTTAAAAAACAGACTTTACTGATGATATCTAGATGAAATTGGCTTAATGGAGTACATCAGTCAAAGATGTATCCTGGTATATATAGACTTAATGGACAAAACAAGAATAGGTTGTCTGGCTAGTAGTATATTTGGAGAGGTTCAATTCAGTTGGTTCACATATGGAAAATCGAAATGTTTCTCGTTAAAATTGAAACCCTTTTCAGAACTTTGATGAATATAGTTAAGTATTGTTAAAATAAGTTTTAGAATGTGATTCACGCCAAAAGAAGTCGCAAGTGATTTATGGCTTATGTGAAGTTATAATTATGGCCTTTGAGTTCATTTGGGATTGTCTTGAAATTGTTACATTCTATCATTGCTGTAAAGATGTTTAATGGTAGGGAATTTCATTATATGTTTGTTCTTCAAATACAAGTTGCAAGTCATAAAATATTTAATTTGTCACATGACAATTTTCATTTGTGTGATTAAGACATAGGGTATTTTATAGCACTTCAAGGAAAATTACTTTATGTAAATTTACAGACTAGAAGAGAGAGATGTTGTGATTTATCATGCAATAGCTGTTTAGGTCAATTATTGCATTACACAATCATAATTGTCAGATTATCACCCATTGTTCTTTTACGACAATGGCAGCAATGAACAAATTTGGTGTCTGATTCGTTTAAGATTTGAAAGATCCTGACCTAATCCAATTAACAGAGTGTTGTTTGTGTGTGAGAGGAGGGCAGATTGATGGAGGTGTTTCCAAAGAGGCAGACCTTCGTTCGGGTATTCTCTGACAATGATGCAAGTGTGCCGGAAAGGGAGAAATATGGACTGGCTTAGATTGTGACTCATACTCCTCAGCACCATGATCGGGCCATATGTAATTAGATTTAGGCGGAGGACTTGACTAAAACAGGCATAAAGACCTGTGAAATAGGGGAGTGCAATGACCAGAGCCCATCTTCACTGCGGAATTGCCACAGTTACTGCAGGATTGTAATGGTGGCTGTATAATGGCTGCAGGCCCAGCATGGGGCCAGTGCCCATAGAATTAGGGGTCATTAGGTCTTTCACCAGCTCAGTTGGCCAGAGTTGGTCATTTCTCCTGCTGAATCTGATTTATTCAGCGTCCATACATGCCTTCGATTCTATCAGTGGGGCTCCTCGTTTTAGGCTATTTAATCATCCGAGTTGGTAATAATTGGTTTTATGAGCGTGACCAGCTTGTGACTAAGGGAGCCCATCCCCACATGGCCATAATGTATTTCCCTGGTCAGTACATATGCATTTATAGCCCCCATCACAGCAACACACTACTGGGTTTTTTAAACCTTTGATGAGGAATAGTCCTTTTACTTGTAAGACAATATATCCGTTCTTTATCAGGATTACTGACCTTCGGGTTTTTTAAGATTAGGGGAGCAGTTTGGATTTATTTCAATACCAGTTGTAAAGTTTATTATTTTATGGTTTTATCCATTCAAATAGTTCCACGGTATGTGAATGTACAGAGACTGCTGCCTCGGGAATGGGTGATTGTAATGTTATATAATTCTCTTTGATGACTAATAACAGTCTCTGTATTTACCGTTCACTCATTACAGGAGTATTTTGAATGCTGAATGTTTTTAATTTTTTGATAGAAATGTTATATTATTCAATTTTGACAAAAGCTGCTTGTGATTCAGCTCCTTAATTGCTGTGTCTAATGACTGGGCAGCCCTCCATCTCTATTCACAACAAAATGGCAACTGCCGTCTGCTTCAGTGATGCCGTCTGCTACATCTGCCTTCAGCAGACAACAGGACTTGGGTGTGAAATGCTTCAATTTTTAAAGCTTCCCAGTTCTGCAAAGTCCGGAGTGTTTTCTGTTGCACAGTTGCTCAGTGTTGTCAATCAGTGTGTAGGAAGTGCTTGTAGCTGCAGTCATGAGCTCACATCACCAACAAACTTGAACTTAATCATGTCCGTTCCATGTTTCAGGAGTTTGAATGCGGGGTGCAGTTTGAGGGCTCTGAAAATTCCAAACAAGAATGGTCCTTCACGTTATACGACTTTGACGGGCATGGCAGAATCACTAAAGAGGTATGTACGATGTGCTGATGTGTTGTTTTTAACTTCATTCACTTGCAAACGACCTCCCTGTCCCACTAACAATGATCCGTCTTTGTACTTGTCTGATGCTTGTGAGGTCTGATGCATGTGAATGAATGATTTCTTGTCTGGGTAGCGTCCAATTTAGAGCTCAGAAATCTCGAGAATGATTCAGGTTTTATTTCATGATCTGACAAATTTCAAAGTACCAAGGGCTGGTGGGGTAGCCTGGTGGTTAAAACCTTCATGCAGAAGGCCTGGGTTTGATTCTCCCTATGGATATAATGTCTGAAGCCAATTTCTGGTGTCCCCCTGTCATTATATTGCTGGAATATTGCTAAAACCATACTCAACGTACCAAGCATTGCCAAATGAAGTTACTTCCACCATGCTGAGAATAGACTTGCACAAGTCTCTAAAGAAATGATTATTAGTTTAAATCATAATAAGATGATATAAATTCAGAACAAGTTGTCCGCTGATCTAGACTTGCTTATGATGAAGTAGCTGACTATGTCAAAGTGTAAATGTCTCACATCAAGTCAAAAATAGCAACTGAGTAAGGAGATTGCACAAACAGTTTCTTTTTTGAGAAAAAAGTGTATTCAGACAGAAACAAAACATGAGTAAAAATACTCTTTTTCAAAGCAATTCTTCTCAAACCTTTAAGTTTGTTTGTTTGTTGTTTAACGCTGCACTCAGCAATATTCCAACTATATGATGGCGGTCTGTAAATAATTGAGTCTACAATTGGTGTTGTTTGAAATGTACCAGTGCTGATGTAAAGTTAATATCAAGTGTTTAGTTTCCGAGATGGAATATTTCACCAATTTGATATAAAAATGAAAACACTTTACATTAGGAGGCGGGAGTGTTGCAGAAGCCTTTGTAGTATTTGAAGCAAGATCAGGTTTACATACTTGTACTCAGCGGTAACAGAAATGATTATTATTTTTTATGTCATGTTTCAAGTTGTTCAAAGATTCATCAAATGTCAAAGAACTCTGATATATAAAAACAATTAATTTCTATTTTACAGTCAATCTCACAAATTCAGTATTATTTTTGATAATCCGACCCTTTCCTTTGAAATGTTAGAAATGTTTTCCAGTGAGTTTTTTGGTAAACATATCTCCTTTTTTTTATTGCGATAATTATTTTGATATCAAAGAAAATCTTTGAGATCAAAGTACTGTATGTCACAACAGATATAATCTCTTAATACTATGATTACTTCCAGTATGTGCTAAGACTCCTAAGAGATCAAAGAATAAAATCCACTTTGTATTCACATATTGTTTGGTAGACACAAAGCAGTACCATCGACCAGACAAGACGAATACAGCTCCTTTCACATCAAGAATAACAAAGTACAACACATAGAATGGGTTACCAGTAATTCTTCTGGCTAGGAAGGACTTAATTGTCATCCCGTAAGCTTTCATCCAAATACTAGGTTGGGAAATACAGTAAACGAGTTTGTCTGATAACGAGCTTCATAAAGACAGCTTTACCCAGGAGAGAATAATATCAAAGGATGGATATTGCTACAACTTTCTCCAGATAATGTGTCTTCATATCAAATTTGGCGTAGCTGATCATTCCTATTTGGGTATAAGGGATATTGATAGGAAGCAAATTACAATGTAAACCTCTGGGGTTTGTTAGTGTTGGTACTCGCTGGAGGATCTGATGTAGCCATCTATATTATGGAAGGACTCATCAAATACAAGCTGCTGAAGCTGTTGTTGTGGGACTGGCGAGGTAAAAATTGCTGATGTCATACACTGGAAGTCAAGTCTAATCAAGGCCGTGTTCATTACAGAAAATAAGCTTAAAGGGCAAGTTCACACGGAAATGAACCATTTTTTCTTGTACTTTTTCCACATTAAAAGTGTTAACATAGAAGTGTCATAGACAAAAATATGAAAACATCATATTTAATTAACATATTTTTTGCACTAAAACGATTTATATTTTTCACATTTACCAAGTGTTCTATTTCCATAACAAAAACACCATGGCTTATGCCCCTTGCAATATGACGTCATTGGTGCCAATTGATAAACATTATGACGTCATCATGCTTTGTTAGAGCCGCTTCACGTGGTGTAGGTACAGTTTTGTGATTCTAGCATCTCAGATGCCAGCCAGAATTGTGTTATGCTGAGTCACCACTGCGCCGGAGTGTGTCGTAGACCATGTTGTTTTACCGCAAACTGGTCCTTGATATCTTTTGCGTTGAGAATAGACAGGGACCCAGTTGAATTGGCACCAATTACGTCATAATCTAAGGGGGATAACTCAGGCCTATTTCGCTCGTAAAACGAAGGCCTCATAACGGCATATCACTTTCACACTATTGTGAGCTTCCTACTTTCACTGTGAAAGAAATGAGTGTATATTTTCAAACACAGATACTAACTAATTCTAAAATTGCGTTTTGTTTAGAAAAAGAAAGAAAGTGATTTGTGCGTGTACACTTCCCCTTTAACATATTTTATTCAATTGAGCTGGGAGTGTTGGGTAAACAGCCTGACTGGCTTATGTAACTAAAGCTCCCTGTTACATAATTATGTTTGTGTTGACATCAAAACTTGAAGGCCAAGCAACAGTACAAATTATATGAGTGACCAGTGGTCACTGACCACTCATGTTAACAAGACTACAGTCATATGCATATAAGCCTATTGTATTGGTCAGGCTCGCTGACTTGGTTGGTGCATGTATTGTGTCCCAATTGCGTGGATCCATGCTCATAATGTCGATCACTTGATTGTCTGGTCCAGATTCGATTTTTTGCCGACCGCCGTCATATGGCTGGAATATTGCTGTGTGGGCGTTTAACAACAAACATACGAGCAAAACTCAGTGTAAACCATCCTCATGTATAGTTTTACTTTGGAACATTGCAAATGTGAGGTGAGGTGAAATTGGGTTTAACGTCGCGTCCAAGATTATTGCACTTCTATAGCGACGTGCATGCACGTGTGTGGCTGCTTGTACTAGTCCGGACTGATCCCTAGCTAACTGAGATACCATGCCGCAGTTTAACATGAATACCCCACTCAGACACAGTATACTGACTCCAAGTTGACCAATCCTTGTTTTAGCCCCTTAATGCCAAGCACCAGACAGGGTAACAACAAGTACCATCTTTTAACGTCTTTTGGTATGACATAGCCGGGGATCAAACCCGGACCTTCCGCTCTCGGGCGGACGCTCTACCACTGGACCACAGAGGCTGATCCGAACATTGCAAAGAGATGAGGTCGATTAACCTTCCACTATTTTCTTTGAAATCTTGAACAGTCATAAGTATGTTGTGGTTGACATCTTGTTAAATTCCTGTTACCATACAATACTGTCTTGAGATAATCCCCTTTGTGTAATAGTAGAAAAACGTTGTAATTCTATGTTAAAGTGTGGGAGTTACAATCACCTTAGCGCTAAGATTTTTTTGATGGAACAGGAACAGCTCTAGACATGACCGTCTCGAGAGCTGTGAAAGTCTGACTTCTTGCTTTTGTTCCAAACATACTCATATCAAATAACAATCCAAAATGAGCAATGGTCTGGTTTAAGTTTAATGGACTAAATTTAGTCTAGGATGAACTCCTTGTTAAGATGTTCAACGAAACAAGATGGGTTTCCTTCCATTATGACAACTTGTTATCTGACCGGCACTACTGCTAAGATGGCCGGTTCAGCCCAGCTGCAAATTGGGCGGAAAAATTGGCAGGATAAAATGGTTACTCCTCCGTCAAATAGAAATGAAGCATGCTGCAAGCTATCTCTCCTGCGATCACAAAGTCCAACTTTGTTATACCCCTTATCGTCCCCGTCTCTTTGCAATGTTCCAAATAACCCTAAATTACCCCCAAAATGGACTGCAAATATGTTCTTTGGCTGCACCAAATCGCTTCATCTGCTGCGAGGATAGCAATGCTCACATTTCTTCTCCATTTGTGTTTGAAGTAAGAGGCCTTCCTTGTCAGTTCGCACTCATGCTTACCAAGTTAAAACTGATATATTATAGGATTTGGCTTTTAGACACACAGATCAGGAATCGGATATCAACTGAATAGAATATAAACACTGGGGATCTAAGATTTAAACTTGTGTTTCACTGGGTAAGGTATGTTTGATGGTATGTTCTGAAACTGGGAGTGTCCAGGCGAGATTGGACGCTTTCAGGATTCAAATGGCTGATTAGTGGAAAGTAAGGTCCAATAAGATTCACAAGTGGCCCTACTCTTGTGTGTAACAAATCGTCATGGTAATTGTGTAGACACAAATCGGTTAACAAATAATGCAACAGTTTGGAACAGTTGAAGAAAATTATGTATTTGGGGCTTGTGTTTTATAAGACAACAGCATACTGTATTTGCCATGGTTCTGTAACTACCATGTTTCTTTGTGCCAAATATTTTCTATTACGTTTTGTTCGTGTATATCAAAAACAGGTAGACATATTGTATTAGCCAAACAGAATTTTTAAAAATAAGTCAAAATATTGTCCAACATATCGTGCAACACCAATTTTGAATCAGACTCTCAATATGTATTCTTTTGGCCTTGTCATACTAAAAGTAGTAGTAGTAATAGAATTAATTTCATAAGATTATTAAATTCACATTTTCGTGTTTGTCACACAGAAAGGTATTAGCCATTAATAATTATTTATCCTTCATACTAGGATTACAGGTTCATTAAGATTTGATTGTGTTTATTTAAATCTACATATTGCTGTGTCGTTGTCTGGTGGTGTAGGGTGTACATTATGCCATCAACCACTGGCGGGCCTTGGTCAGACTCGACTGTATGCAGGCTGTCACGATATACCTTTTATGTTGCTCGCTAACTGCAGTTTAAAACAACAAATAAACAACATACAAGAAACTTTGGATAAATTTGTCACTTTTTGTCAAGCAATAACTAACTGTAATTCACATTGGATAATTAAGAGTAATTGTTTCCGACATAGTGTAATCAAATGCAGCAGTGAAAGTGTTAATCAGATTAGCAACCCATCGGCATGTGTCTCTCAACATCAACACATAAGAAACCGATTACAATTCCAAGTGCTGTAGGAAACCCAGAACGTCTCCCTCTGCTATGTGAGTGAGAAGACTTGGGTCAGCTTGTATATCTCAACTGGTGGGGTTGTCTGTAGAAGGCTAGGCCAGGTCCAACTGTTATCACATGTAGGGTGAAGAACATCAACACTATCAAATACCTTGTATTCCCTGATGTTCCTCTTCTCACATATGATTGGCTGGGAGACAGGATGAGGGAATCATGCGAGTAGACTGGTCATCCACAGTTGGGGCCTTGTAAAGGAGGAATATAGGTAGGGCCGATGGGGGTACAAGGGACACCATCAGGTAAATCAGATACTTTAGGTGTAAGAAATTCTGCATGAGTAGAGTTTAATACAATGTATAGTATCTTCAAAATACAGAATTTTTTTGTCCTCTAGGATACACAACAATATTTTACATTTTATTTTTTGTGTGTAAATTTAGATTCTATCGGGTAACTCTACTGTGTTATTTGTTTGGAAAAGTATTCCGTCGATTTTATTCAATTCAACACTTTAACAGCAAGTTATCACCACACAGCTGTGACCTGAATCATTCACATAATTTGAGACTAACGGGATCGAGTGGTCAGGCTCGTTGACTTGGATGATGCATGTCATTGTATCCCAATTGCGTGGATCGTTGCTCATGATATCTATCACTGGATTGTCTGGCCCAGACTCGATTATTTAAAGACCGCCGTCATATAGCTGGAATATTGCTGAGTGCGGCATTAAACAACGAACAAAACAAAAAATCTGAGGAAGCCTGATCAATCCTTCCAAACAGGGCATCTCTATGTAATATTGGTTTAGATATTAGTACACATCAAAGTGGGATAGCCTAGTGGTTAAAGTGTTTGCTTGTCATGCCGAAGACCTAGGTTCGATTACCCACATTGGTACAATGTGTGAAACCCATTTGTGGTCTCCCCTGCCTTGATGTTACTGGAATATTGCGAAAAAGCGGTAAAACAATACTCACTCACTGATTACGCAGGACTAAACTATGATGGTGTCAGTGTGCTAAACGTCTCGTAACAGTTGATCCTTCACCCCACCAGGGCCCATACACTGTGTGTATTCATGTACACTGATGATACATCAGTTGTTGTGCTATCTATAAGGACAGGTGATGAAAGGCGTGCTCCCATCTCCGCTGTTAACGTCCATTCTGTCAGGAACTTCTAGCCTCTGCTGATGTGTAGCACATTTGGATATATTGTTCACTTCCTGCTTGAAGAGTTCCATGCGGAATCAAGTCCAGCAGTTCTAGCTGATGAGTGTGAAAGCCTCACATATGAGGTGTTATGAAAGTGTGCGTTATTGACTTTTGCAGCATGAAAATATACTACCTTATTTTCTGGAGTATAGTGCACACTTTTTTTCCCCAAAAACACAGCTGTGTAGAAGGGGGATTGTGCATTATACATGCCATAATGAGTTTTGATGTTTTTTCTCCAACATAATTACACTGTCTGGTTATAAAGCGTGTTTATTGTATATCTGGACTTACGTTTGCAACTTATTTCATTAATTTTAGTCAAAATTCCTTTAATATTTTTATAGTATATGTAAATACTGAGGTTTGGGGGATATTGGACAAGATATTTCACCATCAGAATTTGTTTGAATTGTTGTTTAGATTTTTGATTGTACATTTTAACTTTTGAATCGGAAAGAGGCTTGACCATCTGTTTGCATCAAACAAGACTAGACTTATAAAAGTTATTAAAGGGGATCAATTTGTTTGTTTGTTTCTTGTTTAACGCCACACTTAGCAATATTACAGCTTTATGACAGTGGTAAATAACGGAATCTGGACCAGATATTCCAGTGATTGAAATCATGAGTAGACATCTACGCAATTGGGATATGATGACATGCATAAACCCTGTAAGCGAGTCTGACCACCCGATCCCGTTAGTCGCCTCTTACAACAAGCATAGTTGCCTTTTACGGCAAGCATGGGTTGCTGAAAACCTATTCTTCCCCGCATCAAAGGGGATGGAAACTAGTCAATGTATCCCGTCCAAAGAATGGAAATAAGTCACATGGTTATGATAGATACTAATCTACATTTGCTAATGACCGAAATACCGTATTCGACGTAATAAGCCCTGCTCTAATAAGCGCCCATGGCGATAATTGCTAATATACTGACTGGTGAACAATCCCAATTAGCACCCCGATTGATCAGTGTACACAAGACTTATTTATTCGTGCGTAATACTCACTCCTGAGTTATGTGCAACATTAATTATGGGCATTTAAATTCTGGAAAATTTACTTTTTTTGTATCATATTAGGCTTTCAGCATAAACCACAATATTACCGATCTTTCAGCTGTTTTTATTCTTACCAAAACTATATTCTAATATAGCCCCCTTTTTCTAATTTTGAGAGCGCCCTGGGCGCTTATTACGTCGAATACGGTAGTCATCTTTAGTCAAAGGTGTGGTCCTTAGCAAATGCTGAGTACCCGTACTATTGATTATCCATATGATTTCAAAAGTTAGAATTTTCTTTATGCATTCTTCTAATATCTCTGAAATTATATTTTCAGGATCTAGCCAGTTTACTCAAAGCACTGTATGATGCAGTTGGATCGTCGATCAAGTTGCCGCCAAATGGTACAAAGACGCTGAAGCTACGTCTCACAGTGGGGCAGGATAATACTCAGATTCAGGTACAGAGGGCGTCTCCAACAAAGGGCAAGGAGAATGGCAAGGCCAAAGAAAGTAAAACCAAAGACTCCATCAGAATCAAGGAGTTGTCCAAACTGAACAACTTGATGCAGCCAGGCTCTGCGAAGGTGAATAACGAGACACAGAGTGCAGCGGCTGTAACTGGAACAAAGACGACAACAACTACGACGACGACGACGCGCAACCAGTTGAGTCTGGAGGATCAGCAGCAGTTGGTGGAGCTGGTGCAGGAGAACATGGAGAGGAACCACATTAAACAGCTCAGGTACGTCACACTCTGATCAGTAGGATCACATCAGACAGCTCAGTATGTTCCATGATAGAAGGGGAATCACGTGATTGGTAGCACCTCATCACACAGCACTATTGGGGTATCACGTGATCGGTAGGATCACATCAGACAGCTCAGTATGTTTTATGATAGAAGGGGAATCACGTGATTGGTAGCACCTCATCACACAGCACTATTGGGGTATCACGTGATCGGAAGGATCACACACACAGAAATCAGGGGCGGCACATTAATCATCTTGGGTATGCCACAAAGGGTATGTATTTTGGGTAGGATCATATCTAACTTGTGGAGCAAGCATGATTGTGGAGATATGTAGCATTTGTGTCATAGAGTTCAGTATGAATCACCATTCTCCATGGTTACGTTAAATCAAGCCACATAGTCACACGATCTGTGATGAATGTCGGTCACACGATCTGTGATGAATGTCGGTCACACGATCTCTTATGGGTGACAGACTAAGACTCGAAGAATTACATAAGTAACGATTGTGTGGATGATAGGTGATCAGATTGTGATCAGATTGTGATCAGATATGCCACACAGGTAACATGATGAGTGAGAGGTGTTGGCAAGACACAATGCCAGTAGTCAGAGAACTCTCATGTCGTCTCGGTCACCTGATTTCTGATCCCTAGGGATGGGTACTAAAACTAAACCTAGCTGTCTTCAGTCAGGGAGATTACGTTCGTCTGCTCAGCTTGCCAACTTGGAACTAGAAGTTCATTATAGATCTTGACTATTGTGGATATATGGAGGTACAGTTTTCTTCCTTAGTTCTACTTATAATATGTATGATGTCTTTTTTTTCTATTCTAACTACTGTGTTAGTAAGGAGATAACTGATAGTTTCTTTGGGTTTTCTTTTTGTTTAACGCCGCACTCAGCAATATTCCAGCTATATGACGACAATCTGTTAATAATCAAGTCTGGATCAGACAATCCAGTGATTGACATGAACATTGATACACGCATTTGGGTGAATCAGAGTGATCCTGTATAACCATCAGTGGGGTGGTGAGGTAGCCAAGTGGTTAAAGCATTCACTCATCACACCAATGTTCTGGGTTTGATTCCCGACAGAGGCACAATGCATTGAGCTCATTTCCCTGCCAAGATGTTGCTGGAATATTGATGAAAGCAAGGATAACCTCAACTCCCTCACTTAAGTCCTTGTCGATATTCAGACAAATTTCCTTATTTATCGGTACCATAGATTTATCAATGTCCATTCGCAGGGTTAGGGATATTGTCAATATTTAACCTGACACTGATTGTCACCATTCCGAAACTTAAACTCAAACTCACTCACTCCCCCATGTGTTGTCCCACCAGCAGCATGTATTTAGTCTACAACATGTGGTAGATGATCAGCTATTTACAGTGTTGCCACCAAGGAAAGATCACCCTTGTAAAGGCTACTTGAGTTATCGCCCCTTCCCCCAGATGTGTATTTTAGTCCATATCATCAGTAGTAACCTTTGTCTGTGGTATCCCTGTCTGACCACTAGAAAGGTCAGGAAGTGGTAGTCTTTACCCTTATTCTAATTGTCTGCTGTGTCCATCTTTATATTGACTTTATTTATGTTACTTTATCACTACTATTGAGGAGTATAAGCCAGGTGATACATATTGCCAGTTCATTGAATTTAATTATTCAAACACCCAAATCATACTACAACAAAAAGAGCTAGTTGGTCACCTGTCTTAAAATAATCAGTAATTATATAAAAGTTACATATCAACAAATTTAAGTTATAAATCTACAAACACACAGGCTAAACTAGAGTGATTA